>NW_017728909.1:38748830-38759422 GCF_001723895.1 Crocodylus porosus
ATAAGAATACTTATCTCTGGTACATCTGACAGCAACATATATTTAAGGGCATGGGTAGCTGCCAGTAAATATTGGTGTTTATTGGCATTTAAAAATAAAAAATTCCTATTGAAGCCTATCTGCCCAACAGTAGATACCTACTGTCACTGTATATAATGTTACTCATTAAAAGACATTAATGACATACTGCTGTAGCTCCATAGCAGAACAATTATGTTTATTCATCTTTCTAAATGAACATATTCTATGAACATCAGCTGCTGCTACTATATTTAGAATATCTAGGTGGTGGTGTAAAATGCTTTTTCTTGAATAGGCAAAATAAAGACCTTTTAGAAATGTTAGATCACAAAGTATTGTTAATATGCATTACTTATGTAGCACACTGAGTATCAATTTAGCTGTTTAAAATTAAATTTGCATTGTCTGTGCAGGTTAAAAATCAACTCATTTCTTGGGTATACACAATGTCCTTTGTATGTAATATCACCTTCCATGGATTTATTTCCTAATTTACCAAAATAGGGATATGGATTAAAACAAAATATGTATGTATGTATTTACACATTACTCACCTGGGTTGAATTCAAAATTAACAATGCACAGGTCAAAGTCTTTGTATCTTATTACTAATTCACACAGCCATTATGTTTCCCAGAAAGGCCTTGTTTGTTTTACATTAAAATCATATTCTTATAAAGGCACTAATGTCTTCCTAACTTTACATGTTTTATCTGGTTTTAACAACTCAAAACATACCAGATTGGGAAAAACACTGAATCCATTCAGGCACTGGTGTTTGTCAAAGCTGTGTCATGCCCATAAACCCAGTGTGACATCTAGGTCCTCCCTCTGTAGGAGACCCTTACTGCAAGTTATGAAATTTTAAAATGTGCATTAATGATTACCCTATCAATGGCTGCAGTGCCATTGTCACAGTCTGCAATGTCTCTTTAGAGTATGTTATAATCCATGGAACAGTTTGTTTTTTTGTAAAAAAAGACAATAAATTACCTTTCTCCACCAGGTTTTTTCTTTATGTGACCACCCATCATTAAAACACAAATGATTCATGACAGGCAATGTGCTGTGTGGTGGAAGTTTTGGAGGCAGCTACTGTGAGGAAAGTCTTAGACTTAGATGCATCAAGCTGACAAAAACAGTGGGGACCAACCCTTTTGGCAGGCACGCCAGAAATTAGCCCCATACTCTCTCTGAGTACCACTCTTATCCCCTTTCTCTGCCTGTTCTCCTGCTCTGCTTTCCACTTTCTTCCCTGGGTTCCCTGCCTGTCCTCCTGCTCTGCTTCATGCTCCCTGCACTATCTGCTGCTGTACTGCCTGTTCCCTCCCTGAACTGCAGCATGCCACATGCAGAGACTGTCCATTCCACTTGCGGTACTTGTACTGCAGGTTGACCACACCTAAAATGTACAGGATAACATCCAGCCATGACTGGAGTAAATGGAACCAGAATTTCACCAATAGATTTTTAACAATGAATATGATGTGGCTGTAGGTTAAAAGAAGAAAGACTTTTTTCTTTCCAGTGCCAAGGACACTTGAACAGTTCTAAGTGGTGATAGTTTAGTGTTTATTCTTATGAGTTAAGTTTGTCGTCTAGTGAATACATTTTCATATTGCTTTTCTAACAACATTGGATAGGAATGGGCTGTTTACTGCTAGGGAAACAGAGAGTGTCCTGAGGAGTCAAACACTTAAGCAGTCTGGCACTTTCTTGAACTCACTGAGTTGCCTGGCATAAGACAAACAGACCATAGACTTAACTGTGGGATAAAAACTGTCCTAGTAGTATTAGCTGATGATCTTATCTGAACCTGAAATAAAAATAAAGCATCCACGTTTTTCTTTTAGATTCAGCATTGGCCTTTCCACCATGACTAAAATATGTAATGACTTACCTTGCTGGTGTGCAAGAATTCACTCCAGCAGTCATACATTTCTGATATCTCTTCTGGTCAAGAGATGCTGGTGGGCAATTACTTCTATGCCTTCTCTGCCCTCCCACGAAGGTACTGCAGCTAATTCTTTTGTCAATGTTCCTGTTCAGCGTGCATGTAAGGATACTGAGGCTCTGTACAACAGCCAAAAAGCCTGAGGAGGCGGAATCAATTCAACCTTCATAGGTTTCTCTAAGATGCATAGATTGAATGAAAACCAAACTAAACTAATGTTCAGTTTTCAACTGGAAAAGGCAAGTGGAGGCCTGAAATGACCCAAGCCAGAAACTTGGGGGTCCTGGAACATGCCTCCCAAAATGCCCCTGCAGGGAGGAAATAGTCCCCCTCTCGGTGCTGGCCACCTAAGTTGGGTATCTGGCCACAGGGGGAGCCCCACACCTCTCCCCAGGCTGGCCTAGGATCCTTCCATCCCTGGTCTGCCCAACTGTGGGGGAGAGGGGAGTTGATTATTCGCCCTCTGCCTGACCAGGCTGGCACAAGTCTGACATGCAGGAAAGAGTGGGGAATAAAGCCCCCTCCCATCCTGTTCTTGGCCCCCCCAAGCTAAAGTCTTCCCAGCTGAGGGGGAGAGGGCTAAGCTTAGGGGGTTTTCCTTGTCCTTTCCCAGCCAGAACAGCACCACAGAAAGAAGAATCAGTGCTGCCCCCTCCCCCCAACCCAGCATAAGCCCCTGCGGCTGCTTGGCACATCTTGCCAGCTGTCACTGGTGCTGGGCTCCAGTGGCATATGCTGGAACCTGGGGGGGTTGTGCCAGGTGATGAGGCCCAATCTTTCCCTCTGTGAAGTGCTCCTTGCTCCAGCTGCGTGGCACATCCTGCCAAAGCCCAGCACCAGCAGCAGCCAGCCAGGTGTACCAGGCAACCCAGGGGGGCTAGTGTTGGGTAGCAGGGCTCCATCCTGCTTTCTACAGACAGTTCCTGTCTCTGATGCCTGGGCAAGCTCCTGAGGCCACCCTGTGTGTCTTGTTGGCTGCTGCTGCAGGATGTACAGGACCCCTGGGGGGTTTGCATGGGGTGGCAAGGCCTGATCCTACCTTCTGTGGAGTGCTCCCTTCCCTGCCACATCCCACTGGAGTGAGCCCATCACCAACAGCAGCCAGCAAGACAAGCTGGGCAGCTCTGGGGACTTGTTCTCAGTGGTGGGGCCCAAACCCTTTTTGTACAGAGCCAGCCGAGATGAGTGAGGAGGGGAAACCCCCCCTAGGACTCAGTGCTTCTCCCCTCTTTCCCTCAGCAGGGAAGATCCCAGCTCATGAGGCTGAGAACAGGATGCAGGGCTTCACTCTCCCCTCCTCCCTGCGCATCAGTGACTTATGCTGGCTGAGCCACACGTGGGGAGGGAATCACTCCCTACAACTGGGCAGACCAGGCTAGGGGGAGTATCAGGCTGGCCAGAGGAGACCCCCCACAGATGAGCAGATGCTGGGCTTCAGGGTGAGCAAGGAGGAGGAGACTCCTTTCCCCCTCCCCAAGTGGGTCAGTGACTCATGCCAGCCTGTCCTGGGAGCAGGGGGCAACCTTCACAGACCAGGGCTAGGGGGTGCCTCTGGAGACTCTGTTCCCCTGCCTCCTCTCCCTCCCCCCGCCAGTACCCCACAGGGCTGACAGGCACAGGCAGGACCAGGCTGGGAAAGCAGAGGCATTGTTACCTCAGCTCTGTGACACCTGTGGGGTACGCTGGCCCAGACTCAATTGGAGCAGATGGCACACCCAAGGCTTGCCTGCCTGCCCTATAAGGGAGGTTAGCAAGGGAAACCTAATGCATTCTGGGAGGCTGGGGGACTGGGACATAACTTGAGCCAGGGCGGGATCTGGGACAGAAGTTCCATAGATTGATTTAAACCAAATCAATTAAGTGTGATACTACATCCACACAGGTTTTATCTTAAACTGGGTTTGGCCATTTTGAAGCCAGTGTATGTGCACTGAACTTCTGTTCTGTTACAGGTTTAAACCAGTTGCCAATCCTTTATATTGGTTTATATGTAACTTCTGTCCCTAGCCTGAGAGGATATGTAAGGTAGGTGTTTAGATTGTGACACTTTGCCCATCCAAGTTTTATATCTTCAAACTGGCCTGATGATACTGGGAAATCCCATTAGCAAATTTTGCCCTGGTGCTGCAAATTGGCAGCGTGGTGTATGGTTTAACATGCAACACATATGGTTTGTGGCACTGCAAAGAGGTTTGTGGTGCCATGAACCACATGTGCCTTCACATCTGGATCTGGCCCTTGTTCCCAGGGAGATTTGAACAGTGGGGCAAAATCCCTTGCCTGTTTCTCACACCTGGTATGAGAATCAAGCAAGGGGCTTGCAGTGCTGCTCCCTCTGCTCAGCAACTAGTATCCAGGAACCAAGTCGACAAAGCAGTGAGGCAAAACCCCCTATCCATTTCTCACTCCAGGGACTCCAGAGACTCAGGAGAGAGAAATAGAGTCTTGTGGCACTGCTCCCAGGAGCTGAGAAGAAGAAGCCACCTCTCAGCCTTCTCTTACGAAGGCCGATCTAGGTCCCTCAGTCTCTCCTCACAGCACCTTGCCTGCAGGCTTCTGACCACATGAGTGGCCTTTCTTTGAACCCTCTCAAGATCCTCTGTCACCAATTGCCCCAGTTTGTTTTGTAGGGGTCCTACGCTACCCTGCACCTTCCTTTTGCTCCCTGCATACCTGAAGAACTTTTTGTTGTCCTTAATTTTTGTTGCCAGCCTAAATTCTAATCCTGCTTCGGCTTTCCTAACTGATTCCCTGCAAGTGCGAGCCAGGGAGGTATACTGCTCCTTGGTAGCTACCCCGTTTCCACATCCTGTATACCACTTTCTTTGCCCTTAGGCTTTCCTGGACTCCCCTGTTCAGCCAAGAGGGCTTCTTGGCCCCTTTGCCCCTTTTTATGCAAAATGGGATTGTCTCCTTCTGCTTCCATAGGATCTCTCCCTTGAGGAATGACCACCCTTCCTGGACCTCCATTTCACCAATGCTCTTGAGCTTTAACACCTCACAAACTAATTTCCTAAGCACACTGAAGTTAGCCTTTCTGAAATCTAGCACTTCAGGCCCGCTGGTTAGTTTAACCATCCTTTGCCAGATAGTGAATTCAATCAATCAATGGTCACTATCCCCTGGGTTACCTTGTACCTGCAGATTCCTCACCAGGTCATCCCCTGTAGCTACCACCAAGTCCAGCAAGGCATTTCCCTAAGTGGGACTGTATACCTCCTTTGTTATGTGGAAGTCCTATATGCAGGTTAAGAACCTATGTGAGCGATTAGATTTGGCTGACTGCTCCCAGCAAATGTCAGGGTAGTTTGGGTCATCCATGACAACCATATCTCTCAACCGTATGGCCTCTGAGAATCCCTGGAGAATCCCAGGTCTAGCTCATCTTCCTGGTGTGGCAGTCTATAGTAGACCCCCATTACCAAGTCCCTTTCCCCCTAACCCCCTTGTATCCTGACCCACAGTACCTCAGTTTGGCCCTCCTCTGATCCCATCTTGATTATAGAGGATGTATATTGTTCCTTAACATAGAGAACAACCCTCCCCACCACCCCACCCCATTTTTTCCACACTCTATCCCATCTGTACAACCTGTAACCCTCAATGCCTACTGCCCAATCATGAGTAGGGTCCCACCAGGTTTCAGTTTCCTTGATACTGAACTTAATAATTTGTGTCTGAATGAAATTCATCTTCCAAAATGGCATGCAATCTTCCTGTAAAGACATTAACCCTTTCTTTTTCTAGTTTGTTCCAATAATCATTCCATCTTAGTTTTTCTGACTTTCTATAAAAATGCAGGCTCCTGCAATAACCTTGACAACCTCTGAGAAAGTTGATGCTCATGAGTTTTTAGTTAATATTTGTAGATCTCAGCAATTTAGATAATTACCTATCCTTTGATTGCTTTTAAGGTACATATTAAAGTTTGTTATTCATTAGTTGACATTTCTTGATTAGAAAGTGATAAAAAAAAGGCAATAACAAAAATAATGATCACTTACAGAACATTTCACAAATATTGTATTTACTCAAATATAAGATGTGTTTTTTTTCCCCCAATCAACATGGGGAAAATAGCCCCTCATCTTACATTTGCATACAAGAAAACATCACTAAATACATTGTCCATCATTAAACTGCTGCCAAAAACAGCACATGCTTGGGAATGGTAACCTACTATAAAGTTAATTAAATGCAGCCATCACTGAGCATGATTATAAAACACAAGGCCCATACACAGTAAATGTATTGATAGGAACCCATCACAAGAATAGGTTAATATAATGCATTTACTAAAATATATGGTAGTGCCCATGGAGCTCAGTCCCCCTCAGCACAAACTCTTTTTCAAGTTATCGTGAACAACTGCATTGAATATATTTCAGCTTCCTCTTCACTCCCACAGCTGAGATGCACCTTTTTTCCCACTTCCAATTAGTTCTATTTTTTAACCATCCAGTTTGGCAAACATCACTGAATGGGGCCCCAGACATGTTATCATGAATCCTTCTGTTATTCCCTCTCTCATCTTGATACATATGATTAGTGTGACTCACCCTCCAGTCCTGAGTTTGGGTTTAATTAGCACATGAATCTGTTGCAAGGGGTGGGGCGGTGGTAATATGGAGCATACACATATACTGAGCAGTGTTGAGCTGTGAGGTCACCATGGCTTGAAATACTATCGTCTCTGCTGGGGCCCAGCCCAAGGAACTATATGGTAAATCATAGCCTTGGACTAATGTCATGCATAGTTTGTACTATATATACAAGTAGAGAAGTGCTGATTAAAAGTGTTTATGGGGTACCTGAGCTAAGACTTGCAATATGTAAACTACATCAATTCTGGATGGATTAAGTCTATGGGTATCTGTAGTAGTTTTCCTATATACAGTTACTGCAGGTATGTTTACTTTAATGTCAGTGTTTCCAAGTTTGCTTCTCACTTCCATGTGCTCAAGGAAAGCAGGGTCTGTCAATAAGGAAGTGGTTGCAGGGAAAAAGTAGTAGCGGGGTAGAAGGCAAGGTGGCTATCTAACCCCTCCCCCCAGATTTATCCTCCCTGCTGTAGCAGTGGGAAGGGGACACATTCCAGGCAAACCTCCAATAATTAGGTTCTATGCTTGGAAAATTGTAACAAATTTACATATTTTGCATATATTACATTTAATCATTGAGAGAGGTTATTTTTATAATCATGGTCATCTTATATTCATTAAATATGCCATTAACTCACTAGCTAATACAGCACAAATATTTGAGAGATACCAAAAGAGTGAAGGAAAAGGAATGTTGTTCTGTAACTGTGTCGCAGGGCACTTGCGCACCCCGCTCCTAGTGAGAGGTACAGACTTAAGGGGGAAGGGGTGTAGCAGAGCACTAGGGTGCTCGCTACTAGCAAAGGTAACAAGGACCCAGCTGCCAATCTGCAGGGCAGCGCAGGTGGAAGTTGCTAGGGCAACTGATTGGGTCAGCTGGCTGCCAGGGGACAGGGCCTGGCCTTCATAAGCAGCCAGGCTGAGGCCAGAGGTCAGTTTCATCTGACTGCCTGAGGAGTAGGAGCTCTGCTGCAGAGCTGACCTGAGCTGAGCCAAGCCAAACAGGAACTCTGCTGCAGAACAGAGCAGAGCTGAGCGGCGTTACCACCTGAGCGTCTGTATGAGGGAAAGTGGGGGAGAGAACCCTGACTGGGAAGCATGAAGAATAGCCAGGGTGGTGCGCAGTTTACGTTATAGCCAGGAGGCTTATTTTGAGTTATAGCCTGTTGGCTAATGGCTTTATGTTCCCTGGTTTATTATATAACAGACCAGAGGACTCGGAGAGGCTGTAGGGGTGGAGGAGGCTTCAAGGGACCTCCCCAGTAGCAAGGGGGTTCCCGGTGCCCTGGGAGGGCACAGTAATCTGGTGCCAAGGAGGGCACAGCAGGTGGTGCTGCACAGTGGCGCTGCGTTGGGATGTCCCAACCCCAGCCCAGTGGGGCAGTATTGGGGGTAGAGCCCAAGCAGAGCATATGACTCAGAAAATGGGTCAGGGGGCCACCTGAGCCCCAACTGCGGGAAGCACAGGCGACCAAACCCCAGTGGGGTAACCTACTGTGGGAAGCGCGGGTGACGAAACCCCAGTGTGGGTGAGAGCACGTGAGTGCGGGGAGACAGGCCCAGTGGGGGCGCTGCCTCTACATGAGGAGCCCCAGAAGGGGGGCAAGCTTATTGAGGAGCCCCAGAACGGGGGTGAGGTTATTGAGAGGCCCAGAGAAGGGGCGAGCTACATATTGAGAGGCCCTGAAGGGGGGGTAAGCATAACAGCGAGACGACCTGGAAGGGGTCCCTAATACAAGTAGAGACACGAGAACGTCTGGCACATGTGCGAGGCTTGGGGTGTGCTAAAGGGGAGGTTGGAGGCACGCATAGCCCATAAGGCTGGGGGTACCAGGTCACTCCTTATAGAACAGGGGCCAATACAAACATAGCACCGTGTGTAAGAGTGCAAGGCAGCCTCCCTTAATATATTATATAACAGCAAGACGTGGCGGGCGAGACTGAGGGTGCTACACAAGTAACATGGCACAGTAGGGATGCAGGAGGAATCACGGCCGCTCCAGGGGCCCTGCCCCATGACAAACTGAAACATGGAGAAAATCAAGACAGGTAAAAACAGCCTTTACTGAGACATAGTATACTAAATATCATATATACATTATGGAATTCTTTTCATTGCAACTTTATGAAAATACTATTTAAAATCTTGTATATGTGATGATCCTCCTTGATATCAGGAGTGGACTATAATATAAACAGGGGAAATTCTACATGCATCAAATCAGAAGTCTTTCTACAACTCTCAGAGCCATGTTTATACCCAGCAATACAAAGGTGTAGGTGTGTGTGTGCACATACACGTGTGTGTTCAGAAGGGGACACTATTTTTCACATATCCCAAACTCCAAATAAAACCTTGTTTTGGTGAAAGCAGAATAAAGAAAAAATATATTTCCAGAGTTATGGCTGCATAGAGCAGGGGCAGAGCCTAATCTTCAACTTGCTCACTGTGCCCGCCGGGCTTTATTCACCCTGAGGGTACGGCCCTCCTGTTGTTGTCAAGCCTTAGGACCTTTGAGGGCAATGCGGTTGTTCTTTCCCCGCGTCACCGACCCCGCTCTCGACTGCCACATCTTGGTGTACCGTCAATGAAGGGGGTCACCTAGCGGGTCGCTCGCTGCCTGGGTCTGACCCGGCAGAAGTACACGGGGCTCCACCACCCCTGCACCCTGGCCTCACGCCACCTTCTTGAGCCGACCCAGTGCAGTCACGTGGCCCATCTTGCCCATCCACCTTCTTCCTTTGCCCCTATCCCTTATATGTGTCGGGTCGAGCCCCTCTGAGTACAGAGTCAGCTCCCAACCCCTATCCCTGGAACTCTAAGCCAAATCTATCCCAGTGCCCGTGGTCTCGGCGGCGACCCCGCCCTGATTACAACCCTCCTTCAGGATCCTCGTCACCCTTCCGAGCCGGGCGCATCCTCTGGAACTGCTCCCCCTCACCAATGTCCCGTTTGGGCCCCTCTCGCCCGTCGCCGGCTCCCAGAGGCTGCCGCTGGCACCCTCTCTCTCTGGCTCCCCTTGTTCCGGCTCCCTGCTCTCCTCTGGATGCTGTCGGGCCCCACACTCCTTCTCTGCCACCGCCGGATTCCCCACTCTGGGGCCATCCCCCCCTTCTGCTGCAGCCGCCACCATTTTTATCTTTGCTGGCCGGCGTCTGGTGCTGACATCACCGGCCAGCCACAGCTGTATGTAAAGCCAGCTCACGAGCCGCGTGGGTTTCCCGGGAGCATTGTCCCCTGCCGCAGGGGAGTTTCCGGTGTCATCCCGGTCTCCAGGACACTCACCTAAAGCTGAAACCCTAACTGCTGCAGAAGAATGATCTCAACAGGTGAATCTACAATTCGAAAAATAGCCAAAAACACATTCTGTAATGCAAATAAGAGAAGAAAGTCCTGAAGTAGCTACAACGCAGAAAAAATGCAGAAGGGTTAGCTTGATTAGTGGAACATCAAGACTATTAAAAAGGAGAGATGATTGTTAAGAGCCTTGGAATCAAGAATAATAAACCATCAAGTCAGCTGACTCAACTGCCTGAACACAAGTGCCACTGCTGCTGCAAACAGGAATCAAAGCTGAAGCAGTAATCAAAGTGGGATGCTTCTATCTCAGACAGAAAAACAGCTTCCCTGGTTAAGACACACTTCCCAAGTTGTTATATCTGCAAATACAGTATATGCATCCCTTCCTAAACACCTGCTTATTTGACATTCTTTATTTTAATACTAGATATTCTGTATATGACTCAAGAGGCTTGTGTTCTCTAATGCCAACACATATGAGCCTGTGAGTGGTGCACACTTTGATTCTTAGTTGTGTCATGGATCTGACAGCTTAATTTTCAAGTAGGGCTGAAGCATACCTGTCTTATCTATACACAGGAGAAATACAATCATGAGGGGAAGGATGGTCACGTGCTCAAGGTATGAACTAAGGTAAAAAAATACTGGTTCAGTTCCAGTCCCTGTTACAGAATCCCTGTGTAATTCTGTATGGGTGACAAGTTCTCTGTACCTT
>NW_017728909.1:38760582-38789531 GCF_001723895.1 Crocodylus porosus
GGGAAATTCTACATGCATCAAATCAGAAGTCTTTCTACAACTCTCAGAGCCATGTTTATACCCAGCAATACAAAGGTGTAGGTGTGTGTGTGCACATACACGTGTGTGTTCAGAAGGGGACACTATTTTTCACATATCCCAAACTCCAAATAAAACCTTGTTTTGGTGAAAGCAGAATAAAGAAAAAATATATTTCCAGAGTTATGGCTGCATAGAGCAGGGGCAGAGCCTAATCTTCAACTTGCTCACTGTGCCCGCCGGGCTTTATTCACCCTGAGGGTACGGCCCTCCTGTTGTTGTCAAGCCTTAGGACCTTTGAGGGCAATGCGGTTGTTCTTTCCCCGCGTCACCGACCCCGCTCTCGACTGCCACATCTTGGTGTACCGTCAATGAAGGGGGTCACCTAGCGGGTCGCTCGCTGCCTGGGTCTGACCCGGCAGAAGTACACGGGGCTCCACCACCCCTGCACCCTGGCCTCACGCCACCTTCTTGAGCCGACCCAGTGCAGTCACGTGGCCCATCTTGCCCATCCACCTTCTTCCTTTGCCCCTATCCCTTATATGTGTCGGGTCGAGCCCCTCTGAGTACAGAGTCAGCTCCCAACCCCTATCCCTGGAACTCTAAGCCAAATCTATCCCAGTGCCCGTGGTCTCGGCGGCGACCCCGCCCTGATTACAACCCTCCTTCAGGATCCTCGTCACCCTTCCGAGCCGGGCGCATCCTCTGGAACTGCTCCCCCTCACCAATGTCCCGTTTGGGCCCCTCTCGCCCGTCGCCGGCTCCCAGAGGCTGCCGCTGGCACCCTCTCTCTCTGGCTCCCCTTGTTCCGGCTCCCTGCTCTCCTCTGGATGCTGTCGGGCCCCACACTCCTTCTCTGCCACCGCCGGATTCCCCACTCTGGGGCCATCCCCCCCTTCTGCTGCAGCCGCCACCATTTTTATCTTTGCTGGCCGGCGTCTGGTGCTGACATCACCGGCCAGCCACAGCTGTATGTAAAGCCAGCTCACGAGCCGCGTGGGTTTCCCGGGAGCATTGTCCCCTGCCGCAGGGGAGTTTCCGGTGTCATCCCGGTCTCCAGGACACTCACCTAAAGCTGAAACCCTAACTGCTGCAGAAGAATGATCTCAACAGGTGAATCTACAATTCGAAAAATAGCCAAAAACACATTCTGTAATGCAAATAAGAGAAGAAAGTCCTGAAGTAGCTACAACGCAGAAAAAATGCAGAAGGGTTAGCTTGATTAGTGGAACATCAAGACTATTAAAAAGGAGAGATGATTGTTAAGAGCCTTGGAATCAAGAATAATAAACCATCAAGTCAGCTGACTCAACTGCCTGAACACAAGTGCCACTGCTGCTGCAAACAGGAATCAAAGCTGAAGCAGTAATCAAAGTGGGATGCTTCTATCTCAGACAGAAAAACAGCTTCCCTGGTTAAGACACACTTCCCAAGTTGTTATATCTGCAAATACAGTATATGCATCCCTTCCTAAACACCTGCTTATTTGACATTCTTTATTTTAATACTAGATATTCTGTATATGACTCAAGAGGCTTGTGTTCTCTAATGCCAACACATATGAGCCTGTGAGTGGTGCACACTTTGATTCTTAGTTGTGTCATGGATCTGACAGCTTAATTTTCAAGTAGGGCTGAAGCATACCTGTCTTATCTATACACAGGAGAAATACAATCATGAGGGGAAGGATGGTCACGTGCTCAAGGTATGAACTAAGGTAAAAAAATACTGATTCAGTTCCAGTCCCTGTTACAGAATCCCTGTGTAATTCTGTATGGGTGACAAGTTCTCTGTACCTTAATTCCCTACTTGTAAAGTGGAAATATTAATATTTCTCCTCTTTTCTATTTAATTGCTAGTTCATGGCAAATCTGACTATGCGTAAATATAGTGGTTAGCACAATGGTACCATGCTTTCAGTTGAGGCCCATCAGTACTGCTATAAACAATCAATAATAATATTAATTTATTTCAGCTTCATGAGGTACTTACCTCTATCCCTTCTTCTATTCTTATGGAAGAATTCTGAATAATTTGAGAACTTGTCAACAATTTTTATCTTAATCAGATGAAGACAACAGCCATAAATTAGATAAAATCCTATATTTGGAGGCCACAGCAATAAACTCTAGACTAAGCCAATGAGATCTGCACACCTCAAAAATCTTCTCTATTACATAGGTTTGAATAGGCTTGATGGTGTTTATAACTGCATGATGAGAAGTGAGAGACAGTACAACCAAGTGAATTGAAAAGCATTAAGTATTTGTCACAAAATGTTAAAAAGAATAGCAGAGGAAGCTCACAAAGAAAATGGTTCTAGCTAATGTGGGTTACTCTACTCCGCAGTACACGTCTCAGGTAGAGGTGCCTGGTGTGTGCTAGATATGTGTGCACTTCAGCTTTGTATGTAACTCAGTCTTGTTACAGTCAGACTCCAAAGTGATACGTGGTCATGTAAAGAGCAACAATTACATTTTTCAAAGCAACCAGATGGTGAAGCGGGAGACAGAGATGGTAAATGGGCCTAGAGCTCAAGCTAGGATTCTTTCATTTGAAAATTTTCTTAACTATTAGCAGCAGAGGGCAGGGTTTAATACATTAATAAAACATGGATGTTGAAATAAATCATATCTAATTTTAGAGAAGTGCACAAGGCTCTTAAACAAATCAGAAAACCAGATGGGTCTCTGGCTGTCTCACTACAAATCGTTTGACTCACATGATCAAACACAGGTCACCAACATAAGGCCTGCAAGCTGGATTTGCCCCAGAGAGCCAGTGGATCTTGTCTGTGGAGCTGAAAGACTATCTCTGCCCATGCCTGTGCTGGGCCTGAACAGCTAGAAGCCCTCATTGCCACCATTTCTCCCTGTCCCCTACTGTTTCAGCATGGGCATAGTGAAGAGTTGGTAGGGAACTGATCTGAGGCCTGACAGCTTCCAGCTGCACCCCTGCTGCTGCCAAGAGATGGTAGTGTGGGAGAAGCGGAAGCACTGAGCAGTGCAGACACATCTGGCCTTAGTATCTCCCCACTGACTGGAAGTTAAGCCTGTGCTGCAGTTGAAAAGCAAAGGACCAGGAAGCAGTGGCAGCAACAGTGTGGGTGCAATTCCAGCTGCTTGCCCCAGCACAGTTCCCCTACAGGTGGGAAATACGGTGCCAGCACAGCTTCTAGCTGTGTGTCCCCTGCCTGGGCCAGGCCCCCTCACTGGTGACACACCATGGAAGGTACCTGGCCAGCACTACACTGGAACTAGGTTGTTTGAGAAATTAAATAAACACTTGTATGCTCATAATTTCTAGTGGGAAAGTGGTGCTTCTTCTGGTAGAAACATAATGCCCGTACATGGCCAGTATCTGGAGGGGGGTTAGATGACTCTCTTCAAATTAGTGTCAGAACAAATAAATATATCAACAAACTTCTTCCAAATTTTTTTTCTCTAGCATTCTGTTCTTTTCTGCTTGGAAGAAAGTAAAATATTGATTTCTGCAAGGGAGTCCCTGAATAAACAACACTGTATTAGTGGTTTATTTAAATAACAAATAGGGGAAGAATACAATATATCATCACATATCTTGTATCCATCAGGTGAAATAGTTTTAAAATGTGACAACACCTGCCTCTAGATCTCTGATTTATACTGGACACATCTACATAAGATGTTTACTGCACATTGGCCTAATAACACCGTGCAGTAGTAGCATGTCACAGCAAAAACCATGCTAATAACCTATTGTGCAGTGTTATTAGGCTAATGCACAGTAAGCATCACTAAATAACCTTGCACCAGTACTACTGCACAGTAACTTTAGGTACTGTACATTTAGTTAGTACTTTATTAAGGAAGTACTAAATTAAATGTGCAGTATCTAAGGCACATTAATGAATGCGTAGATGTGCCCACTGATGCCTTAACATTTGCTTTGGTTCTAAACAGGAAGAAACAGGTATGTTTCCATTTCCACTGCTATCTGCTGTATTGCAGTCTAACTGTCACAGCTTCTCTTTAATTACCTCATTTTCTCAATACCAGAACCTACTCCACTTTCATTTCCCATAGATGCACACATTTAACTTTTATGACAGCTTGTAAGGAGAAATATTGTTGCTTTCATGTGGAGAATACCTATTTAAGTACTTACTTTCTCGATCTGTACAAAGTAGCAAACATACCCCACAGTGAAATGAAATCCTATTGTGTGCCTAGACAACAAAAGTTCAATAAAATATCTAATGTTCAAGCTTTTAAGTCAATAAGATTCTGTTCCTAAATACATGGTTTACCATTAATCTTCCTTCTACAGAAAAAGCAAGAGTTGTATATTAAATTAGCTTAGCAAAGTACAGGGTAGAGAGATAGCAGTAGAACAAACGAATCAATGCCATTAAAAGAATGACACTTACAAGCAGGCTGGAGTCATTCCAGGTGAGATGTCAATATATATATATTTTAAAAAGCAACTCCAAAATATTTTCAAAGGGAACTCAACTTAGTCTGCAGCTGTGAACCCACACAATTTTGCTGCCACTATTTTTTAGCCATGTCACTCATACATGCACATGACCCAGTTAGGCAGCTTGTGCTCATAAATGAGACTTTGTCCAAGTAAATATTATCATCTGCACACATCAATAAAAGTCTGAGACAACAAAGTATGAGTGATTTATGCGTCTGTATAAAAGGGGCCTTGTTAGCAAATCTGGCCTTTTAACTAATTACTCTGGCATGAGACAAAGTCATCTCTGCCCCACTAATCCCCTTCTATCAGAAGAGGAAAATCCTCCCCCCCCCCCTTAAGCAGAACCAATGTCAAACTGCTCTCTGTTTTAATATTTCAAAGATGGTTACAAGAAAATAGCAAAGAGCAATTTTGATATTACACAGTTGTTCCTGGGTAGGGAGCATCGCAGGAACCAGATATTGTATTTTTTGTAAAGTAGCATTCAAACCCTGAAAAGGGGTGAGGATGTTCTAAGAGTCAGCTAGCCCCATTGCTCACATGTGATTTTTGGCATACATTGGAAGAAAAAAAAGAAGGATGTTTGCCTGGGCTTGGGGAAAGATTCAAAAGAGCAGTTCTTTTCTCTGAAAATCACTCCCTCTCTTCACACATACTACATTTTTTTTTTCAGTTTGCAATAACAAAAGGAAGAGGTCCATCATTTCTATGTACTGTCTCAGTAGAATTCTGAAGTTTTGCTTTCTGTTACATTAGCTTCCCATTTTATAATTGGAGAAAACATTTTAGAAAAATAATTAAATCTGCAAGCCAGACAGTTTCTGTGCTAGGATACCTGAAAACAAAATGCAAACAAACGACATTCCCTAGTTGTACAAGCAGCAGAATGTAGCAACAGAAGCGGTTTTCATGAACTATAACAATATCTAACAATCTACAGTGGTATTTTTGATAATTTATCTTTCTCATCGTGAATAGCATTAGGAACTTTTCCAGAAGTCTAACAAATACCACAATGCCCTCTGCAGGTTGTTGTAGTATAATACTCCACAGAACACACATCTTCATTTTATTTATTCCAGGTGCCCTATTTGTATTGACAGCTCATGTTCTGAAACCATGCTCTTCATTTTACCAAATGGAGTGATTAAAAATTTCTGATGACTTCAGCTTAATATTAGATAATATTACTTTGAACCCCTACACACCCCAATGCTAGTTTAACAATTTTAAAGGCTCTTCTCAGCTAAATATTGATTAGTAAGAAAGCTTGACCAAGGAGAAATGCATCAGATATCATGTAACCCTCAAATAGATGAAATATCAATATAGATCTCCTATGAAGTCTTGATGAATTCTACAGTTTGTGCAAATTATAAAGTAGGAAAAGTCATACGTAAGGTTTAAAAAGCCCATTAAAAACCTTGTGTTTTTCCTGGTCCTTATCACAAAAAAATTCTTATTGGCTTAGACCTCTAGTTCTTTTGAAAAACTCAGAAACGATAGCGGTAAATAGTCCTTATATAACTGTTAAAATGCTCCCTATTCTTGTTAAAAGACAAGGATAACTGAAGTTCCTGATCTACCTCCTCTACTGCTTTAATATGTTTTTATTGTGCTCTTATTACTCAACTCCTTTCCAAAGTAAACAATCTGAAACTTTTTAATCTGTGTTCATATGACAGGTTTGGTTCAAGCTCCTGAACATTTTTGTTGCTCACTCTGGACCCCATTCTATCACTTCTAGACAGTATATCCAGCACTGCATATGGCAATTCAGACAGAGGTGTAAATAGCTTCTGTCCCCTGCGTGCCTGTCCCTTGTTCCACTATTGATTTCAGATGAGGTTTTCCACTGTTTTTAAACACACAGATAAAAGAGCATTATCCATATTAATCCCCATCACATTTCTTTTTGTAATCTCATGTAAGAAGCTACACTAAATTAAATCTCTTACATAAAAGTGCCCTTTGTGTCACTGTATGACATGGACTCTGGATAATACAGGAAACTTTTGTCCTATTACTGTGGTTTTCTAGTGCAGAGTTTTTCAACCCAAAAGTGGGTCACAAGAATATATGAAAGGGTTGGGAAAAAACTTTTAAAATGGATCAACAGACTTTAAAGGAGAAAAACATGGAAAACCATGGATTTTCCCTTGCAGGCTGGCAGACTTCCAGCCTGCAAGGGGCTATTTGGGACACCACCCCATGCCCTACCCCTCCACACACTGCAGGGATGGAGCCTGGGGGCATGGGGCAGAGGGTCAGGAGTGAGGGGCACCAGCAGAGCCAGGGGACTGTTTTCTACTTAAACTGTTTACTGGGTCAGGACTAGCCATCAATGTTAACAAATGGGTCCTGGTACAAAGAAGGTTGAGAGCCACTGTTCTATTGTATTTTAAAGTAATCTGTAGAAAGATTTTGCTTTGCACGTACCTGAACAGTGTCTAACAGCTCACTTCACTACCTGAAATCTAAGCCAGGAAAGAAACTTTTAATCTCGTCCATAATGATTTAGCCTTCTAAAAATTAACTGAATGTTATAGGAGCTACAACAGCAGGTCCAGCCTACTTCAACTAGTTCTGTCTTCTCCCCACGAAAGAAAACCATCAAACAGGGTAATTGTCTTTAAAAAAACTCTTTTCCAGGTCTCTTCCATTTCAAGCTTTTAGAACACAAAACAAAACTTCCTTTAGGTAATTAATTGTGATGCTGATACTCTGGAGGAGACTTGGCAAAGTCTGTTGTTCATATGAGCAGCCAGCAGGGACAATGAATATTTCATGAACATTAGCTGTAATCTTCTCTACCCTTTCACAAATACCAGACAAAACACTGTCCCTGTAACACCAGCACTCTTCAGAAATAAATTAGAGGATCATCTTGAAGCTACTCGGAATCCTTACCGACTGTACTCTTCATTTTCATTGTCTTGTGATTACCTCATTCATTACACTTCAGGCAGGTAGATAGGCATGGTACATTTTCTTTCAGTGTAATGAAGAAGAATAACGGAAGTACTTACCTAGAAAACAGAACATTAAAACAAGAATCACTAAAATGTGAAAAGGTACTTTATATGAGTTTTGGATTTGTTTAGTACTGTAAAGCCACATAACACTTTACAGAATGAATAGGCTAACAGAAAGGTAACTTATCAAATTATGAAGACTAAGTTTTCTATGTCATTGTGCCATCGAAGTTGAACTCAACATTTACATCACATAGCACTTTTAAGTCCTTTATTATTCAAAATGATAGTATCTTAAATGATTAGTTCACTAACAATTCATTGCAAATATGCCACATTCCACAGTGATGCCAATTTTTATTTTATGTCATGGTCATTATATTGCCTTAGTTCCTAGCTGGATGATTTACATTACTAACCAACACAATGTGAATTGTGCCTAGTATAATAAGTTATTTGTTGTGTGAAAATAGTTGTTGACACATTTTGAAGCAGTTGTAGTTAGATTTTATAAATATTTATGTGAGTAAAACTTGAGAGTTAAATCTTCAAAGAAAGCAAATAAGAGTTACAAATACAATTGCATCTAGTTTTGCTTTTAGGTCAAATACATATCCATTTTACTTTCTGTGTAATGTTTGCTCATCTACTTAATAAACTACCATACAGCATATTTAATGCAGTATACAAGGTATTGCATGAATTTTGTCATTTCTAAAATGCATCTTTCTAGTTAACAGCACACAACACCACTTTCTATACGCTAGGGCAAAAAAATAAAGCGTATGATATCCATTTGAGCTAAAGGAGGAATTAGGTAAAGGACCTGTAATTACCTAACTGTAAAGTCTGGCTACCTCACAGGAATATTACCCAGAGAGTTGCAAAAAAAGGTACTAGGAGGTTTTAATGACTACCAGCATTCAGGACTGTGGTTTTGTACCTCTTCTGAAAGACAGAAAATTCATCTAATTCTAGCTAACAGTGGGCACTTCTACACATGCTTTAATTCACGTTTGCTACTTGTGCATTAAGTGTAGTACTTCTATTACGAGGTACTACATAAATGCTCAGTAGCTGGTGTTAAAGTGCACAGTCTTTTTTGATGCTTAATGCACAGTAGAGTAATTCTGTTGTGCATTAGAACATTAGCATGGCTTCTGCTGTGATGCACTAATGCACAGTAGAATTAGTCTATTGTGCTTTAAGCATCTCATGTAGATGCGCCCCCATTATGCACTAAATATAGGTAGTCTAAAGAATGAGGCTCTTGGCAAAAGCAAACAGAGCCTCTCGCACACTGCCGTAAGTTTCAAACATTGGCATCAAATTTGCAGGAGCATCAACCTAAAGATACTACTTGCGGATAGGCTGAGTTCTCAACTCAGAGATAAGCCTGAAAGGCCTCATCATAAATATAAGTTGAATAAAGGACATTAAATGGTTGCTGACACAAAATAAGCACAACTGTGGCTTACAGTGGCCCTCCACTCTTTCCCTTTCCACTTCTCTTACCAGCCTTTACTCATTACTTCCTCTACAGTTAAAAACAACTTCTTGGATGTCCTATCTTCTGCAGCACTTTCCAAGAATCTAGTTAACACTTGAAATGTGTTTCCTGCTCTTAGCTGGATTCATCCTGGCTGGACATCAACTCCGTTACTACCATGGTTTTAATAAGGGTGTTAATTGATACTATATAACCATATACTGTATGTTGAACTAGATTTTAAAATGCTAAATGTGAATGTCTTAGCTTAGTCCTACTCTAAACTTCACAGAATTCTCAAAAATAGACTCTAAAGTTAATTTCCCAATTCCAAATTTTGGCATTCCAGTATTTCTAAAACATAAAGACCTGGGATGAAAATTTAGTTCTACTGACGTCATTAGGAGTTTTGCAGTTGCCTTTACTAGAACCAAGATATTACCCCAGATTTTTCAAAAGCTTAAGAACACAATGCCACCCATTAAGTCTGTAAGACCAGTAAATGCCAAGTGCCTCTAAAAATCAGAGCACTATTACTTGTACTTCAAATTGAGAAGAAAATGTAACAAATACCAAGAGCAGTAAATGATAAAAAGAAGCTGATTCACTCTGCCAGTTTATCCTATTCCTATAAGAGTGTCATGACAGGTAAATCTGTGTTTTCTGTTATTATGAAACACCTGGGTTTGTTCCACCAAGGGACTCAAAAGACTTGTGTTTTTAACCCATACGTGTAAAGATACTTCTACAAATATTTGATAATGTTCTTCTACACAAAAGACTCCACTTGCTTTATTATGAGTGCTTTTAAAATTATTTTATCTTAATGATTTCAAAATGGAAAAGTAAATATACAATATATTGGTAAAAATCCACCTGTTTATAGAGAGAGCTTTCAGACCTTTTACAGTTCTTTCTTAATTTAATCCCTGTATTAGCAGCACTTGTAGGGAAAAAAAGAATGGAAATATTTCTGGTGTTAAACTGAGTTTTCTGCAGATTCAAAAAAGGACTACAGAGAAGTTCCATTAGCTACGGACTCAAATATTCTTAATGAAAGATTTCTGCAAATGAAGATCATTAATATTTATAATCAAGAGAAGACGACTGTCGACACTTTCATGTTTTACATTTGTACGTTGAATTATATTTCCTCTCTTTTTTTCAAAAGAGGTTTCTGAACCACCTTGTCACTTTCAACAAAGTTATTTTGTAGTCCTTGGAGATGGCAGAAATAAGATTAAAAGAAAATACCGATGAAGAAGGTACTGAAGGAAAGTGTTCATGAATTAGATCAGCCACTAGCAAAAAAAGAAAAAAAGAGTCTTATTTTTAAAGACTTAGTTTTAAATCTTGCTGTTTTATGGCATTAAATCTACAGGACAAATGCAGCTCTAATTAGTGCAGAGTGCAGCCAGCTCTGTAAAGCAATATACGCAGGTTTAGGACCTTCACAAAATATAAAGGATCATAACAAGGCATCCATTCTTACACACTCCCCGAAAATAACATTAAGTGCATCTTCCCCACAGAGTTACTACAGCTACAAAAACAATGCAGAAGCAACTGTTATAAAAAGGAGAGGAACCTTTAGGGCCTGAAATCTGGAGGGTTCTATAATGAAAGCTAGTTTAATTTTAATTATTCCTTTACCTAAAGCAGTGGTTCTCAATCTTAGACTGAAGGCACCCTTTCATTACGTCTCTGAATTTGGAGGCTGAGAACCACTGTTCTGAAGCATGTTCACCCAATCATGGAACTAAATCTGTGGTACATGTCCTGAATGCCCAACCACAGCTAAATAAGAACTCAATTTAAGACTAGGAAGTATGAGCATTTATACACGTACCTCTGTCTGCTCTGACATGCCAGAAATCCAGTGGGTTGGAACAGACTTGATTAATCAAGTCACATAAGCTGATACGCCCAGTGCTGTGTAAGATGCATTTGTATAAATGGCAAAATGCATGTCAGTGTACAGAAAATGGTGGTGGTATGCTTTTGAACTAAAACATCTTTGATGTGTTTTAGTTGAAAAGCGTGCCACCATCATTTTCTCATTTTCTTTTAAAAGCGCCCAGCGCTGCGGTGCATACATATGTGCAAATGCCCTATATGCAACTAACTGTGCATGAATTATCTACAGTTACTTACTTCATCTCCAAAGTGCTGCACTAACACCAGGTGGAATTGCTCTGTATGCCTCTGTTTTCAGGAGGGGCATAAGAGCGGGACTAAGAAGCACCTGCATCAGGAGCAGGTACTCCTAACTGCATTAGGTTTATTGCTGTGTTGCATGTAGTCACAACCCTGAGAAAGGTCTCATGCAGCAACCTAAGAACTGCTGACCAAGAGTGTAACATACAGACCTTCTTTGAAAGAGGCAAGTCATCAAAGAATACTGTTGTCTGATAAACATAACATATAGTACAGTCTCACTTTGGATGGGGACTGTTTATATAATCTCTAATGCAAGAATTCTCAACCCTACAGAGGTCACAAACATGTGTCAGGAATATCCTTATTGCTAAACATTCAAGGTGAGATAGGAAGTAGGGCCCTGGTATGGAAAAAATTGAGAGCCATTGTCATAGTACATTGGGGCTTCAACATTAGGTTGAAGTTTTACTGCAACAGAAATGTAAGAATGATGCTACTTAACAGCAAGTATATAAAAATTAGATAAACAGCAAAAGCATTCTTTACTCCCTCTACTTTTCTATATTTGCCCTGATATGTAGTGATTCCAGTTCAAGGATAATCATGGTTACATCCCATTTCCAGAGCAGGCCTGAGCATTGTCTTCTATGCTTGATACCAACACCTCCCTCTTTTGCTATATATGATGTGCACAGGCAGCCTCTCTCATGAAGGGGTAGGGTCAGCTACATAAATGATGTACACAGAAGTATCCTCAAACTAAGAAATATATTTGCACCTCATATTATATCCCAGATACATTTCTAGCAAGAATCATTTCATGGTACAAATCAGTTTTACAACTTTGGAAATGAAACAAATGTTGTAATGCGCTGTTACAGCTTTCAGGATATAATTAGACTTATCTGGATCTTCTTCTGCTTATTTTTCCATTTCTATTTATAAATATTAATTTTGTTAACTGTGCTGACAGTTTTGTAAACCATGACATGCACACAATGTTACGGCTAAGTCTAAATTGGTGGCTGGCAAACTACACAAGCTACCAGGGCTATGTGAAGCTCTGGTCCCTGATTTGATTCAGCAGAGATTTGGCCTGATTTGGTGACCAAATCTCCAAATCCAAATTGAATCAGAGGACCCTTTAATCTCTCCAAATCGAATTGGAACCCTCTGAATTGATTCGGAGATTCAGACATATACATAGCTTTAAATGTTTTTTCTTCATACCTCTAGGTAGCAGGGGCTTATGAGTGCTGTGATGCTGGGGCACATGCAGTGTCCCACAGAAGTGCGGGGGGCTTCCCTGCGCACTCAGCAGCAGACCTGGAAGTGGACCAGAAGCACAATCTGGTCCACTTCCAGGTCAGCCAGGGAGTGTGCTGGGGACCCCCTGCACCCCCCCCAGCCCAGTGACTGGTGCCTCATGGGACTGGGGGAGGGGTACCCAGGGCTCCCCTGCAGTGATTGCTGAGCCAGGAGGGTGTGGGGAGGGGCCCCATGTGCGTTCACCTGCTTCTAAAAGTGCTTCTGGTCCACTTCCGGATTCACCTCTGAGCACATGGAGAACCCCCCCCCACACACACACACACACTCCTATGGGATGCTCCTTGTGCCCCAGCATTGCAGCGATCATAAGCCACACCTGCTACCTCGAGGTATGTAGAAAAAACTTTTAAAGCTGTGTCTATGTCCAAATTGCTGATTCTCTGAATCAGCATTGAATCTTCAGCTTCGGATTCAGCCAAATCAAATCAGGGACAGTGATCCGAATCAGTGAATCAAATCACTGTCCTGATTCAGGCCAAATCCAAATCCAAATCAAATAGGGCCCGCTTTGCACACCCCTACAAACCATGGGCCAGAACAACCTAGCTCCAGCCCTCTGCAGGCCAGGGGGCTTCAGCAGCACATCAGCAGGAGCTGTGCCCACACGGCTTCTCTCCAGCCCCTGCTCCACAGCTGCAGCATGAGTGCAGCTGTCAGCTGCCAGCGAGTTGTACTGCAGCAGGACAGCTGGAAGCTGTGCCTATGCTGCCACCGCTTCTCCCTTCCCTACACCTCCTGGCTGCTGCACAGATGCAGCTGGAAGCTGCCCACCCCTGCCACAGCTCTTTACCAGCTGGAAGCTGCACCCATGCTGCCTCTAGCATGAGGGGAGAGGGTGAAGAGAAG
Source organism: Crocodylus porosus (assembly GCF_001723895.1). Taxonomy (NCBI): domain Eukaryota; kingdom Metazoa; phylum Chordata; order Crocodylia; family Crocodylidae; genus Crocodylus; species Crocodylus porosus. The sequence goes on from NW_017728909.1 coordinate 38,773,864, forward strand.
TGATGGCAGCACAAGAGCAGTTTCCAGCTACTTGGCCCTGGCACAGTTTCTTGCTGCTCAGCCCTCGTGTGGGTGTGGGCACAAGCACAGGCAAAGACTGGAGGCTCTGTGGACCAGATCCAGTGATTCTGCAGGCTGGATCCAGCCCACAGGCCATAGGTTGCTGACCGCTCTACACACGAGGGGCTAGATTATGTGATATACACTAAGGCTTTTACTTGGATTGGTGCAGAGTCATACCACCCTTTGGAAGGCACTGTCTCAGCAGGCACTTTCTAGGCAGATAGAACAGGAGTGCACATGATCTTGATCTTTTATAAGAATGCACTGTGCACCTGCATATATAGCCAGCTCTGCTACCAACCAGCCTCTTCCTAACTGCTTGAGAAGAGAGGGGAATTCTATCTCCAAAGTATTAGGAAGGATAAAGAACTGTTTTGTTTTTTTTTCCAGGGGAGAAGGAGTAAAAAACAAGGAAGACTCTCAGTGCACTCCTCCCTGTGCATACACATAAGATGTCTTAAAACATAAAGATGTCTTCACTAATGGCTAAAAATACACATGCACATATGCATACATGCACATTCTCTCCCTCTCACCCCAATAGAACAGTAGATAGATATATCTGAGATCAAAAAAGTTAATTAAAAGCCCTCCATCTTTGTAATGTTGCATGCTTTAGGTTTAGGAAAATTATATATCTGTATTGTACAAATTCCAGGACTTTGATGGCTAGAAATATTTATCAGAATAAGTAAACAAACCAAAATATTTAACCTTACCAAGCCAGGAAACTCTCTTTACCTGCTGGGACAATAGCAGCTGAAATGGCTGAATGTGACAAGTTTTATTTTATGGAAAAAATGACTCATAAGAGCTTTCCATTTTTCTTACCTATACCTGCTGGTAGATCTGTTTAAATGTACTGCTTGGGCTACACAGAAAAATAGATGGACACAGCAAGAAAATGATTTAAGGAGCTGGACCCACACAGAAATATTAAAATACACGCGTATTATCTTGTTTGAATAACAAAGGGGCATGGGATTGTAGTTAGCATCCAGTATTTGAAGACAATAAACATTAAGGATAGAGAATATCTGTGGTTGGTAGCTCACCAGCAGGAGTCATGCATTAAAAGTAGCAGAAAAGGGACTTTGTACTGGAAAACCCAAGAAGTATGTAGCAAAAGCCTGCCTGAATGTATTCAGGGCTGTATTCAGAATGAAGACAGCCCTATATAATGCCTGAACTCACTATCAAGTAAGAACTAAGACCAAGATACTCAAAGATATTTAAGTGGCTAATTCCTATTAATTTCATTAGGAATTATGAAAGGAAATGCTATTGAGAGAATGTTGGCCTAACTGATCTAACAGTAGGATACAGATATCCTGCTCCTATTATTTAAACAAAGAAGGCCAGAAAAAAGAGTTGCATTCTCAGTTTTCCTAAACACATCACAAAAATGCCAGTGGCATTCACTGCTAACAATTAACATAATTTAAAATACACCAGGTTAAGAAATATGTGGTCCTTTGAGCCATATAGTTCCTGGATAATCATCTTAATTTAAGAATCCTTTATTTGGGACTAAGATATCTAGAGTTCAAAATATGGTTGTTCCATTTTAAAGGCATGTCTAAAGGACTCCAGTGTGGTGATTCAACAGAGGCGTTATGATGGTTAAGCAGTTAATAGTTATAAATCACTCAGATGCTAGACTTAACAGTGAAATGCCTATATAAAATATAATTAAGTATTGGAAAGCCATACTATTCTCTCCCCCATTCTCCTCCCAAACTGAGGTTGAAATTGTAAGCATTGAACAGACGAATAGGAAAAGTGATGTGAAAGGTCTTAGACATTGGAAGGACTTCATCTATAATGTCTCTTGAATCTCACAGTTCCAGAGTCATCTAGAAAAAAAGATTCCTTTTCATTCCAGTTAGCAACAAATATCAAGGACAATAAAAATTCCTTTTTTAGATACGTGGAGAGCTGGAGGAAAAGCAAGGGCAACATTGGACCCCTGCTAAACCAGATGGGACAACTGACAACTGACGCCCAGGAAAAAGCAAACTTGCTAAATGGGTACTTTGCATCAGTTTTTCACCAGTCCCATGGGATGGCCCTGCGCAGTATGGGTTGGGAGGCTCAGGTGAGGGAGATTCCTTGCCCTCCATCGAAGCTGACCTCATGAAGGAACACCTTGACAGGCTGGATATCTTCAAGTCAGCTGGCCCTGATGGGTTACACCCAAGGGTACTCAGGGAGCTGGCGAGCATCATAGATCAGCCCCTGGATCTTTGAGAGCTCTTGGTGCTCTGGTGAAGTGCCCGATGATTGGAAGAGGGGCAATGTCGTGCCTTTCTTCAAGAAAGGGAGGAAAGTAGATCCAGCTAACTACAGGCCCATCAGCCTGACCTCTATCCTGGGGAAGGTCCTGGAAAAGATTATCAAAGAGGCCATCCTTAACAGACTAGCTGAAGGCAATATCCTGAGGGATACCCAGCATGGGTTTCTTGTGGGTAGGTCTTGCTTGACCAATTTCATTTTCTTTTACGACCAGGTGACTTACCACCTGGACAAGGGGGAGGAGATCGATGTTGTATATCTTGACTTTAAAAAAGCCTTCAATCTGGTATCCCATGATCACCTCTTGGCTAAACTGGCTATCTGCGGCCTCGTCCTCACCTCAATCTGGTGGCTCAGGAATTGGCTCCGCGGTAGGACCCAGAGGGTGATGGTCAATGGGAGCCAATAGTCTTGGTGCACTGTGACCAGTGGGGTCCCTCAAGGCTCTGTCCTAGGGCCTATACTATTTAACATCTGCGTGAATTATGTGGACATTTGTGTCAGAAGCAGACTAGCCAAGTTTGCTGATGACACCAAACTCTGGGGTAAAGCATCCACACCTGAGGACAGGAGGGTGATCCAGGTGGATCTTGGCAAGCTCATGAAATGGGCGGATGAGAACCTGATGGTGTTCAACACCGAAAAATGCAAGGTTCTCCACCGTGGGAGGAAAAACTTGCACCATGCTTATAGGCTCGGCAGTGCTACGCTGGCTAGCACTATGGAAGAAAGAGACTTGGGGGTCATCATTGACCACAAGATGAACATGAGTGTGCAATGCAATGCTGCAGCTAGTAAAGCGAGAAAAATGCTGGCTTGCATCCATAGATGCTTCTCAAGTAAATCCCGGGACGTCATTCTCCCATTGTACTTGGTGAGACCACAGCTGGAGTACTGCGTCCAGTTTTGGGCTCCGCAATTCAAAAAGGATGTGGAGAAGCTTGAGAGCTACGCACATGATCAGAGGTCAGGAAAACAGATCTTATGATGAGAGGCTCAGAGCCATGGGGCTCTTCAGCCTGGAAAAGCACAAGCTCAGGGGTGATCTGGTGGCCACCTATAAATTTATCAGGGACGCTCATCAGGATCTGGGGGAACATTTGTTCACCAGAGCGCCCCAAGGGATGACAAGATTGTGCGGTCACAAACTCCACCATGACCGATTCAGGCTGGACATAAAAAGAACTTCTTCACTGTCTGAGTCCCCAAGTTTTGGAATAGACTGCTGCCAGAGCTGGTTCAAGCACCCACTTTGAATGCCTTCAGGACATATTTGGATGCTTATCTTGCTGGGATCCTATGATCCGTGCTGACTTCCTGCCCCTGGGGCAGGGGGCTGGACTCAATGATCCTCTGGGGTCCCTTACAGCCCAAATGTCTATGAAATTTATTAAATATTTGAAACTCAGATCAGCCCTTCATTTCTTAATCAGCCATCACAACACCCGGGAAAGTTGCTTATTTTTTTTCTAATTCTACATTCATCACTGTGACATTAGAGTGTCTTCTGGGTGTGCACTGAATGTGACTAACATCTCTCAACAGGTTGTTTCTTCTCTTAATAAGAAGAAAAGCATAAGCGTCTTGTTGTGACAGAAGTTTTGCTTGGCTAGCTTTTAGATTTATTATACTTATAAAGATGTTTTGTCACATATTTATGCAAAGGGCAAGGTAGGAAATGTGCTCTGCATTTTGAGCAGGGGGTAGATAAAGTTTGTTAGGCTTAGTACCATAGCAAGTGGGGGACGAGCAGGGCAACTGCCTCAGGCGCTGAAGCAAAGGGGCGCCAACAGACGCTGCCCCACCAGGGCGGGGCACAGAACGGGGCCATGAGTGGCTTGTTGGAGAATCGTGGGGATGGGGGGAGTGTGACTCTCGCCATTGCGTGTGTTCCCAGGCAAGCATGGGAGGGGGCGTGTGTCCCCCAGCTCTATGTGTGGGGCAAGGGCAGGCTGCTACTTCAGGCTTTGCCAAACTTCCTTGCCAAACTTCCCTGCCATGGTACTGCTTATGGTCAATTATTCCTGGTGGCATTCAGTGACTAGCAACCTTTACAAGCTGCAACCCAAAACAACTCAGTTCCAGTCCAACACAGGCCAGGAGGTTTCAGAGATACACCAGTGATAGTGTCTTGGCCTGTGTCCATGCTGGAGTTAGGCAGCTAAGAATTAAGCCTGCATTATTGCACCTACACCACCAGTGCTTCTCTTTGGGCTCCACACCACAGCTACCGCATGGGCACAACTTCCATCCTGTAGAGAACTGAGCCAGGGCCAGGGAGCTTGAAGCTATGTCCACTTCTTCCCACCCCTTCTGCCTCCCAGCCTCCTGACCGTGATGCAATACAACTGGAAGCTGCCCACCCTGGTGCAGCTCCCCACTGGCTGGAAGCTGAGTGCCGAGCAGGAACATGGGTACAACTTCAAGTTGCCTGGCCCAGCTCAGCTGTATTCCAGCCCACCTCACTTCCAGCACAGCTCCTTGTTGCCCAGTCCCACATGGGTGTGGGCACAGGCAAATCCATCTGGCTCTACGGGCCATCTGTTGCTGACCCCTATATTACACCATGACCATCTTAGACTAGCCCCTAAGAAAACTGTGTTTCTTGCACACAGGAACTTCACCCTTTTATACTGGAGTTATCTAGTATACCAGAGAAGTGTAGTCAATATCATATTGACTTATGGTCTTCATCCAAAATCTGTACGTGATCTTGAAGACATCCTGGGCTCAAATCATTTAGTGCCTTAAAAATGTTATGGGAAGTCAGCATGAAGAGCAGAGGGCAAATCTGATACGTACAATAGCCTGTGTTTCTAAGGAGATGTGATTCAGCATTTTGTAGTAGCTGGAGTTTCTTAAGTCATGAAGACTTAAGGTCAGCTGTTATCCAGCTGAGAAACGATAAAAGTATGAATAACTGAAACCGCATCACTGGCTACGGAGTCTCCTATCAAACTGAAGATAAGAGAAAGCATAAATTATGGAAGTTGCTATATGAGAGCTTAGTGTAAATACTAAATCCCTGAGTACACTAGGAATATAGACAGAACTGACCAAGTATGGATATGTGCTTTCCGCCAATGAAAAGTGCATCATGAAAGCTATTGGGAATTCTTTCCTCTTACCACCAGCATCAATTTTGTCTTGCTTTGGGCCACCTTCAATCAACTGTCCTCCAGACAGGTCTTAATCTCATCTAAGTTCTGGGCCATCTTGGTGGTTGTTAGGGGTCACATGTGACCAAAAAAATAGTTAAATCTGTCCATTACACATTTGAATATGTCGACACATTTGAACATGGGTTATCTGACCAGTTCACTTACTGGCTGCATTTAAATATTGAAAAGGATCAGAAAGAACTGATTCCTGTGAGATTCCCCAAGAAAGGATAAAAATGTTCTCACCTATCATTATTCATTGGCTACTTCTCTCTAGAAATGTCCCAAACATGAGGGAAATGTTATTGTATTGCATTATCTTGGACTTCTGATGCCTCTCTTAAGTAAGAAAGGAGTATAATATGATAAGCAGTGTTGAATGCTGCGGAGAGCTCCAAGAGCATGATGATATATGTCTGTCCTCCTTTCATACTTAGGAAGAAATCCTAAAGCATTGATACATATGAGGTTTCAGTCCCATGGGCCTGGCTTGAATCAAGACAGTGCTTGGTGTAGAAAAAATAGCTAGAGTTAGATAAGCTTGTAGTGGTCCTCGTCTAGGTTCTCTATGCGTTTGCTCTGGAATGGAATAGTTGATACTGAGCAGTAAATGGCTAGAAGCAATCTTTCTAGAGAGGGTTTCTTCAGACTACTGTGTAACTGAAGGAGAAAAGAAGAGTCCTTCTCTGAAGTAAGTGTTGGGTATTTCAGTCAAAGATGGCAGAAGTTGTGAAAAATTCTCTTACAAAAGCCAGGAAAGGTGTTGAGTCAGTTTTATGAGTCCTAGGTTGCAAATACTTAGAATATCCAGAACTTCTTGATAAATGAGAGTTGTAAACTGTGAATGAGCCATGACTGACTGGTAGAAGCATAGTATATCCATGCTATTTCAGAAGGCTTCCTGAATATGCAGTATATTTTCAGCAACTTCGGATAATAATTTCTTTGCAAAATATGGTGCTCAATTGCAGGTTGTAGGCACTCAGGGTTGATTAAATTAGTTTCACCTTCCTAAGTAGCTCCTTAAGTGTAATTTGGGAACTTCGCCTGAGAATACAGAAGGATTATCTTGGTTTATAATATCACCTCCACATAGGCTTTGGACAATTCATTGTTTTACACTGCCTAAATTAGCCTTAGCACTTAAGTTTCTACCCCTCTCTCCACTTGGTGCAGAGAGTCTGAAAACCAAGATCTGAGCGGAAGATGGGAGGAAGAGTCTATATGGGAACCACCATATAGTGATCACTAGTTGAGGCTGATATACAAGGACAATGACTCATCAGGTCCTTAACTCTGGGTAAGTGCAGCTGTGTTTTAGTAGGGCTTAGATTTGTTGGATTGCATAGTCCTTCAAGGCAGTCTTGTTGTTTAGGATCTGGAAAGTCTCTGACCACTGCCTTAATGAAAAGGCTATCACTCAAAGACAGAGACTGAGTGTAACACCTTTGATGATGACAACTTGTGTCTTGTGGCTGCCTACAACATCTTGTGGCTGCCTACAACTTTATCAGGGGCCACCAGCAGGGACTCAGGGAAAGTCTGCTCACCAGGGCCCCCCTTGGAGTCACCAGGAACAATGGCCACAAGCGGAGGGAGGATAGGTTTAGGTTAGATATTAGAAAGAACTCCTTCACGGTAAGGGTAGCCAGAGCCTGGAATAGGCTTCCCAGAGAGGTGGTGCTCTCACCTTCCCTGGAGATCTTCAGGACGAGACTGGATAAGCACCTGGCTGGGGTCTTATGACCCCTGCCACTCCCAGTGCTCCTTCCTGGCCATGGCAGGGGGTCAGACTAAATGATCTGTCTAGGTCCCTTCCAACTCACTGATTCTGTGATAACTAACCAAACAAGAGGTAAAGCATATTGTCTGATGCGTGGTTTGCATCAAAATTGACCTATGAAAGTCCTAACGAGACAAAGGAGATACATTTTGTTCTTGGACAACCATGGCCTTGTGTAACCAGAACCAGGGCCCTAGGGACAGCTGTGATGTTTCCTGGTGGCCACAGAAGTCCTGTCCTGCTCTGCCCCCTCAGAGTACCCTCCCTTTCCTTTATGCTGCCATACCTTTGGTGCAAAAATTTGATTACAAAAAGGGAGGCTGCCCAGGGTCCCAGAGCAAGTCCTATTTTTTGTCCAGGAAGTCCCTCCTGAGTCCAGTGAGACTCAGCTGGTCTCACGCTTGCCCCTCAGTCCATTACATGGGGCCTTCCTGGTCCCACCTGTGGCCTCCAGAACACCAGTTGCTATAAGGGCTAGTTATGGTCTTCTTCCACCCCTACAACCACACCCAAACCTCAGTTTAGTCTTATTTCAGTCTTTTGGATTGCTGACCCCAGGCTGAGCTGTTTCTGCTCCCCTACCAGATGGGCCCCTGGCCCTGGCAAGGCTTTATTTTTTCTTCGGTCCCCTGGCCTTAGTCCCTCTCCAGGCTTTGGCCCTCTCAACTTAAGCCCATTTTGGCCTCAGCTCTCCATTCTCTGGGCCCCTGGCCTTTGGATGGTGGCTGTGATCCTCTCTTAGCTCTCAGCCTTGTGGGCACCTGATCACTGCTCCCACTGGCCTTGGTCCTCCTAATGTCAGCTTCCTCTAGCCCACAGCGCTCTGGGTCCCTGACCCTAGGCTCGTCTGCCTGACCCTGACCTTAGCTCTCTCAGCCTTGGCTTGATACAGCACACCAGCCTCATCCCTCTGGGTCCTTGACCCCAGGGTAGGCTGCTTTCTATTATGTGCCTTCCAGGCACCCTTCCATGGCATCTATACCTCCCCTGGTAGCTACATCTAATCCACCTGTATTGATAAGAACATAAATACAACCCCACTGGCTATCTAACAAAACTCAAGTCCACTGATATCTAACAAAAGTTTTGTCACACTAGGTCTTAACTTTCCTGCAAGCTAGAAGTCCCCCTTCCACATGATTTGCAGCCCTTGGGGACTTCTTGGGTGCTGGTCAGCTCCTCTGCTACAGCCATCTTGCTCAGGAGCTCCTCTCCCTGCTGCCTGTAGGACCAGACTGACCCTTCTTGCTCCTTGTGCTGGGCTTATGTGCCCTGGAGCACTGCCCCTTCCTTTAAGGTGACTTTAATCAAGCACAAGCTTTTCTCTTTAGGTTTAATGGTCAGCCCTGTTGTTGTGGGGCAGCTAGCACCTGCTGAGCTGCCTGCTGCACATTTTTTCCTTAAAGTAACAGAAGCCCCTGGCTCCCCATTACACCTTGACAAAACATTTATTCAAGTCATCCAGGATGGCAAGTACAAGGTATTTCACCACTGTTGTCAAGAAAGTATCAGTAAGTTATTTTGTTATCTGCTGTTATTATTTACATTTATTATACCTACAAACTAACCAGGAAAGTAGCTTTATTGCACTAATTACCATACAAACACAAGCTGAAGACAATTCTGGACCCAAAGAAAGTATAGGCCCCTGAGACAGCCTGCAAGTTGTAGATTAGAAGCTTTCTTTGCTTTACTAAATTCCTTCATCACAGAACGTTAATTTTTTCTTTTTTTTCTCATACTGTAAGCTATATGATAATAAGAAATTCCCAAAATATTGTTACAAAATACTGCTGACACATAAACACCCCTAAAATACATATGTGTGTAAACCTTCAAACAGATTTGGGGGATTGGCTGTAATTTTCCTTCATTTGATTTCTTTTTCTCCACAGTTTCTGTCACTGCCTCATTTAACAATCTTAAGCATGGCATAAGGTGTCATACAAACTGAGAAGTAAGCAGAGAAAGCAACAATGAATAAACGGTGGAAGAAAAATGTCTATGACAGGCCTTTACTTCTCTTTATTTTTAAAGGATTTATTTCTTTTGAACAAACTGGAACAAGTATTGGCTATTCAGGGAGGAGGAGTAGATTTGCTAGAGGGCAGGGCTAGGATTCAGAGTGATCTAGACAAATTGGAGGAGTGAACCAAAATAAATCTCATGAAGTTCAATAAGGACAAGGGCAAAGCCCTGCACCTAGGAATGAAACAATCCCATGTACCTGTACAAATGGGACTGACTGGCTAAGTGGCAACTCTGCAGAAAAGGACCTGGAGGTTATAGTGGATAAGATGCTAAATAAGAGCCAACAGCGTGCCCTTGTTGCAAAAAAGGCTAACAGGATATGGGCTGCGTTAGTATGAGTGTTGCCAGCAGGGCAAAGGAAGTGATTCTTCCCCTCTATACAGAACTGGTGTGGCCACATCTGGGGTACTATGCCCAGGTTTGGACCCCCCACTGCAGAAATGATTTGATCTAATTAGAGAGAGTCTAGCAGAAGACAATGAAAATGTTTAGAGGGCTGGAGAACATGACTTATGAGGAGAGGCTAAGGGAACTGGACTTACTCTGGAGAAGAGAGCTAGGGACAGAAGTTACATATAAACTAGTTTAAGTGATCAGAAACTGGTTTAAACCTGTAACAGAGCAGAAGTTCAGTGCACATAAACCAGTTCCAAAATGGCTGAAACTGGTTTAAGAGAAACCTGGTTGAATATCATATCAGACTTTACTGAGGTCAAAGTGGTTTACGGAACTTCTGTCCCAGACCCCTTCTTTAAGTTAAATCAAAGTCCCCTAGCATCCCAGAATGCTCTGCAGCCCTGGACTGGGATGTGCTGACTACTCCAGAGAACAGGGTTGGCCCTGCTCCTCTTCTCTCTAGCCAGAGCAGAGGCAGGGGCATGTCCAGAAACCAGCCCAGCATGGGCCCCTGAGGCAAAGGGGGCAGGGAGGAAGTTTATTCCCCACTCCCTCACCTCTCCCACCAGGACACCCCAGGCAGGATATGCCAGCCTTGGCCACCTCTGCCACTCACACTCCGAAAACCCTGGCATGGTCTGCTTCCCCCCTCCCACTTCAGGCACACACAGGTTGGAGTCCCCGCAGGCCAGGGTGTGGGTTTAAACTACTCACCAATCTTACTCAGGCCTTCCAGGGCCTGGCCACTCCTCTCCCCCCAACCCCTGGACTGTGGTTTCAACTTGCAGCAGGGGAAGTTTAGGTTATTATTAGGAAAAACTTGCTCTTGAGGAAGGTAGTAAAGCATTGGAACAAGGTGGTGAAATTTTCATCCTTGGAGGGTGCTTAAGGCCTGGATAGACAAAGTCTTGGCTGGGATGATCTAGTTGGGGATGGTCCTGCTTTAAGCAAGTGGTTGGATTAGGTGACCTCTCAAGGTCTCTTCCAACCCTAATTTTCTGTGGTTCTATGAAACTATGAAGTGTTTTTTCTCTCAACATTATTTTTCCTAACTGGTCCATTCCTAATGCAAAACTATTTTTATTCAATATATTCTAATTCTAAAACAATCGCTGTCTTTAGTAATAATCTCCTGCCCTTGGAATTATGGCATTCTTTTCTCAGAATCCTTCTGTATAATAATGCCAGTAGTTTGGTGAATAATCTCATCTGAAGGATGCAGACAGTTCTTTATGAGAAAGAATGTGTGTCAGCTAGAAATAAGTGTAAGCTATTTTTTATTTCTGTAATTCTAAAACACATGAAATGTGAATATGGTGCCACAAGAACAAGGCACTGATTCCTATGGTCTATTCTTCTTTTCTTATAATCCTATGAAAATAATAACCTGAGGGACAAATAATTTCAAAGTAAGAAAAAAAATGCTGCAATCCTCATTTGGTGACATTTTACAACTCACTTCTCTATGTATTGTTGTCTATACATGGCTCAGAGCAATCAAACCCTTACATTCTTTAGAGATAATACTTGAAATTATCAGCATCTGGTTTTACTCATTCAATTTTATTTCCTTGAGAAAATAAACACAATTAAAACTATTAATGTGATTTCTTTACTTATTTGCAGTTGCTTTTACTATGCATTTGGCACTTGTCAAACACTTAAGGAGAACGGTTCCTGCTCTGAGGTATTTACAAACTAAATACAAAGCAGAAAGTAATCAAGGGAATGAAAACAGCAGTATGCAATTTATATCAAAGTCAAGTAAATTCACAATGGGCAGCTTGGCAGACATGGTACTTTTATACGGGACTAGTGAGAACATTACGGGTGAGGGTCACTGTGCCAGCATTCTTTTCATCCTTTTTATAAATCATCTGCAGGACATGGCAAAGCTTGCCAGCAGCTTGTTTTCAGCTCATGTCCTGAACATCTGATGCCAGACAGTCCAGATGAGGTGTGGGACAGGACAAAAGGAGACAGTTTAGCAATAGAAAAAGAGATTTGTGAGACACTAAGATATGCAGATGAGAGTCAAAGTCATGTGAGCTGATGAGATCATTTCCAAACAGAGAAAGAGAAAAAACAATCAGACCATAAGGACTTGAAAACCATAAAGAAAATCAGGATGGTTGGAAGAAATCCAGTAGAGGGCACTGGCATCTTCAACTTGGACCTTCCTTTAGGTCCCCACTGTAACTAACTCCTATTAATTCTTTCTGTATAACATCTTCAAGGCATAGCCTTTCTTACTCAGCTACACAGCACATACTAGACACTCCTTATATCACCTGTTGAGTATTGTAGCATCCTTTTCTCCGGTCTTGAAAAATGCAATGCTGCCTGTTCATATCCATTCAGAACACTCCATTACATTGATCATGTCACTCCTCTCTGCATCCTGGAGGAATGGACATGAGCAATGCAATACAGCTTCCCCTTCTCTAACAGATAAAGGCACTTCAGACTATTCCCACCCAAACTGTCATTTCTTATTCAGTATTAAAAAGGTCACTTTCTTCCATGATGAACTATGGACGCTGCCACCATTGTCATCTTTCTACATCTCTATCAACTTGTTACATTTTCAAACTAGCATACTTTGTTTTCTTCCAGGCTGCACCTTATACTTGGAAAAAGTCTTGGTAAATGTCTGCAAAACTAATTAATTATCTGACTTCAGGACATTCCTTTATCCTGAAGCCTATAAATAACAATGGTTAGACTGGTTGTGTAACGGGAAGTGCTACCTATTATATTGACCAATATTGTCTATTTTTTTCTTCATGTTTCCCTATATCTTGTCTCCTGTCTAAAATTAGATTGTAGACTCTTTTATGTAGGAACCATCTTTTTTGTTCTACGGTGCCTAGAACAATGGGATCTTGGTCTTTGACTGTAGTGCCTAGGAGCTATGATAAGACAAATACCAATACAAAGAAAAGCAACAATAATCATGTCCAATCCAAGTAAATATCCTCCAAACAGAGAATAAAATGTCAAGCAGACATTGACAGAATCAGAAGTATCAGAACTGTTAAAGTGGAAGAAAGTAAAATCCCAAAAATTTGGTCAAGAAGAGGTCATTACAGAGGATAATGAAAAGCCATTAAAAAATAGGAAGTATCAGAAGTCAGACTGAGAAAAATCCAAGACAGAGTAGAAGTACAAATCAGTGGTAGACTGCATATCCTATGAATCTAGAGATATAGGAAAATAGGATATCAACCAAAAAAAATCAGCTGGGACTGAGGAACAGTTTTTGTAGGGCTGGGAGATGAGCAAAATGCTCATAGTGAGTGGGAACCAGGTGATGATGAGAAGCTAAGAAGGAAATGAAGGGACAAGGTGGCCAAGGAGAGGGGATAATGGGAGTAGAAAGATGAAATCACGAAGGCAAGTTCAGGAACTGCAGAATGTGAGAAGGCAGCAGATCTTAAGGTCAGTAATAGGCATTAGAGGATGTAGGAAGGGGAACAGTCTCCAAAGCTCATAGCTTTTCTCTTTGAAAAAGTTCGAAGGACTATATTTATTTATATTCTGTTTCCTCTGTCAACACACAAGATATATTTTTCCTTACTACTGGGAAATCATAACCAACTGTGTTGGTCATTTTTCTAGGGAGTGCTACTTATCACATTTGCTTCTGATTTTTCTGAACAGGTTTGTTCTTTTCTATAAAATCAAACACAAATAAAAATACAGATGCAGGACCCACGGCTGACTGAAAAAAGTACTACACCTAGATACCTAACTCAAACACTTACATTTTTCCCCACTAGTGCTCTCATGTTAGGTTAAGCAAAGCTTTTGTTGGTTATTTTTCTTAAGTGAGTTTTAAACACAGAAGTTCTTTCCATAAAATATTTGTAATGGAGAATATTTTCCCTCCTACAGATTCATGATGGAATCTTGACAGGCAATACAATTTGCCATGACTTGAGAAAATATTTCAAATCTGAGACAGAACAAGATACACACATGCTTTCTTGGCCTGACATTAAAAAATTAAGGCACAGACATCCTCATTGTCAGAGGAATGCTCATAGAGAAGTGGACTTCAGACCTGCCTTCGGCATTCATTCCCAGAACTCCAGTGTCAATTTACATCACAGGCAGATAACCTGCCCTGTCGGCTGTTTGATTCTTCCAAGGTCGTTGAGAAGCTTTTAAAAATTGTTCCCAACTTAAATAAGAGCACAATAATTTTGAGATCCTGATAAAACCTTTTTCTAATATCACTAATCTCTTTATCCCATATTGTTAACAGTATACTCAAGTATTAATGACTGGATTCTTTCCCATTACTTATTAGACTTATTACACAAAATGTAATAACTAATTATATAAGTGTCTGGGGTGGTTCCTCTGCACACAGCTATTTACTTTGATATACTTCAGTTTAACCATCTCTAAGATAGGTACTACCTCTGTACCTTGATCACAGCACCGGTTGCCATGGAAACGACATTCTTTTGTTCTATACCTTCCTCCTCTTTTCTTTCACTGTCATTGTAGCATGGGCAGATAGGAAAAGGTTTTTTGTGGTTGCCGATAGATAAGAAGAAAATAATGCCTCCTATTACTTGCATTATAGCATAACATTCCAATAATGACAAATTAGATAGGCTTGTTGTTGCCGGCAAGACTGCAAATCGTAATTTGTCACTTTTCATTAAAGCACTATTCTGCCATGAATAAGGCAAATCAAAAACATAATAATACATAATACAGTATTGGTAAGCATTACATTCCTGTTAAGACTTAAAGCATGCAGGGTATTAATCATATTCAGCTATATACAATGAGTGTCAATTTTTTGTTTTGCATTTTCTTTGAGGGAAAGAGGATTCTATTTGCATGGGAAACTAATCTTAATTGTCTACAATGGGGCAGAGTGACTCATTAGAAATGAACCACAGGTGCAGGCAGCAAGTTTTTCCTCAGTGTAAATCCTTAGCTGGTTCAGTGTCCATGACTTCGGTGAAGTCAGTGTACATACAACAGTTTAGGATTTAGCCAGATGTTTATGACAAGAAATAAAAGCTAAGAACCAAAAGAAGATTAATAGAAAATGCCCCCATTCCTCAGGCCTGAATGTGGAGTCCCACATTCTTACATGCATGCTTCTTTTCTTTCTCCCAAGCAGCCAGTTAACAATATTCCTGAGCACCTGTATAAGAGGTGGAGAAAGCTGAGCTGAGACTGATTCCTTATCAGCTCTAAATAAAAGTGGGTGTCATTTCACTGCCTTGTCTAATAAAACCAAATGATTTGTAAGTTAAGGGCATTCTTAAAAAGGAAAAGAACATAAGAAATACAAATAGTTCCCAACTATTTCAACTCCTTTCAACAAAAGAAGACCAAGTTGCACCTAAAATCATTTAAGCAAAACCACACAGTAAAAATAACCCCAAAATGGATTGCAAGATTGATGACTCAACCCCTAGCAGGAATCAGAGGGCAACCATTTCTGCTTATTTCCAGCCTCAGAAGTCAGATTAGGAATTATCATCAAGCAGTAAATAGTATGATTTAGTAAACAATATGTATTTAAAATTCCCATTACTATTAACAATGATTGTTTTGAGAAGTTTATATCTTTGCTTGGAAAATTACTTCAGGACCTGACATGACAAGCAAACCTAACAAAAAAGTTAGTGCAGCCACAGAATATGAGTCTGACATCTCACAAGGTAGACAAAGAAAAATAATGAAAAAACCCCAATATTTTACAAGAATCATTTCTTAAAACTAGAGTACAATGAGTTTTAATTCTTTAACAAAACCATGCATTTATCACAAATTATTTCAAGTAAAAACTGATGAAAAATAGTTTTATTATTCTGCAGCCTATCATAGTTTCATAGTAGCTAGAGTCGGAAGGGACCTAGGTAGATCATCTAGTCCGACCCCCTGCCTTGGCAGGAAAGAGCACC
>NW_017728909.1:38790193-38808873 GCF_001723895.1 Crocodylus porosus
TCATCCGCCCACCGTTGCAACCTGTCAAGGTCAGCTTGTAGCCTATTGCACCCTTCTAGTGCACCCACATCCCCCCACATCTTAGTGTAATCATCTTTTAGAATTGCTCCTATACCTTTTTAAGTATCATCAACATGCAGTTTTGAAGGTAATGAAATGATGCAATGGCCCCAATGAAAACTGCAAAAATAAGTCATCTAACAAACAATATTTTTAAATAACTCCCGATGTCAAAGAATTCACGAGTCATGTAATAATGACATTGTGCTGCTGTGCAGAGGCGGGTGTAATGTGAGAACACATGAAGGAAAGCATCTGGCTACAAGACTGGACAGGCCTAGAATCTTTTTTTTGTACCTTATATGTAGGACATTTTTTATTTAGATCATGCTAAGCATCACTATGAATTAGAAAGTTTTCTGATCAGTCACATGAAAATGCTTACTGTAATGTAAATAAAACATCCTAAGCATCACCGCCATGAAGACTCCAATGATTTGTTGGTCCCAGCCCCCACACTGCACTGGATTCTCCTGGTCATATAGATTCCATCAAGAAGTCAGACATTAGCTCAACACATGTACAATTTGAACATACCCCATACCAGACAAATCCTAGCTTTGCCATGCTACAATGGTATTTAGCACATGTACGGGGTGGATCCAGGGGTTGGGGGCAGTGGCATGGCTGCACCCTCCTTTTTGAATAGACCATCCTATGGGAGCTTCTGGAGACTTTTCTGAAGTCCCCAAAGCAGGTGAGAATCCAGCCCCCACCCTGCTCCCACACTCATATGCACTTTCTTTCTATGCTCAGAGGCACATTCCTTCCCCTCACCTTCTCCCCTTTCTCTGTCTACCACTGCTGCTTTCTCCACTGTTATGGGGGTGGCAGAAGCTTCAAAGCCCTCCTGGCTCACTCCAGCAGGGCTGTGCAGGGGCTGGGCTTAGCTGAGGACAGTGGCAGTGGCAATGAATGGGGGTTTCCTCTTCTTGCCTATTCCCAAGGGACTGGGCAAGGTATAGGAACCCTCACTGCATGCCTATCACTTCTGTCACTCTTGTCCCTGTCCTGGTTGAGCCCAGCCCTCACACAGCCCAGATGGAGAGTGCAGGAGAAGCTTTAAAGTTTCTCTGACCCCCAGGACAACAGAAGAAAGCAGCAGCAGCAGGTAGGGAAGGCAGGGAAGGAGAGGGGAAGGGATGTACCTTTGAGCATGGAGAGGAAAACATGGATTCTCACCTGCTCTATAGACTTAAAAAGTCCTCAGAGGCTCCCACAACACAGTCTGCCTACAGTGGAGGATGGACTGGGGACAGGAAGAGGCTGGGAGTTGGGGGTGCAGCCACCCCCGTAGCACAGGTGGCTGCTCCCATGCCCACCTTTGCCAAATCCTGAGTCTGCTGCTGCACTTGTATTACTAATTACATTACTCAGATGCTAGCATTTTAAGTGTAATTAAAATGTGCTTAGCACTTTGGAAAGTGCTAAGCGTAGCACTTAGGAAATCTGGATTTCCAGTCTGTTGTCTGACATCTCTCTACAAAGGGTGACAAAATGACCCCTACTAGAGAATAGCATTCTTATGAAAACTCATACATTTTAGATATTCTGGGACTATAAGAATACCTAGGCAGGCAGCTGTTTTTGTTGTGAGAAATCCTATCTATGTAGTGGACCCTGGTCCTACACCACTGAAGGTAATAAAAGCCTTATGATTTTCAGAAACAGGAATACAAGACTTTAATTTGAAAGGAAGCACTTGTTGAAGCATAAACATCAAATAGTTTATAAATATCATATGAAAACTTTAAAATACTTAAACATCTACATTCTTTAAAGCTGTGAAAGCAGCCTGTTCCTTTGGCCTTCTGAAAATTATAAAGGAAATGTCCTTATCCCTAAAAAATAGCCTGAAACACTGACATTCAGACTGCATTTCCCAAACCACATGCAGATCCTCAATCGATCACCTATGACTCTGCATAAAGTGTCATCAAAGGGCAGTGAAGGGTTTCTGGGTTAGCGTTTGTTTTTGTTTGTTTGTTAAAGGTTTTTCTTTTATTCAGTGAACTGGGTATGTCTTTACTGCAGTCATGAATAAGGAAACTCATGCACTATCTATCTCTATCAATCATGGTACAAGTATTATGTTTCTATGTAGGGATGCAAACAGTTCCTGCATTATTATTAACAATTAACCAACTAGGCTGTATTCACATGGGAGTTACATGCTGTTGTAGCTTTCATTAGCAGTGACTGTTCATGTGGCCTTAACCAGGCAGGATGGAACGTCACTGGTCTAAACTGTTCTTACTTTTAAGCTAGGGACAGATATTCAAAAAGCCTGAGCCTGAATTCATTTAATCTTTGCAGGTTAGTCTAACCTGGCTGGGCTGAACCAGTTTGTAAACGTACAGACATTCTCTCTGGACTGAGGAAATGCAAGCACATGCCTGCAGTGGCTCAGGCTAGAAGCTGGGGGCACTAGGGCAGCCCTCCTTTCCTTGCACAATAAAGGCTGAGCAGGGGATGTGGCCAGGATGCTTTGATCAGCGAGGTCTGCCTGCACCATCCCAGGTTTTTCTCTGCTGGCTGCTCAAGGGGCAGGAGTGTTGCCAGACCCCAGCCCCCTGCTTGTACTCTGAGGCAAGGGAGTTTGTGCAGTGCATGCATCTGTTGATGATATGGAGCTTTTCAATCTTCCTCCCTGCTTCTTTATACTGTTTGCAGAAAACTGACAGGCAAGCAAGCCAGCAGAGGCTGATAACAATGTTTATAACTCCATCAGTAAAACAACAGCCTCTCTCCATTACCTCAAATTCTTCTTAAACAGCTTACAAGCTGACCTGTTGATTAGCTCCAAACAGCCCTCAGTGATCACTGTTCTATCTGCTTGTCCCAGTAAAACTGGAGAGACTCACACACAGGCACCTCTCGGCATTAGTTAGCATACCACATGTCTAGGGACCATGGGGCTGGGGTCCCTTCTGTGGGAGATGGGGTGGGGGGAATTCCTGCTGAAGCAGCAAGCAGCAATGATGGGGGGGTAGGGTAGGGGAAAACTAGGAAGACCCTGCTATGTCTGCAGTCTCTACCAGAGCTCCAGCCAGGGAGCAGAGGAGAGGGGCCAGCCCTGTTCTGGAGCAGAGAGCCCTGCCCAGCGCAGAGAACATGCTGGGATACTGGGGGAGTCTGCTTTATCTTAAACCAGGAAGGGGTCTGGGATAGACATTGCATAAACCAGATTTTCCCAAATCAGTTAAATCTGAAAGTACATTCAACTAGGTTTATCTCAATCCAGAGTCAGCCATTTCAAACTGGTTTATGTGCACTTAATATCTGTTCTGTTACAGGTTTAAACTAGTTTCTGATCACTTAAACCAATCTATGTATAATGTTTGTCCCTAGCCTTATAGATAGCACTGTGACTCAAGTATGAAGCCAAAAGTAAACAATAAAACAGGCTGTTTTTCAACAAAATATCTTTTGGTCAAAATACGCTGTTTTGAAGCCAAAGCGCTCAAGCAGACTTAACTAGTTGAAGCAATTTTCAGCTGGAACATTTCCAAGGTTCAAAATGGGCTCTCTAGCCAGATATTTCCCCTCCCTCCCCCAAAAACAGGTGGAAGGCAAGAGAGTTGCTGCAAAAATAAATTGTCCTTCTCCAGGCAAGTCTAGTAAATATACTTAAAGCCCACAGTTGAAATTAAAATAAGTATTTTTATTAAACCAAAAACTGATTGAATAATGGCCAGAGAAACAGAACAAGGCTGCCAGTGCATGAGACCAAGCCACAGATGCTTTACAACATAATATATCACAGCAATCAATTCTCACATTATTCAAACCTGAAGCTTCTTAAGACACTCAATAAAAATGCTTACATTTTTACTATTTTGGTCAGGCTTGAAGTCCTGGTAGAATCACAATCACCTTATTACAGTGCTAATATGATACCATAATAAGATGGTATATCTGCCTTTCCACTCTTAGGACTGTGGCACAGTTTACCTGTATAACGTCAGCTATTTGTGGAATTTTGTGATGTTATAGAATTATGGCATTTTTAAAGCAGTCTCAGGTGAAGGCTTCATTTCAGACCTGCATGACTGACTTGCCAATAGAGAGCTAGTGAGCAGGGGAGTAGACAGGAGCCAGGACTCTTCCTCCCCTCTGGTGGGAGAGGAGAAGGAAGGGTGGCATGTAGCTAGGAGGCAGAGAAACCCGCATGGGGTCTTCCTTTTCTCCACATCCAACAGGAGCCCAGCCAGAGCAGAGGGTGGGAGAAGGGAAATCTTGAAAAGCTATTTCAAGTGAAGGAGTGGCGAGAGGGGAATAAAGAGGAAGAAGAGGGGGAAATAGTAAAAAATTAAAAAATTGAAATCTTGTATGTGTCTCAGTGAACTGAAATTGGGTTGGAGGGGTAAGTTAAGTTAAGTTAAATTACTTGTGCTGGCTGGGTGGGGAGAGCTGACCTGTCCCAGTTGCTGAGAACCTGGATATGGGAAAAGCATGCTTTCCACGGCTTCAGGGTCCCACAGCTGTTAAACCAATGTCAGCAGCTGCATCAGTTTCATCCCAAAGACAGAGCCTGGGAGCTCTGCAATTCGAGTGCTGGCAAGAGCACAGAGACCAGGACAAGCAGCCTCCCTAAGGCTCTGTGCTGGGGCTGGAGCTGGGTCTGAAATTGAGGTTCCCACAGGCTGACCATATGGCCAGGGGAAGCCGACTTCCCCAGCTCCATTGCCTTTCTGTAATTAGCTCTGAGCAGTTGCTTTCAATGGAAGGGGAGAGGAACCACTAGAGTTTTCAAGGGTAGTAGGGGTAGAGCCGCTGGGAGCTGTGTATCCTGGGATTCTGGAAGAATGAAAATAAAGTGTTTTACCTCCTCTGACCATTCAAAAAATACCCTAAAATGGCATGAGTAAAACATTTCCAAGATAAGCCTCCTTTTGAGTAGCTTACCTTTAAAATCTGAAGAGGTTTAACACTACTTAACTAATGACTGCTCTTGTTTTAAATGCTGTTATGACATTTTTAAGATAACTTGTGTCAAGGCCCATAGTTTCACAAAATTGGGTGAATATGTTTAAAATTGTCTGAAAAGGAAGTGTTAGAAAAAATAATGATCTGGTTGTTGTGAGTCTGAGGAAGCAGATGGCTGGAATCACAACTAGGTCAACATTAAGTTTCTGGTATATTTCCTACAGTAAAGGGATTATCTGACATTGAATGGAGGCAGCAAGGGTAAGTACTGTTTGCTATCCTAACTTTGTTTCTGACATTTTGCGTTAGATGTATAAAGCAGAGGTTGGCAACCTACAGTCCACGGCTGCATCTGGCCTGAAAATGGATTGTTGCATCCAGCCTGTTACTAGGTGTGAATTATAAAGGAAGTGTCCAGCATTACATAAAGATTTTAGGAACATAGAGAATGATCTAACAGTAGAAGCTGAGTAAATTTTAGATTTTTATAAGATCACAAGCCTCTTTTTTTAAGTTTTCATAACTCTCTTGTAGCTGCTTTCAAGATTCCCTTCTCCCCATCCCCCATTTTCTTCTTCATCTCTGACAGTAATAGTGTTTGTTTTTCAAATGATTATAAGCTTTGGAAAAACTGTTCAGGTTTGTATCTAAGATTTGGAATAAAGTTAATTTATGAGAAACAAAGTTAAATGAAGTCAGGGCATTTAATTTCTTGGAACTATATTACTACAAACATATTTGTTCAGCATATTGTATTATTGTTTTCAAGGAAACTGCTAATAGTTGCACTAGTATGTTCAGCTGTGCAAAGCCTCAATAAACAGCTCCTTCAGAAGTACTCATTCATATGAAAAGGGACTAGATCTACTTTAGCAAAAATAATAATCTTGAGAATACAATACAATCACTGAGAACAAACCCTGTATGTGTTTAGTGATTCCACTGTAAGATGGAACACTTTCTAAGATGATTTATATTTTTATTTTCATTGTGTCTAAAACCAAAAGACACCTATCTGAACTTCAATTATTCAAAACAAGGGACCTCAAGTTGGCCTTTCTCCCTAACAGAATTGAGGTGAAATCACACAAACCCATTCCACCTTAGACCATAACTCCATTTTTTCTATCCTTCCATCCACCCAAAAGCCAAAGGAAACGCATGGGCCTTGTAACAGATAGACATACATTAATGTTTCAGGATATTTTAAGATACACTAATATAGATACTTCACAAAAGATATTAGATGCATATCCTGACAACATGTTAAAATGTGACACGTAAAACTGAGACAAAGATGACACCTGGGTAGAATAATTCAGCAAAATCAAAAGAATAAATGGTAATGCCAAAATTTGATTGAAAATATCTGTATTTTATTCTTTTATATTCTTGTCAAGCTTTGAGAATTGTCTGAAGAAATACTTTTCTTTGTCCCTCAAAATATTTAATTTATAAATTCGATAAAAATAAGGAATTTTTCACTGCTAATACTTTTCTGAATCACAGGCATGTGTGCATGCATACACAAATTACCAATTATTTCCTTTGTGTGGTCAGAATTATCTTCTGATTAAATAGGGGAAAGGTTGCTCTTAAAATTAGGGTTATTAAGAGGTATTCATGGTAAGCCCTAGAATGTTACAGCAGGAGATCAAAAAGAGCATATCCAAGCAACCAAATTATTTAACACCAGCTATATTATGTACACCATCCTCAACAGGTGTTGAGGCTTAACTGACATGAGTAGCAATAAGTCTTTGCACAATACAGGGCTAAAGTCTCTGGTTCTAACTGAATAAAGCTCCTATTGATTTCAACAGAAGTTCCAGTTTATCATGACAACAGAATTGATCTCATCTGACTTCTGAGTAATTTTAATGTGCAGTAACTATTTTAACAATTGCAGTATTTTGAACTTCCACTCTATTAGGAAACTTGTTGTTTTATTTCTTTAGTAGACTACCCACATGTCATTGGTGCACATCAGTAATGTAACATTTTATGACACCTCCATTGATGATGGATTGCTATACTGCCACTTGGATCTGCAAATAATGTTTTTTAAAGCTTAGTATTAATCAAAGTGACATGGGCATGATCAGCTCTTCAAGGGTGTCTAATATCTCTCTTCCTTTAGCTGTCATTTTCTGTGGTGTAGCTCAGAACACCTCTTTTCTTAGCACAATGCATTGCAAAAAAGCTGACATAAATGCATATATACTTTACTAGTTTGACAGCTTTACAAATGATCAAACAACACCATAATGAGTGCAGAAAAATCTCTTAAATCTAGTTTATTCATTTTTAAATTTGCAAATGTTTTTTCCTTGCTTATGTATTCTTCCAAATTAAAGCTGTACATATTTCCCATTAAGTAATATATAATTTGTCAGGGATTAGTACACTAGTAGGGCTACAAATAGCTTGCTCACATTTCCTCACAATGGATGGATCCACTGCGGTGTGGAGGCAGCAAATGGTGCTGCAGGAGTGGCTGCACCCCACCTCCCAGACTTTCCCACCCACTGGTACCTCCTTCCTTCCTGTCCATGCTCAACAGCATGATCCCTCCCATCTCATTCTCCCTTCCCCCACCTGCTACTGCCCCTGTCCCCAACTGCCTTGGGGGTGGGGGAAACTCCAGAGCCACTCCTATGCTCTGCTCTAGCTGTGAGAAATGGCTGCACTGGGAGTTCCTGGCTGCTGCTCCTATGACACAGTCCAAGAGGAGGATGCAACTGTCCCATTGCATTCCCTCTGGATCCACCCCTGTTCCTCAGTGATTACTGTGTCTAACTTCAGCGTGTAAATGCATCTACAAAAACTTGGGGGCTTTTGTTGACATATACGAACAACAGACATGGAGCAGGGAATGCTATTAGCATCATTTATTGTCTGTTATGCAACAAAGCAATACATTTAAAAAGTAAAATTCAAGACTAATGCTCTAGGACAGTGCTGGGCAATTATTTTGGCTGGAGGGCTGCTTAACAAGTTTTGGTGAGCTGTCTAGGGTTGCAGGGGTAGCCCCACCCCTTAATGGGTGCCCTGGTCACCATCTTGGGACCAGAAGTCCCACCTCCTAACCCCTGACCTTTGCCACCAAAAGTCCTTCCCCTTGTCCCAGAAGTATTCCTTTTGGGAGGAAGGGTGCTGCCATCTTAAAACCAGAAAAAAAACCCAAATCATATACTAAAATATTAAATATTTACTATAACATATTATTTTTATTTTAAGAAAGTAGTTTTGTCCTGATTTGTGTGTTTGCATAGTGTATCTAGCAGGAATTGAATAATAGTTCAAAATAGTCTTACTCTTGTACATTGTGTGTGGAGGGTAAGGGGGTGTTCATGGGTGTGTATGTGTGGTGGGGTGTAGGGGGTGTGTGTGGTGCAGTCTAGGTATGGTGGAAGGTGGGGGGTGGGCATCCGGGGGGGGGGGGTATGTGGTTGGGGTGGGCTGTGTGGCAGGGTGCAGGTGTGTGTGGGGGGTATGGTGGGTGAGGTGGGAGTAGGAGGGTTATAGTGGGTGAGGTGGGAGTGTGTGCAGGAGAATGTGAGTGTGTTTGAGGGGTATCGTGGGTGGTAGGGAGGCATGGGGCAACTGTGGGAGGATGTGAGCATGCTTGGGTGTATGGTAGGGGTGGGGTATATGGGAAAGTGCGGGTGTATCCACGTGGAGAGGGGGGCCTCAAAGTCCCTGGAGTGTACCAGCCCCTGGAGCAGCATGTGATGGCAGGAAGCAGAGTCTGCCCCACCCAGCTCCATAGCATGCAGTTCCTCATGCTTCCACCCCAGCCACAGGTGGCAGCAAAGTGCGGGGCCAGCCCCACCAGGCCCCATAACACACAACTCCTGCCCAAGCCCCTGGCAGAAGCATTAAGGGCTAGTCCCACCCAGCCCAATACTACTCTTGCCTACATCCCTGGTCAAACATGATGGCAGTGTGTGAAGCCAGCCCTGCTTGGCCCTACAGCTATAGCTCCTGTGCTCTCACTTCAGTCCCTAGCTGGACGTGGTGGCAGTGTGTGGGGCTAGCCCCACCTGGCCCTATAGCACATGACAACCGGACTCCCACCCCTTTTCCCCCAGCGGGAGTCCCTGACCCTGGCCTGGTGGGGCCCTTACCTAAATTACCTGTCTTGCAGGCAGGGAGGCTGGGAATAGCCACAGGGTGGCCAGCAAAAGCATCTGCCAGGCAACAGCTTCTTGTTTCTTGCCAGGGCCAGCCCACAATTTTTTTTAGCCTCCCGATCCATTGAAAAATCAAAATTGCCGGGGCCAGGCCAGGAGCGGAGCTGGAAACACCTCCCCCACTGGGCCAGAAAGGGATTCCTTGCCTGCATTGAGCCCTTTAAACATGGTGCAGGCAGTGGATGGTGAGCAGGGAACAGGCCCTTGGCTGCAGGGTCCCCTGTGGCCATAGTTTCTGCAGGGAAGGACGGGCTGACGCTGTCTCTCTCACCCCTGGCTCAGGACTGGGATGGGCTAGGCCAGGCTGGGGTGGGGGTTGGTTGCTTAGCAACCAGAGCCATACCTCCTGCAGCGATTTTTTGGCTTGCAGAGGAGAAACCCAGGGCCAGGGCTTACAGAGGGCTTATGGAGGGGCTGCAAGGAATTGCCTGGTGGGCTGCATATGGCCAACAGGCCGTATTTTACCTACCCCTGCTCTAGGAGCTTTGGACTTGTTTAGTAAGAGTAAAACTGTCCTTATTGTACAGCTAGAAAGTGCATCTGTAAGGGAGTCCAGTTAGACATTGATAAATAACATTTAACTGCTACAATGCTGATGTACTAAAAGCCTTTATTCAGCCTCTTCTCATCCACTGTCCTGGCATAATATTCCATGATTTTCTCATGCTTCAGCAGTGACACCAAGCCCTACCACCTTATGAGCTAATTGTGATTACTAATCAGGCCCAAGTGCTCTAAACCTTGCAATTCTTCCTTTCAGAAGCTTGTAACTGATCAGCTTTCCTAAGCAAGTAGAAATTAATTTTCAAATGGGAACAGAAAAATAAATAATTAAATACTCTACATAAATGTCTTTCACTTAAGCCTTATACTCCTGAAAGCTTATGAAGATCCAGTTACTTCAGATCTTCTCACATGCTTGTGCTTGCATTCATCTGTTATTTATGAACAACTATTAACAGCAACTGCAAGAGATGTTTTAACCAATTCAGATTATTTTGCTTGACCAATCTCATTTCATTCTATAACCAGGTGACCCATCACCTGGACAAGGGAGAGGAGATTGATGTCATATATCTTGACTTCAAAAAAGCCTTTGAACTGGTATCCCATGATCACCTCTTGGTGAAACTGACCAATTGTGGCCTTGGGTCCACCATGATCCACAGACTGGGAAATTGGCTCTCTGGTCAAACCCAGAGGGTAGTAATTGATGGAAGTCAATCCAGCGGGGTCTCCCAAGGCTCTGTCCTTGGACCCATATTGTTCATCTTCATTAATGATGTGGACACTGGAGTTAGAAATGGACTTGCCAAGTTTGCCGATGACACCAAACTTTGGGGCAAGTCATCCACACCAGAAGACAAGAGGGCAATCCAGGCTGACATGGACAGGCTCAGCAAATGGGTGGACAAGAACCTGATGGTGTTTAACACTAAAAAATGCAAGGTTCTGCACCTTGGGAAGAAAAACCTGCAGCATCCTTATAGGCTTGGCAGTGCTATGCTGGCTAGCACTATGGAGGAAAAAGACTTGGGGGTCAGCATTAACCACAAGATGAAAATGAGCCTGCAATGTGATGCTGTGGCTAGTAAAGTGACCAAAACGCTCGCGTGCATCCATAGAAGCTTCTCAAGCAAATCCCGGGATATCATTCTTCTGTTGTACTCGGCCTTGGTGAGGCCGCAGCTGGAGAACTGTGTCCAGTTTTGGGCTCCACAATTCAAAAAGGATGGGGAGAAGCTTGAGCGAGTCCAGAGAAGGGCCATGCGCATGATCAGAGGTCAGGAAAACAGACCTTACGACGACGACAGGCTGAGAGCCATGGGGCTCTTTAGCCTGGAAAAGCATAGGCTCAGGGGTGATCTGATGGCCACCTATAAGTTTAATCAGGGATGACCACCAGGATCTGGGGGAATGTTTGTTCACCAGAGCACCCCAAGGGATGACGAGGTCGAATGGTCACAAACTTCTGCAAGACCATTTCCGGCTGAACATAAGGAAGAATTTCTTCACTGTCGGAGTTCCCAAGGTCTGGAACAACCTGCCTACATTGAACACCTTCAAGAGCAAATTGGATGCTTATCTTGCTGGGGTCCTATGACCCCAGCTGACTTCCTCCCCTTTGGGTGGGAGGCTGGACTCGATGATCTTCCGAGGTCCCTTCCAGCCCTAATGTCTATGAAATCTATGAAATTTTGCTTTGTCTGTTCCCAGCTGTGTACTTTGGGTTGGATCCAAGGAATTAGCAGCTGCCCAACTTAATAGTTCAGCCCTGTTTCTTAGGCCCCGACACACATTACACTTAAGATGTGATTAACTAGTTCATTGCATCTGAAATTGTTACCCATATACATGTTAATGCAATTAATGTGATAAAACAAGGAATATGCCATAACGTTATTACACAAAAATGTGTAATGATTTTGTGGTTGGTTCCTATCATGCTACTGACTAAATGTGTGGTCAAGCTGGGACCCTGAGCTGATGGGGTTCCTAGCTGCTTGGGCACATGTTGTACCCCCAAGGCTAGGAGTGTCAGCTGATCCGGGCTCCCAACACAGCAGCACTTGGTTACCTCACATTGGCTTAGAGCCCAGATCAGTTGATGACTTCCAGCCTTGTAGGCACATGGTATACTCCTGTGGCTGGGAATCCCAACAGCTGATGGAGCCTCAGTCACAGGAGCTTGCTATTTGCTGGTGTAGTATTCCAGGATCTTGAGCTGGCAAGAGGGAGTGATGGGATATGATGTTTGAAGTCACAAGCCTGCCTTTTCCCATACACAAGGCATGGCAGAAAGACTGATTGTGAGGATTACACATCAAAATCCTAGTGTGCCTTCACTTGCATATCTGCCAGGGGGCTTAATGACCTCTGCCACATTTACGGCTAAATTACTTATCTAGAAAAAATGTTACCTTCTGTTAACTTAAGTACTGCATGAAATCAACAGGTGGATTCTAATAACTTAATTTAGCCATATACTAATGATCCCAACAACTAGGTCATGCACAGTAATCAAAATATTTACAAATCAACTCATGTCCCTCTGTCTATATTTTAACTTCATTTGAGAGACATAGGAAAAGGAAAAGATAAGCCACTATGCAAGAACTGCAATATTAGGATGAAATTTTTAATTGGCTGAGTTTAGGCATTAAATATTAACTTGGTTTCCATTATAAGTTATTTAAATATTACACTAAGAAATATTATAGTGTATATATTAGATTAAGATAAAACATTATTTTAATGTATTTAACTATTCAGAGTATAAATTAGGTTGACTTTGGTCAAAATCTTCTGCTGGAATTTATAACCAAAAGATAGATGCCTTCTTAGATGACTAAGAAGCATTTATTTATTTATTTTATTTATTTTATCATTTCTCACATAAAATGTGTTGATTTGACCTTCACTCTCAAATTGGATTAATATTAATAGTAGTGTTGTATGATAGATAGATAGATGTTATATAAATATTTTAATCGGATTTGAAAAAAAATTACTCTAGATCTTTCTATAATAGGCAAGGAGGTCAGAACTTCTTGAAGGTCTGGATATATACCATCCTGTCAGCATTTAACATAAAAGCCTGACAAGCTCCTCCTAGTTAAACTCTGTTTTTCACACTGGCGATATTACCACGCTCCCCATTTCAGGTATCATTTAGAATTTTCTGCAACAGCTCCACACAATACAAACATGAAGCAGAAAGATTAAGAATAAAATATATTTGGTAGTATTGAAAAGGTAGGTCATTTCATTTCCATTAAATTAAAATCTTACCAACTGCAGTGAGAGGCAAAGACCTTTTCTAAAATAAGAAACCAGGAAGAAAGTGGTTTTTTGTTGAGTTTTAAAGTTTTGTTGAGGATCATTAAACAAATACCTCATTTTTTTTGGCAACGCTACCAGTGGCATCAATTAGAAATCAGTCCATTTTTAGTGTCTGCATAGTCTTTGTGTGTAAAGGTTTAGTACATAAGTGTTTGGGGTCTTGATTAGCTAGCCTGTTCCAAGAATATCTCATCTTTTAAAATAAAGGAGACAGAAATATATTCTTAATGCATTTCTGATTCAAAAGTTTAATTGTAAAATAAAATTTGATTTATTTCTACTTAATATTAATGCTAACAGAGTTGTACCAATACATTTCTATATTTAAACAAATTACTGTATTTTCTTGAGCACAACATGCACCTTTTCCCTAAAAATCAGCCCTAGCAAAATAGCAGTACATATATTAATCAATAAAGTTGAGTTTCTGATAGGGATATAAACATCTTGGTTTGACTCCTGCTCCACCAGGCAGCGTCTGTTGCATTACTATGCAGGCAGTTGAGGGAGTCAATTGACTTAATGGCTCATTGTTCTCAATGCATCTAACATTTCTAAGGGCAATTTTACTGTCTGCTCTCTGTTTTTGGTCTCCCTTTTCCTATTCACAGCCTTGAAGACTCTTTACCTCTTCAAAGTCATATATCTACCAATGGAGACCAAAGCTAGGGTTTCAGGTTAATAGTTAAGCATAATAGGGAGAGGAATCATCTAAAGATTAGGTTCTGTCCCTGCTCTATGCAGCCATAACTGTGGAAAAAACCTATTTTTTTCTTAATTTTTCCTTTAAACAACTAGGTACATATTATATTCTGGGGTGGTTCATGTGAGAAAATAAGGTAACTTCCACTTCAGACAGACTACAATCGTTTGTATATGTGCCAATGTCTTTTTATTTACAGGGAATACAGCATAACTGTTCATCTCCAGCAGTTTCCATTAAGTTATGTAAGTATATTAGCTGAAAAACTGGCTAAAGTTAGCTAAAACTGAATCAAACATAGGCCACATACTACCATTACATTTCTACTGGGAAAATCAGTTTTCCCAGTAGAAACCCTAAGCATGCAAACATTCATACAATTTCTCCTGGACCAAAACTGGTGATTGGGGGAGAAAATTAACCCAACTAAAACCCAGTAGAAGAGACTCCTGGGAGAGTGTTTCCCAGGAGAATGAACACAAGTAAACTTACCCTTTCAACAGAAGCCACAGCAATGTCCTACGGCAACTTGCTGTGCATTGCTGTCTCTTCCCTCCCGCCTCTCACTTCCAGAAATTGATACACACATAACTGGCAAAAGAGGAAACATTCTGGGTCTCCTCTCAAAGCCTTTCAGAACGAAGGGAGGGGAGATTGTGAGCAGGAGTTCCCGGGGGGCAAAATTGCCTGGGGTTGGTGGGAACAGGGAAGCAGATACTGAGCACTCTCCAGCAGCCAGGGGAGTCTGCAAACCATTCTAGGATGTATGCACTGGGCCTCCTGGCTGCACACCATCAGCATCATAGGCTATCTGTGCAGAACCCACCCAGGCCCTCAAGCATTTGTACACTGCTCTTCTGGTACATTTTTCTACTAGGAGAACAAAACCACTAGATTTCTTCAGGTTATTTGAACATTTATATGTGGCCACAGTGGTTCCTAACAAAAAGGCAATCTGACCATAAGATAAACATGAGCCTTCAGTGTGATGCTGTGGCTAGTAAAGCAAGCAAAACGCTGGCTTGCATCCATAGATGCTTCTCAAGTAAATCCCAGGATGTCATTCTCCCACTGTACTCGGCCTTGATGAGGCCACAGCTGGAGTACTGCATCCAGTTTTGGGCTCCACAATTCAAAAAGGATGTGGAGAAGCTTGAGAGGGTGAAGAGGAGAGCCATGCACATGATCAGAGGTCAGGAAAACAGAACCTTATGATGACAGGCTGAGAGCAGTGGGGCTCTCCTCTGCACCCTCTCAAGGGTGCACCTTTTCAGCCTGGAAAAACGCAGGCTCGGGGTGATCTGGCAGCCACCTATAAGCTTATCAGGGTGCTCATCAGAATCTGGGGGAATGACGGTTCACCAGAGCCCCCCAGGGGACGACCAGATCGAACCGTCACAAACTCCACTGTGACCGGTTCAGGCTGGACGTAAAGAACTTCTTCACTGTCCAAGCCCCCAAGGTTTGGAACAGACTGCTGCCCAAGGCAGTTCAAGCACCCACTTTGAACACCTTCAAAACACATTTGGATGCTTATCTTGCTGGGATCCTATGATCCCTGCTGACTTCCTGCCCCTGAGGCAGGGGGCTGGACTCCATGATCCTCCGGGGTCCCTTCCAACCCAAATGTCTATGAAATCTATGAATCTGAAACAAATTGCATGAGAAGGGAAATTCTTTTTGAGTATGAAATAAGATGTCCTTTTATAGATGTTCTTTAATGTAGTCACCTGCTTTTTGGGCTGAATAATAGGTGAATCTGTGGATAAATATTCTTAATATTATTTGTATCTTGTACCTTATTATTTATAATGTTATAGCCACGGCTCAATGTAGACCAGTAAAAAGACAATATTCTTGGAAGAACTCATAACCAAAGGGCCTTATCTAGAATATTTTACATAATGAGAACTCCTAGACCTGTCAGTAAGACTTCAAGGGGTCAAGCTATATAAAATACAAATGCAGAGAAAAACGCTACATAAAAGTACGGTTCAAGGAGCAAAACTTTGGTCATAGGTTGCATGAATATAAAGGAACCCCACTGTTATCATCCAGTTTAACTTCCTGGATAACAATGATGAAAGGACTTCCTTGAATTCATTTCTGTTTAAAATACAGTGTCTTGTTTGGTAGAACATGTGCTCTTGATTTTTAAAAGTTCTCCAAAAATGGGGAATTTGCTCTTGTAAATTATTCTATCAGTGAATTATCCTTATTGTTTAAAAAATTGCACCTTTTTTCTAGTCTGAATTTGCCTAAATTCAACTTCAATGCACCAGAACTTTTTATATAGTTACGTGCTGAATTGATAAATCCTCCATTGTCATATTTTTATTTCCTACATTTCCTGACTATGATCTAGTCACCTTTAGTTTTCTCTTTGATAAATTAATTAGAACAAGGTTTTTTTAATGTATCAATATAAAGCATATTTTACAATCCTTTAATTATTCTTTTCTGTCTTCTGATGCCTCTGTAATTTTTCCACATTCTTTTGGAACTGTGGATACCCAAACTGGGCAAACATTCAGTCACAGCAAGGAAAAATGCAGAGGCAATAACCTTCCTACTCTTTCTAACTCATCATTTTCAGGTTTATACATCCCATAATCTCACGGAATTTATTGGCAGGAGTGTTGAGTTAGGAACTCCTATTCAGCCGATTATCTATTATGACCCACAAGACCTTTTCAGAGTTGTCACTTATCAATACAGTCATCCTTTTGGTAAGTATCGCCTGAATTGTCCCTGAATTCTTCATTCCAGGACTTGACATTTAACTATATTTAAATATTGTATGCTTGGGCACTGATTAACCAAAATCCAGATTACTCTATATTAATAACCTGCCCCCTTCATTATTCCCCTAATAATGACGTATATGAATATATGTTATCTGAAAATGTATTGCAGGTATTTTCTACAATTCTTTGTTTCTGTTTTATATTCTTTGCTATCAACTTCCTCTGATTTCCATCACTGTTTTTATTTGCTTATACTTTAACTCAGAATTCACCCAATTAACTTCCAGGATATTTTCATGCTTATAATGTAATATGAACTACATTGCAGATTGCAACATGACGCATAGTAACGGAGGTAGACAGTTATGTTAGGAAGGCTTACTGACAGCAGTGAGGGGCTTGGGAAAATAACACAAATGTATTTGACATATTGAAGGAGAGAAATTATTTTAGGCATGGTGAGGGCAAGAAAAGAGAGTAATTCACCAGTGTAGTGGCACTTCTGCATGAGTGGGAATATACAAGGGGAAACATTATCAGAAAAAACTGTGGAAAAGAGCACAGAACCTCAAGAGGGATGCAAAGTAAGCCAGAGATTAATGGACTGAAAATAACTTCACTTTCTCAGGTAGAGCATCCAACAATTTTTACCACCATTATATTTCTTTAAAACATAAAAGTAACTTTTTTCTTCCAAAACTACAGCACCCAGTGTGAGAACTTTCTCACCAGAATACTAAAGTTAAGGAAAAAGGACCATAGCAAGCCTTCTTTGTGACGTCTTTCAAATTAGTATGTACCAGCAGGATTCAAAACCCAATTTTCAGGTGCAGAAACATAAATGAATCCATCGATTTCCATAATTGAGCACTACAAACAGAATTTAGTATAGAAATTGAAATTTCTCATAAAATATCCTATCAAACTACATCCTACATTAGGTACTCAGTCTGAAAGGTAAATTCACATAGTACTTCAATCTTCTCCCTCTCTCTCACTTTACCCTCTCCCTCCCCTTTTTTCTATAAAAGGAACAGGAGAGAAAGAGCTTGCACACAAAGGGCGCAACCACACATGCAAGTACGTGCGCTTGCAGCAGCTCAAATAGAAGTGGTGCAAATTTGAGTTGAGGCTTTTTGCCTCAGCACACATGCTTGGACATGCACTTCACTGAGGAGCAAATTGTGCCACTTGGGGCCAAATAACCCTGCCTGGCTCTTCCTGGATCTGCAACCAGGGGGTACTAGAGCCTGGGGCCAGCACCTGTGCTGTCCCCAGCACTATAAAAAGCTGCTCTGTCCTGGCTCCAGCAGTACAAAAAGCTGCCCTGGAAAGTAGCTCAGGCCTACTCACTCTCAGGAGCTTCTGGGGCCCAGGCAATTGGTACCTGAGGACACTACCCCTTGTGCCAGCTGGACTGCTGAAGCAGCCCTGAGAGTTCCCTGCACAATGAGGGGCTGCTGCCAGGCCATGACCTGCTACACACCTGCCAGGCTGGGATGAAGCATCTGCTCCTCTAGGCCAGCTGCCAGTGGGTTGTGGCTGCAGGGTTGGCCTCTGTGTGGCACTACTGCCATGTGTGCCCCCTGCCTGGCCACCTGAGCTACCATCAGCCAGAAGATGTTCCAGGTGTGGTGGCCTACTTTGTACTGTCAAAGCATGTCCTCCTGGCCCCATTTGGCTAGGAGGTCAGCCACAGCCAGCTGGATCCAAGGTGCCAGCTCTGAGCAGGTAGGATCCTGCTACTGGTCTCCCTAGCATGAATTCCGGTGTACCCTATTGGAAAACTGAAAAATCCCTGATAAAAAAAATCCCAAAGTCACTCTGTAAAATACCCCCAAATCCATGTTCCTCCACAATTAAAACAAAAGACCACTATAAAGAGAGAGAGTCAGAGACAGAGACTGCGATCAGTTGGGCAATGTTTTATTGATATATCTACAGTGTTAAAGCACTAGCTGTTCGAGGGCTATGGCCACACAGGGGTTATGTCTCTCCAGCAGGGGTCAAATGACCCCTGCAGGGACTTCCATCCCCCCACAAGTCCCATATGCCCCACTCCAGCCCCCCAAATTAATGCCCCCCCTGGCTCCATCCCCTGCCAGCTGCTGCAGCCCCCCTGATGGCTGCCCTGCCCAGCCCCACCCCACACTGGCTGCCCTGGGGGGAAATGGGGCTGGGCAGGCCAAGGGTTGGGGGGGG
>NW_017728909.1:38808973-38819366 GCF_001723895.1 Crocodylus porosus
GGGCTGGGCATCATGGGGATCAGGGGGTCTGGGGCAGATATCGCAGGTATCAGGGGCCTTGGGACTGTAGGCAGGGGTGGGGCCAGGCACAGCAGAGATTAGGGGTGGCTGCAGGGACCTGCAGTCAGGCACTGCCAGGATCAGGGGCCTCAGAGGGGCAGGCGAGGCATGGGACCAGGCAGGGCAGGGATTGTGTGGGGGGCTGAGGGAGTGTGTGGGGCTGGGGGGGTTCCCCTCCCCCTTCCTCCAGTCCTCCCCCAACCTCTTACTCACCATCTCTGGAGCCCTGGTGCTTCAGCACCAGGGCAAGGGGCCAACCACACAGACACTCTCACAGCCAGAGCATCTCCTTAGAGGACTAAGCCTCTGGTTTCCTCACGGCACAGTCTGGGACCACGCCCTGCTCTGCTTTTTTAAACATCAGGTTTTTAGACCCCTGGATATCCAGGGGTCTAATTTTCTCCCCACACTGCAACCTTGCAGTGCAGGGAACATTTTTTCATTCCTGCACGTGCCTGTTGCCACATGCACGTGCAGAGGCATGTGCACGCTCATCTGGATGTGGCCAAAGGGTGCAAACATACATTTGTGGGATCTGATTTAGATTTAGGTGTCTTACTTTAAGCTGCCTAAACGTAACCAGGAGCAGTGCATGCAGGTGTTTGCTGCTTCTAGGAGCAGTGCAGGCAGCCCAAGGTAAGTTAACTCAGGGTGGGAGGGCACTGCTGGGATCAGAGGAGGCCAACAAGGTCCAGGAGTGTTGACAGGTCCAGGGGAAGCTGATCTATCCAGGATTGAGGGATAGAGAATAGCACAGCCCTGGGGTGGGGTAAGTGACTGGGCTTCCCTAGCCATGGAACTGTGCTGTGAATGCATACAAGCATTCACTAGACCAGGTTAACCCATTTTAGAGCAGGTTAATGTAGGTCACCTCCTGTGGTGAACTAACTTTAGAACGTGTGCACTATTTTTTGGGCAATTTAAGCCCTGTGAATGCCTGAAGGCTCAAATTTATGATGTCCTTTTCCACTACATAAAATGTAAAAATACTCATTAATTAACTTTTTCAATGACCCCATGGTAAAGTAAGCAGGTTTTTTTTTTCTTTTCTATTTGGTAGCTGAAGTAACCAAAGCTACCTTATGCACCCTTCCCCACTCCACTTAAGTAATTTGTTCATACTGAGGAAAGTCATTTAAGAATCAGGATCAGAATTCAGTAATTCTGGCTCCTAGCCTGGTGCTGAAGCAATTAAATTATATATTTACCTAAAGGCTTAAGCACCAGGTATTTTAATTTCCCTTTTCTCCTCTCTCGGAGCAGATTTCTTAGATATGTTCCTTGAGATGACTACAGCACATCTAAATTAGCTAGCTTTCCTGTACAATATGGACCCCACAGTACCTCAAACTATTCTTACAGCTTGACCCCTTTGATCACAGGCAGGCTTTCAGCAGATTCTACATCAATCAAGAATATAAATTAAGCAATCAAGTCCAAATTATATCTTCATGCACTGTTTAGCCCTTTTCAGATTTGCTTTGTTCTCTGGCCTAGCTCCAGATTTCTCAAAGCCTGAGTGATCATACAGGGAGTAGAACTTAATGAATAGCACGTTTAAGAGGGCTGGCAAGCCCTGAAGGGAGTCATGGGGAAGTTTAACAGTGTTATTATTGTGTAATAGTAGAAACTGTCTACCTGCCTAACAGAATTGACTTTGGCACCAACATCCTTCCTGGAATATTTTCAAACAGCATTATTAGCAAAAGCTGCTGAGAGAAGAGCAGGAAATTACTCTTCTTTTGCTCCTTGATTGCCTTTTACAGTGCATTATGTAGGTGTGCATAGCATCAACTCAGATGCCAATATCTGCAGCAAAAAAATACAGAAAAAAAGGAAAAAACAACTATTTAATACCTAGATCAGCTGGATTGCTGAACTGAAAATAATCCTAACAGCCTCTCAAATATGCATTTTCAGAGCAAGCAGATTTTTCTTTTTCATGATTGTGCCTGTCATCGATCAGCACACGGGAACTAGTACTGTACACAACAGACCAACCATCTCTCAGAAAGCAGCTTTTCATAAATGGTGTTACCTTACAGAGAAGCCTAGATCAGTGCTTCTTTACCTTTTTAGACTTGAGGCAGACTTAAATCACCCCTCAGAAAATGTCAGTTTTAATTTTCACTTGATTTTTGACTACAGAAAAACTAACAGAGTAATTCTTCCATAGCACAGAATTCAGAAAGGTCACAATAGGCCAGGACATTTTAACACTATACATTCCATTTGAACTACAGCATTCTGGGTTGAGAATCACTGGCCTAATTGATCAAGGCCACTTCATTACACTATGAAGTGATTCATGTCTGTAGTCACCCAAGTGCATGTAATCTATTAATCATTTAATTCTTTTAAAATGTGATTATAAAATCACCCATAAGTGATTTGTTTACTATTAACTTTGTTAATCAAAAAAATCCAATGGGCTGTTTTAGAGCCTTGATTTTCATTTACACTTCTTACTGGATAATTATGTTCTCAACAGATTAGCTGAAAAATTCAGGTCTGCCCGGACACTTTGGACAGTCAGTTTTGCTATTCACTTACTGTGTGACATTAGGCAAGTGCCTTAGCATCTCTGAATCAGTTTACCTATCTCCAAAATAAATTAACTGGGATACATACAACCTTACACATATGGGAAGGTTTAATTTCTGTCTGTAAATAACTCTCCAGATTAAAAAGATGGTAGACTGCAGTATACTAGTATCACATTACTATTAATAGGGATTATTTCAAGGCCGAGAGCATTGTTTTAACTATGTTAATAACAAAATACTGTTGAAAGCAGAATAAGTCATTATGGCATGCTACAGCAGGGGGAGCTCTAAGCTGGGTTTTCTGAAATAGTATCTTAAAATAGAGACAAAGTCGATACAAATAACTGAAGAAGAGACTGTGGAAAGTGAAAGGAGAGCTGATGGGAGACTAGATGAAAAGGAATGTATCAACAAGTTTAAAAATATATTTTAGAGTGAATCAGACAGAAAACAACAAATGTAAGTAAGGTGACTTGCCCCTTAATGAACATAGGTAATCTTCCAAGCCCAGGATTGCAGAGCCTGAGCCCTAAGGCTGTACAAGCTTACAGCTCTGGCCTGAGGACTCCAAGCTCCCAGCTTCAGCTGTGACCTGGGGACCCTGGGAACCTTGGCTCAAACCCCCCGATTTAGAACCAGAATCTGGAAGCTCTGAGGCTTCTCAGTTTTTGCAGGCTCCCTGCTGCAGACCTAAGAGCCAAGAAAACCCCAGATGGACTGCCACAATCTGCAAGTCTTTGGCAGTCCTCTGTGAAGGCAGCCCAGGGTTTGGGATCTTCCAGGGTCACCTGGTTCTCTAGACTGCCTGACTCCTGCAGCTTGAAAAGTCAGCTCAACCAAAGAAGTGAGCAGCTCAAAGGTGTCCCCTGTCCTGAACAGGCTGCATGGCAGGGCTGCCCTGTAATCACAGACCTTGAAAGCCCTGACAGGTGCTGATTGGCATTTACAACTTTTATCACCATGCTTCAGAGACCGGGAGCAGTAAAACTCACAAGAACCATGACAACTTTCCAAAACATCTGCAGCGGTTCAGCAACTATATATTGTTACATAAATATTGCGTGTTCGTGTTTCAAAAGCATTTTTTGGAATATCCCTTTCATGGAAATTTTTTTTGAAAATTGGTTTCATTCTGAGGGGAATAACACAGGGGGGGTTTTCACTGTCAGAGATCATAGGAGTTTCTGCTAAGGGTTCCCTACATTGAGTTTACACATTTTTGGTGACCATCCCTTCTATCCCCATGTTGGGATAGTAATTCTCCTACCAACTGAAGCCGAGAATAGGCCAGTAGAAGCTGAAAACAGTTATCAGAAAATCTGCTCCTCTGGGCCATTTAATTTAACTAGCTGTGATGATGTTCCTACAATACATCTGGTGAAATGAAATCACACTAAAAAACATAAAAGTGGCTGACATGTTTTTAGCCATAGCTCCACAACTTACTGGAATCCACCTGGACAACACCACTAAAACAGGCAAAGGAAATGAAGAACTTGCAGAAAACAAGTCACAACATTTGAAAATGCATATCCTGCAGTGTCAAAAGATATGCTTAGCATTTGTATGGTAATTTATACTTTGCAATACTATGAGTTCATTAAAGAGCATAGACAGGAGTAAAATACCCTGACTGTTACTGATCTAAAATGAGAGCGGTCTGCAGGATATGGTGTTCCATACATATTCAGGCTGGCCTTTCAGCTGTCTGGTATTTTATAGTATATGAAAATTAAAGCCATTTTAGAGAAGAAAAAACATTCAATGAATATGTATGTGTGAGTATGTATGTATGTGTGTGTGGGGGGGGGGAATACAACAATTCAGAAAGAGCAGAAGGCCCAAAGTTTAGTTTAAAACTCAAGCCATTCCTAAATAAGACCTAAAATAATGAACAGTTTAATAATTAATTTTTCACAATGATCAGGAACAAAATAATTAGCAGATTTCAAAGAAATCTTTAACTTTTTGGCAAAATGGATAGCTGTACTGAAGAAGGCTCTGTAAACAGCCAGGTAAAATAAACTGCTATAGAAACAATATAAAGCAAAGGAAATGTCATGTTTATTCCTGTAGCCTTGGTCAGCATATATCTGATAAGATATCATTTCTTCTGGAGTGTAGTATTAAGAGACCAAAGCAATATCAGCAACATTTCAAAATGGGTTTAAAGTGAAATCAAGGGTGCAGCTGGATGATACTAGGCACAGCTACTGCCTTATTAGTTCCACAATAAAGTCTCAGCATCTACATGTACAGCCCTATTAAGCCATAGTGAATTAATTAATTCTGCAGTAGGTTAGTACTTGTACTGTGATATGGAACAAGTACAAGTACTATCATATGGAAGCATTATTTAGCATGCATGTTATTTAGTGTAGACTACCTGAGATGGCTGAGGCACAAAGATGCTTCAGTGCAGGGGCTGCCTGCTAGCTAGCCCCCACATTGAAGCACCCTCATGCCCCAGCCAGGCCCTCCACAGCACATTGAGCCAGGTTGGAGGACGGCTGGCAGGCTGACCACCCCACAGGACCTCTGTAAGTCAGGGCTGCTTCAACCTGGCTCAACATGCTGTGGTCACAGGTGCACATGTAAACGCAATGCCCAGGAGCAGTAAACTCTGGTGCAATACGTGCCAAAGTTTATTGTGTCACATTAATATCATGTGTAGATGTGTCCACTGTCTAAAACACAATTTATCACTCTCTCTACTTCCTGGGAGTGGCATTTCTTACACACCATAGTACTTCAGGCATGGAATGGATGGAGTCTGATATCATGCCTTGGACAGGAGTTTCTTTTTCTTTGGTGAAGGCTGAAAAACCCTAATAATACTTTTCTCAAATGAAGTGCCACATATAAGGGGGTGTGGAAAATCCTCATACAGCCTCTGCAGCAATCAGCTGACCTTCAGAGATTTATCTGGATATGTCTCCCATGGAATGCAGCACTTTACATTTTATCGTAGATCCTAAGTAGACAAGGTTCTTTGGATGAATGCATTACTTTTTACTAGACCAACTAAATAGTTGGAAAAATTGTTCTTTGCAAGCTTTCGGGTACACACACCCTTCTTCAGATGGGGGAGAGTCTGAAGAAGGGTGTTTGTACTCGAAAACTTGCAAAGAACAATTTTTCCAACTATTTCGTTGGTCTAATAAAAGATATCAGATTTACCTAAAGAACCCTGTCTGCCTATGTCCTTAGACCAGCATGGCTACAACCAACACCCCAAATCGTAGAACCTAAAAATCTATTGATTTTGAAATCCAGATACAGCGTTTGACTCTCTAACCTCCAGCACTAGCAGATCACCCAGGCTAATTACACCTATGAAAAACCATATCCTTATATTTGCTTTATAACAGAGTTGCCACTGAATTTGTAATGTGCTCTCTCTCTGTATTAGTCTGGAATAAGCTAATAAAAGGGCAGAGTGTATCCTTCAGAATCTGTAAATCCCTCAGACTTGAAGGGAGATGGAACAAGTCTGTATTGGTTAATATGAGGTTGTAAAGAGGGTAAGATAGTTTCAGTTAATTTACTTAACTTTACTGTTAGTGTTCTTTAGTGTTAATTATTTGTACTGCAGTAGCACATCAGTCCCCAGTCATCTGCTGTGCTAAGCAATATACAAGCAAGAGACAATATCTGTGCCAAAAATCTTACAATGTAAAGAGACAAGACACAACAAGATACCATTTATAGAGACAAGGCGATCAATAGTGGAAATATGCAGAGCTACATGGTTTTAAGTATGCTATTTTTAATCTAAATTATTAGATGTAAACAAACATTTACTAAAAACCTCTCTTTACAATTTTTTTTTCAAATCTGAAGACAGGAAATATGGCATGATAAGGGATCATTAATATTTGATTATCTTATTTGTATTTACTCTGAATCTAGGACTTGGGATATATTGTTGTTAAGTTTACTGTTTATAAGGTACATGTGTGTTAAATAGGGAGAGGTATGGACTACCATATTTAAGAAAATAAATAAAAAGAATGGCTGTGTAAAGGACTCGCCTCAAATTCACAAGCTAGAAAACTAAGATAAAGAACCAGCACTAAAAAAAGAAAATCACATGATCTGCGTGTGTGTGTTGAACACTTAAAAAAAAATTAAGAGTTTACACTTTTCATTAGACCTTCAGAAGTACAGATCATTGCTGGCAGAAAAAAGAAGTGAAGAATGTTTTCGGTTTGCGTTGAAAGAAGGCGTCTCCCACTCATACATCCTCGTGAACCCTCTTGAGATATTCCTCTTGCCTTACATTTTTCTTAATTCAGTCTTGAGCGGCTGTTCAATCAGGGGCTGCTAGTCATGTTGATCTGTACTGTATTCAGTAGGTCTTGCTGATGTGTGCAAATAGGATAAAAACCCTGGCTCCTTTCT
The DNA here is from genome assembly GCF_001723895.1 of Crocodylus porosus. Classification (NCBI taxonomy): domain Eukaryota; kingdom Metazoa; phylum Chordata; order Crocodylia; family Crocodylidae; genus Crocodylus; species Crocodylus porosus. The sequence goes on from NW_017728909.1 coordinate 38,815,984, forward strand.
AATTGATGAGGTAATCTAGAATTTGAACACATTTACAGGGGTGAGAGAACTTAGCACGTTCATCTTCTAGTGTCCGATTTTACTCATTACACCACTGATTCTCAACTGGGGTCTATGGCACCCCTAGGTGCCATAGGAACCCTTCAGGTGCATCACAGCACTCGGTCACTGTTCACGGAGGTAAATGTGCCACTTGTTCCTCCCCCTGCCTGTCTCAGAGTCCCACAGACAAGGGGCACCCATAGCTGCCCACTTCTTCCCTCCAGTAGCTCCTGCGCTGGACACTCTCAGCAGCATGATCTCCTGAAAGCAGGCAGGTAGAGGGGGCAGACATGCAGACAGAGCCATGCTTTTCAGCTAAATTCATGCCCTAGTTCCTTGCCTGCTCCTGGGCTAGTGGGAAGGGTAGCAGGGGCACAGGGTCTCTGGACTCTGGTGTGAAGTCCCCAAATGAGCAGCCACAGTGGCAGGGGCTGTGCATCTGCCCTCAGGTACAGCCTGGAGGACAGGAAGGAGGTTCCTCACTTTCTAGGCCTCATGTTCTGTGTGCCTTCATGTCCCATGTGGGTGCAGCCTTGTCCGGATCACTTGGGTGTCCCTGGACTCTGTCCCTTTTGGCCCTGGGGCTGAAGTTCAGGAGTAATTCTCCTGGACCAGAAATTGGCCTGCCAGTTTCCCAGTCTCCAGCAGACTGTATTTTCTTATAGTACTATTAGCACCTCCAGGCACTCTGCAAAAAAGATATCCCCAACTAGGGCTCTCTTGGAAGGGGCTAAATTCATAAGTGACTTGGAAATGAGTGGAAAACTCAATGGATATAAACGCACTGAGGGGAGTAGAAGGTGGCTATACAAAATAAAGTTAAAATACTGATGGTACCTTGCGTGTTGTTTTGTTCTTCATCAAGAATATTACAGACAATTAGCCTCCCCTATGCATTGCCAAGGTAGATATAATTAGGTTGAAGACATTTTTATTTGTATTAAAGTAGCATCTAATTCCCTGGAATAGATTAGAACCCCTTTATACTAGAAGCTGTACAAAACATGCAATGATTATAGGCCCTTCTTCATAAAAATGTAGTTTTGCTAATGGCAAGGTATAAGAAATAGCTAAACCAAACAAGCATAAGGAAGGTGGTGAGCGGACAAGGTATCAGTAACACAAACATGTTTTGCATAGACTAGTTACGCATACTATTTACTATGCCACCTGCCTAGCAGAAGCTTGCATACGATCATATTTACAGCACCTTATGTAGCACATGTGAATGTGATCCTGTGTATCTGATCAATAACAAAAATGGCTTCATATTTCCAAGATTATCTACCAGCAGTTTGTCACATGGGTTTATTCTCCCTGTAAAGCCTCATAGTTTGTTATTCTATTTTTTCCCCACAAAGAAAGCTCTCAGTTGCATTGTGGAAACAATATAAAGTTACTGACCTGGATTAACACTGTACCTTTTTCCTAAATTGTGTTTGTTTGTTTCAGACTTTGACTTGATTTTTCATCTTGGATCTTTCTTCACTATACAATAGGACAGGATGTATAAGCTAGGTAGACATTCAAAAAGCCTGAGGCAGAATCACTCTATTAGATTGGGAGTGAACAGAATACATGTTTGCCCTTTGGTGGGGGGGGCATAACGGCTGCCTGCACTGGCTGAGGCCCATAGACAGCGGAAGGCTGGGGCTAACGGGGCTTAGCCTCCTCCAAACTGGGCTGGCAACAGCAGCTCCAGCACCACCATCACCGCAGTGCTGTGCCCAGTATCCCTGCTGCACACTCCTCTGCTGCTGCACACACAGCACCAGAGCACACCGGACCCAGAACGGCCCTGTGAGAGGGAGAGGCTGGGTGAGGTGGGTGCACTCCACACCAACTATTTCCCCCCCACCAAATAATATTTTCTAGTGCCGCTCACGCAAGGCCAGCAGGCTGGGGGTGCTCCTGCAGGCCTCCCAACAATCTCCCTGGGCTGCTGGACATTGCTAAAGGCAGATGAGCACAGCCTGGTGGCTGGGCCACCCGTGACTGGCTGCCCAGCAAATGCTTCCCTCCACTGCCACATCATCTGGTCAGCCACAGGCATCTGTCAGCTGCAGGCAGCCAGTGGAGGGAAGCATGCTCACCCTACAGTCTGATTGGGCTCCAGATCTATGGAGCTGCACCCACTTGCAGTGACCTAGGGGTCCCTGAGCTTTGTCTGGGGGTAGGTACCTGGAGGTCTTCCCCAGACAGCACAGAAGCAGAAGGGGGAGAGCAGGGCTTATGAGCTGCCAGGGGGGAGACGGTGCCAGTGGCATACCCCACATCCCTGGCAGAATGTGCCTCCTCTGTCCCAGTTCCATCCAAGCCCCAGGACCCATATGCTGCAGCAACTCAGGAAAGGGCTTGGAGGATTTTCACTGATACCCCACCCCAGAGCCAACACCAAGTTTCCAGCTAAAGCCCCTTCCACAGCAGCTGAAGTGCTCCAGTCCCTGAGGAGGGCAAGGGGGGTAGCCACTGACTTGGGACTGCAATGCCTGGCAGGGGGCAATTCTAGTGCCAAGATTGGAGGGACAGCAGGTTCCTATTCAACAATACATGGAGCAGGGCTTGCAGCTGGCCCTCCCCCACCTGTCTGAAGAGTGATTGAGAGCAGATGTCAGAGACCAGGGTGGATCCACAGCTGTCCCAGCCAGGTCAGTCCAGAGGGCAGAGCTGGGCTGCAGTGCCAAGAGCCAACAGAAGATCCCAGGAAAGGCTCTTGCACATGCACACTCACTGCATGCTCTCCAGATCAGGGTATTGGCTTGGGGCTGACTCTCCAGGCAGCCACCAAGTACTGCAGAGAGCTGGGGACCCCCAACATTTGCCACAGACTCTCCAGGAGCAGAGCAGGAGAGGACAAGCAGCTGTTCAGTTTGCCTGACCCCAGCCAGGTTTTGTCCTTTGTTCCACTGATTTGCTCTGTTCCCAGCCACTGTCACCACTTCTGAGGTCAGGGGAGGACAGTTGGTGAGCCTGGTGATAAGACCAGGCTAGAAACAGACCCACCTGAGCTGTGCCGGCCCAGCCAACAGCAGTCGGTGCTCAAGCAGCAGGCAGTGCGTCTGGGGCTGGGTTATGGACTCATTTAGCTCCCCAGACTGTGGCTCCTCTTCCCACACTGGAATTGCCTGCTTCCCCCCACCCACCTCAGTGAACAGAACCCCACAGCTTCATGGGAAGGGGTTTCAGCTGGGAACTCAGCGCTAGTTCCCAGGTGGGTGGAGAAATCCTCTGAGTCCTTCTCAGAGCCACTCCAGTGCATGGGTCCCGGGACTCAGATGGAACTGGGACAGATCACTCGCTTGATCAGGCGGAAGCAGGGCAGGCCCTACGAGGACAGGCTA
>NW_017728909.1:38819541-38829014 GCF_001723895.1 Crocodylus porosus
TCCTACCCTGGGGGTCTTTAAGAGGAGGCTAGATGTACACCTTGCTGGGGTCGTTTGACCCCAGTACTCTTTCCTGCCATGGCAGGGGATCGGACTCAATGATCTGCTCAGGTCCCTTCCGACCCTAGAAACTATGAAACTAAGAGGAGGGACACTCTGTGCCCTGCCAACCCAGGCTGGGAATGTGGGGTACACTGGTAGCACCACCTCTCTACTCCAGCAGGGAGTTCTGCTCATCCTTCTCTACCTCTGTCCCACCTGGGACTGACAGCTGACTGGAGGCAGGAGGTGGGGCTGGAGATAGAGGTTTGCTGACTTAGCTCTGTGACAGCCTGGGGGCAGGGCCTGCTGGGCACTTGCCTGGAGCAGCCAAGCATGGGCCAAGTTCCAGTGCTCCTCCCTGCAAGGGAGGGCTAGGGGGACCTGCACAGGAGCCTGGGATGCCAGGAGAGCAACCTGACTTGATTCAATAGGGGATTTGATTTGGTATAGAAGTTTGCTGCACTAGACTAACTTAGTTCACATACATCTGAGTGAACATTGTTCCAAAACTTTCTTAGACCGAGTTCTGTCATTTTTCGTCCAGTCTATGTGCTCTGAACTTCTGTACTGTGATGGGTTTGGTTCAGTTTCCAAGTGCTTATTTCAAATTTTGTGTAGCACCTGTACCTAGCTTAGTGTGTCAGGTATTCCTAGCACCAGAGCATCTCAACACTATGCACTATGCCAATATCATAGGAAGTGGCAAATTCATTGGTAGATGCTGCCACAGCATGAAAACAAAACTAGAAGAAAGTGTTTGGGGGCAGATAAGCAAACGATCTGTACCAGCCAAAATAGGCTCACTAAAAACACTTTGCTTTTAACAGTGTACAAAGTCTCTACAAAGAAATGAGGGAACCTAGGATTAAAATAACAGAATCAATGTTGGAGTTAGGGATAGATTGAATGCAGAGAATAAGAACTTATATATGAATCAGGACTTCTCAATAGCATGCATGCCTACGTTCAAGTTCCAACATCTGTAATTAGATTGTTCATATCATGACAGCTGTTTTGATATTTACAGTAATAATATCAATCAGGACACATAAGCTCCCAAACTTCTGCCTCAGCTGTAGATAAGGGGTACTGTGACAGGGGTATCACTATCGGAGCCTTTCTAGGTATGATTCCGCCCTCCTGTTATAGGCCAACCACCTACTTACTTGTCTGCCATGCCTTGATCTTAATTGATTAATTGGTTTATGTAATTAGCAGAAGGCTGCCCATTTTATGCGCCCAGGTGCCAGGGGGTGCTACCTGCAGCTCCTTTTCCTCTCCTACACCGCAGCCCAAGCCTCGCAGATGGTACTGATATGGTTTGACCTGGGCCCTGTTATGCCTTGCCTCCCCCCTTGCTCTGGGGCTTCTCACTGCCCCCCCAAATGCTGTGCCCACTCTGGAGCCAGGGTCCCCAGGCTACCATGGAGCTCCTATGAGGCCTCGTCTGACCCCTAATAGCCTCACCCGGTCCTCCAGTAAACAGTAAACACAAGAACACAAAGCCCCTAGGCTACAACATAAAAGCTAGACCATCCGGTCAAACAACGTTCAGTCCCTACCAGAGAGAGAGCACTCCAACCCCAGCAGTGACTAGGGAATGTTCCCACCGTCACGGTTCTCCCCTTTGTCTGTACTAGCCGTGTCCCTCCTCCCTCGGTCACCGGAGGGGAACTGCCCTCCTGGCCTCCTGCCTGGGCTTAAGAATGGCTAAGCCCTGCCCCATCCTGTCAGCTGGTTTCACTGGTTGCCCTAGCAGCCAACACCTGCGCTGCCCTGGTGACTGGCAGCTAAGCCTCCCCCTTCTCACCACTGGTGGTCTCTCCCAAGCTGTTTCTGCTTTCAGGCGCAGGGCACCTAAGTGCTCTGCGACAGGTATCAATTAACATCAGACTAGTGATGAATTCACTGTATTTTAAAGATTGAATAAGATATCCTAAGTAAAAACTAGGTTGCACATCTAAGTAATAAATAACAAATCATATTTTTGTTAAACAATTAAGGGAGGAAATGGTTTCCAAAATCAAATTTCTTAGCACATTCATGATAAAGGATGTTAAGTTATATTTACGTTACACAGGTCAGAAGATGGGAAGAAGAAATTACATGTATTTGAGTCAGCAAAGCTTGATGGCATTTACCATGGAAAACTTAAGGAATTAACCAGAGCAATCTCTGAACCTTTAGCAATTATCTTTTAAAAGATGGGTGAGGTCTTGCAGTGTTGGAAAAAGGATACATAATACCTCTAAGCATGGGAGAAAGGATACCTATCAGTTTCACTTCAACACCCAGAAAGGTATTAGAACACTTTATTAATCAATTTGTAAGCCCCTGCAAGAAAAGTTGATAGGAAATAGCTCATAAAAATTGTCAAGAACAAATTATGTTAGATCAGTCAATTACATTAATTTCTTTGACAGGGTAATTGGTCTACTGGAGAGGGAGGATGCTACAGAAGTGATTGATAGATAGACAGATAGATAGATAGATAGATAGATAGACAGATAGATTTTTTAAATAAATGTCCCATGTGACATTCTCATGAACAAATTAGGGAAACATGATGTAGACAAAACCAGTATACAGTAACTGAGGGGGCATATGCAATCCTGCAGGGGACTCACCTGAGTCCAGTGCTGGTCAATATTTTCATTAATGATCTGGATAATAGAATAAATAGCATGCTTATAAAATGTGTACATGAAGCCAAGCAGAAGGGGTTGCAAGTTCTTCAGAGAATAAGACTAGAATTCAATATACTCTCAGTGCATTAGAAAAATGGTCTGAAATCAATAAGATGAATTTAAAAAAATGAGAAGTGCAAAGTTCTAAAGATAAAAAAGAGAAATCAAAGGACAAATACAAAATGGGTAGTAACTGGCTAAGCAGTGGTACTGCATAAAAGGCATCTGTGGGTGACAGTGGAAGACAAATTGAATTTGAGACAATTAAATGATGCTGTAGTAAGAAAGGCAAATCTAATTATAAGATGCAGAAACGTAAGTATTGTATCTACAAGTACATGCCAACATTACATTTAGATTGACCTAACTACAGCTAGGTCTAAGTGCCAATTTGTGCAGATGTTTGGGGAGGGTAAAAAAGACAAAAAGTGGCTGGCCCAATATAAATTAGTTCACCTGAGGAGACGAACTAAGTTAAATTGAAAACAGGTTAGCCTAATCTACTGAATGTCTGCATACATTTGGAGTGCAGCAACAGGGGCAGGACCCCTCGGCAGATGCCCATCTGCTCACCACAGCCCTGGAGCTGCACTTTTCCTACTCCCTGATCCCAACCAGGCTATTTTTACCCCCTCAACCCTCCAGCCTCAAACAGACAACCCTGCACCTCCAGACCCACCAGATCCTGTGGATCCCCTCCATAGAACTGCCAGACCACCAGATCCTGCCAAGCTTCGTGGACCCTTCCAGCCCTCATGGACCTGCTAGCCCTGTCCTTGAACCCACCTCCACCTTCCCCACCAACCCAAGTTACTTACGCCAGGTTCCCAGCGTGGCTTCTGGCATCAGCAAATTGTGCACAAGCTACCCCTAATCTATGATCACATGACTTAAAATAATTTGTGATTGTAAATTGGGGCAGCAAACATCTGTGCATACCCTATGGTAATTATTTCATTCAACTCAACACTGGTGAGAGCAACAAAAAGTATAACATTTTGAAAACCCATGAGGAGAAGTGAATGGAAATGGGTATGTTTAGTTTTGGGGGGAAAAAGATTCTGGGGGGTGACATGATAACAGTCTGTCAGTATGTAAAAGGTGGTTGAAAAGAGGACAACAACTTGTTCTTCAAGGCATAGAGAACAGGACAAAAAGAAACAATATTAATTTTCAGCTAGAGAGATTTAGATTAGATTCCTGTAACTACAGGAACCAATAAGCACCGGGAGAGGTTACTATAATCATTTTAGCTGGCATTTACCAAGCATCTCCAAGTGTCTCAGAATGTTATTCTTAATTTTTATTGGTATTATCATAGTACACAGGAACTCTAGTCATGCACCAGGACCCTGGTGCCCTCATCACTGTACAAACCTGAAACAAAAAATGGCATATGCCTCAGAGAGTTGCAGTCTAAGATGGATAGAATAGATGAATCCAGACAAACATGAAAGCATGATGAAACAAGGTTATAATAGTAGTCAGTAGGGTAGGCAGCAGTCATATGACCTCAGTAGTCTGACTACTGTCAAGATTTTTTTTTATAGGTATCATGGTAAAAAAGGTATCATAATAAAGTGAAGACACCTGTGTAGTACTATAGATTCATAAAGGGAGCTCCTTTCCTTCTCTCTCATCCCTATCCTTTTACCCCCCTCCCCTGCAATATATGTTAGGTATTATTCACTCTGTTTTATGGATAGAGAAGCTAAGACCTCATACAAACATCCAGTTTTGTACAAAAGTACAGATTTTCAGGCTTTTCCTCTTAGAGTAAAAATGGCCATTCCAGGAGAAAAATAACCTGGGAACAACCTAGATGTCAGTATGTGTTGTGGCTTCCAGCATCCTGCCTCTCCCCCCACTGGACTCTGCTGCTCCAGCAGGGAGCAGAAAACACCTGCTCCACAATCCCCACGTTGTACTGTAGGGAAGCACAGGGTGATCACTGGCAATCTGGGTCATCAACCAATCAGGGCTGTCTGATGCACAGCTGCCATCTGTTGAGAGGCAAACTAAGAGAGCCTGCAGAGTATACTGAGAGGTGTGCCCTCCCCTCCAAATGCCAGCCCCCACTTCCCAGCACTGCAAGCTGTCCACTGTTCAGGGCCTCAAAATATGAATGTCTCTACATGCAGCTCTGGGTAAATTCCTCTACCAGGAGAAGTTATCCTCCCACGCCCCTCTCTTCCACACACACACACACACCTGTCTTGCACCTATTGTCTTCCACCCCTCTGATCCTCACTGCTACACATTTGCATTTCACAGACTTGCATTTTGCATTTCAGTTTCTGTTGTACCCAGGAAAGTGCACAATTCACCAGCAGTCTCTCTATATGCCTGAAGAAGGATGCTCGTGGCCAAAAGCTTGCAAAGAATATTTTTTCCAAATATTTACTTGGTCTAATAAAATACATCATATCTACCTAAAGAACCTTGGAGTGTGGGGCCACTGCTCAACGACTCAGACAGCTGGTTACCAGCACTCAGGAGAAAACTGAACTCCTGAATGACTACTTCGCTTCAATATTTTACCAAGCCAAGGGGAAAATCATGCCAGACAGGGTACAGAATGAGCATGGTAGGAATGACTGCCTTCCTACTACTGCTGTAGATCTGGTGGATGATCAATTTAAAAAAAACAGACATATATCAGTCAGCAGAACCAGATGAATTTATTTGACAGTGCTGAAGGAGCAGGCCAAAGTCATCGTGGAACCCCTGGTGAAACTCTTCCAAAACTTGTGGTGCTCTGGAGAGGTCCCTGAGAACTGGAAGAGGGCCAATGTTGTGCCCATCTTCAGGAAGAGGAAGAGAGAGGGCCTGGGTAACCATAGACCAATTAGCCTAACTTCTATCCCAGGGAAAATCCTGGAAAAAATGATTAAGGAATCTATGTGTGATAGGCTTGCAAAAGGCAGGATTCTGAATGACAGCCAGCATGGCTTTGTCATGAGCAAGTCTTGTCTTACCAATCTCGTATCTTTCTATAACCAGATAACTCGTCACCTGGATAAGAGAGAGGAGGTTGACATTTTATACCTTGATTTCCAAAAGGTCTTTGATCTGGTATCCCATAATGTTCTCATGAGAATATTGACGGATTGAGGCCTTAGCTGTGTGACAGTTAGGTGGGTAGGAAGATGGCTATGAGGGAGGCCACAGAGAGTCACAGTGAATGGATCTGTGACACCCTGGTGAGAAGTGGCCAGTGGTGTTCATTAGGGGTCAGTGCTTAGTCCAGCTCTTTTCAATGTATTTAACAATGATGTGGATGTGGGGGTGAAGAGCTCTGGCCAGGTTTAATGATGAAGCCAAGTTTATGGGGAAGCATGGTCACACTTGACGAGAGGCTACAGATACAGGCAGAACTAGACAGGCTAGTAAGCTGGGCAGATCAAAACCAGATGAAGTTCAACATCAAGAAACGTAAAGTGCTCCACCAGGGGATGAACAATCCTCAGCGCACTTACTGGCTTGGCAGAGCCAAATTGCCCAGCACCATGAATGAAAGAGACCTAGGGGTAGTAACAGACCACAGTATGAATATGAGCTGTCAGTGCAATGCTGTAGCCAGTAGGGCAAATAATGCTCTGGTGTGCATCAATTGATTCATCTTAAGCAAAACCAAGGAAGTGATTCTTCTGCTTTACTCAGCATTAGTGAGACCACAGCTGGAGTACTGCATCCAGTTCTGGGCACTGGACATTAACAAGGACATGGTAAAGCCTGAGAAAGTCCAGAGAAGAGCCACCCATATAATTAGAAACTTGCACAGCAACCCGTATGAGGAAAGTCTAAGGCACCTGGGACTCTTCAGCCTAAAAAACAGAAGGCCGAGAGGGACTTGGTAGCAGCTTACCACTACATCAAGAGAGTACATCAAGAGCTTGGTGAACAACTGTTCACCAGGGCACCCTTGGGGAAAACCATCAGTAATGGCCACAAACTCCTGGAAGATCATTTCAGGTTCAACGATAGGAAAAACTTTTTCACAGTTAGGGTGTCTAGACTGTGAAATATCAGAGGTAGTGCAATTGCCTACGCTGGAAATCTTCAAGAGGAGACTGGACAGTCACCCTGCTGGGGTCACCTGACCCCAGCTGTCTTTCCTGTCTAGTCCAGGGGGCTGGCCCCAATTATCTTCCAAGATCCTTCCAGCCTTACAATCCATGAATCTAAACCTTGTCTACCAGGCGAACAAACCTGGAAGAATTCTCCCAGATTATTTGAATGTGTGTAGGCAGCATAAGCCACAGAGAAGTCAGAAGACTATAAAATCTATAAAAGCCAGTGGAAGAATAAAGAATACAACATCAGTATCCTCATTCTTAGTCCACTGATGGAATAAGCGTTATTCGTACTTTCTATCTACTGTATTTAGCTAAATCCAAGATGAGGGTTTTTTCCCTCATTTAACATGAGGAAAAAGGCTCTCATCTTGGATTAAACTATGAGGCAGTGGGCAGGTAGGATGGGCAGGAAGCTTCTGAGGCTTCAGCTCCAGCTCCAGCTCTAACTGCTGCCTGCCCTCCACTACCTCTGTCCTCCTGCCTCTCCTTCCTGCAGCTTTTCCCCTATCACCTGTCTACCTCCCTGTAGCCTCCATCCCCCACCCCCTGTTCCATCTTTCCCCACTTCCCCTTCTCTATACCCTCTGCCCCCTGCCTGTCCCACAACCCTCTACCTTTGTTCCACTAGGATCAGAGCTGCCATGCCATCACTACCAGGCCAGACTGGGCCTATGCTCTATGCCCTAGGTTGCAGTGGGGCTAGAGCCTGCCAGAGCAGAGCAAAAGCAAGTGACTACAGGGCTCTGGGTGCAAGCGTAAATGGGACAGGGGCTTAGGTTGTGCTCTCCTCAATCCTTCTGGTCAAGGGGAAACGCCCAGGCAGGAGTGGATGCATCCTGCAGATCAATGCATGGTTCCACAGAAATGGTCGCAAGTAGGGTTTTGGCTTCTTTGATCATGGGAAGTTGTTCCAAGAAAAAGGATTGCTAAGAAGAGATGGAATCCACCTGGCAAAGAGAGGGAAGAGCAACTTTACAGACAGACTCACTAACTTAGTGAGGAGGGCTTTAAACTAGGTTCACCAGGGGATGGAGACCAAAGCCCTGATGTAAATGGGGAAGTGAGTGACCTGTAGGAAGTGCAAGCAGGAAGGGGCAACAATGGTGGTGTTCTTATTCTTCCTGAGAAAGAAGGGCTATTGGCTAGTTACCTCTGCTGTCTATACACAAATGCACAAAGCCTGAGAAACAAACAGGAAGAATTAGAAGTCCTTGAACTGTCACAGAACTATGACGTGACTGGAATAACAGAGACTTGGTGGGATAGCTCTAGAAGCAGATGAAGTTGTACCGGGGTCCTGGGAAAATACAAAATTGGAGGCCCCTTCCCCCCATGGGCACTGGGCTGCAGGAGGGGAAGGGACCCATTTCCCTCCTGGTGCTGGCAGGGGAGGCTGGGAGGACCCTTTCAGGCTGGGGACTGTGTGGGGCACATGCCCACCACTTTTCCTTACTACCCGCCACCTCTCCCCCACTATGACCAAACATACACACACACAGGCATGCACAGACAGGTGTGCACTCTACTCTCACTCACTCTCTGCACATGGACACAAACACAAACACTCTCCCTTCCATGAACACACACACATAATCACACACATGCACAGATGTACACACACACACACACACACACACAGAAACAGATGCAGACAGATGCACAGATGCTCACACACACAGACAGATGCATCCACACACACCACAGACGCACACACAGAGATGCACAAACACCCACTCACACGCACGCATACAGACATGTGTACACACAGAGACACACACACACAAACACAGACATGTATATACAGAAACAGAAAGACATGCACACCCAGCCACACCCATTCCCCTCACAGAACCTCTTCCCTCCTCAATCACACTGAGGCCGCCCCCCACGAGCTGCCCGTGGCTCAGTCTTGTTCTTGCCTGGTCCCTGTTACCCTGACCCACATACCCTGAGCTGCTGGTAGATGGCTGCACACATGCAACAACCAGGCTGGGTTAAGCCAGTATTGCCACACCTCAGTGAGTGGGTTGCGGTGCTGGAAGGGGTGGATATAGGGGGTTATGTCCCACCCAAGTAACACTGCCTGCTGCAGAGGAGCAGTGCAGTGCAGCACTCCTGCCTCACCACCAAGGCGGAGTGCTGCGTGGCACTCCCAGCCAGCACAGCGCCAGCTTGCCCCACCAGCCCCACTGGGGGAGGGGCCTGGTCCAGCTGCAGGGAAGCAAATGTGAAAGCCACATTTTTAAACTTGGTGCCATTTTTGTCTCCCTGCTGGCAGACAAACATGTGCCAAGTTTAAAACCATGGCTTTCATTTCCCTGCTGATAAGGATCCTGGGGCCTCAAATTGGCAGGGGCCCCTGGGTTCATGCCTAGCTGTCGTGTCCATTAATCTGCCTATGGATAGCTTACATGACTAGAATAGTGTCATGGATGGGTACAAACTGTTTAGAAAGGACAGGAAGGGGATAAGAGGAGGAGGAGTTGCATTTTATGTAAAAGACCTCCAGTATGAAACTGCGTCCAGTTTTGGGCTCCACAATTCAAAAAGGATGTGGAGAAGCTTGAGAGAGTCCAGAGAAGGGCGACGCGCATGATCAGAGGTCAGAAAAACAGACCTTACGATGACAGGCTGAGAGCCATGGGACTCTTTAGCCTGGAAAAGC
>NW_017728909.1:38829135-38875737 GCF_001723895.1 Crocodylus porosus
GAATTTCTTTACTGTCCGAGCCCCCAAGGTCTGGAACAGCCTGCCATTGGAGGTGGTTCAAGCACCTACACTGAACACCTTCAAGAGCAAATTGGATGCTTATCTTGTTGGGATCCTATGACCCCAGCTGACTTCCTGCCCTTTGGGTTGGGGGCTGGACTCGATGATCTTCCGAGGTCCCTTCCAGCCCAAATGTCTATGAAATCTATGACACTGGAGATAGGCCTGTTGAAAGTCTATGGGTTAGGGTCAGAGGGGAGGACAACCAGGAGCACCAGACCATGAAGAAGTGGTTGATGAGGCTTTCCTCAAACAGCTACTGGAAGTTTCCCAATAACTGGCCCTGGCTTTCATGGGGGACTTCAATCACCCTGACATCTGCCTGGAAAGCAATACAGCAATATATAGACAATCCAGAAAGTTTTTGGAGAGTGCTGGGGACAACTTCCTGCTGCAAGTGCTGGAGTGGCCAACTAGGGGCCATGGTCTTCTTGACCTGCTGCTCACAAACAGGGAAGAATTGGTGAGGAATGTAGTAGTGGATGGCAATTTGGGCAGCAAAGACCACAATGATGATTGAGTTCAGGATCCAGAGGAAAAGAAGGGAGGAAAGCAGCAAAGTGCAGATCCTGGACTTTAGAAAAGCATACTTCAACTTTCTCAGGGAACTCATGGGCAGGATCCCCTGGGAAGCCAGTCTGAGGGGGAGAGGAGTCAAGGAGAGTTGGCTTTACTTTAAACAAACCTTACTGAGGGCACAGAAACAAACCATCTCTATGTGCAGGAAGACAAAGAACAGCTTGGGAACTCTTTAGTAAACTAAAACACAAAAAGGAAACTTATAAGAAGTGGATACTTGGACAAACAAGTAGGGAGGAGTATAAGAGCATTACTAAGGCATGCAGGAATGAAATCAGGAAGGCCAAAGCACATAGGGAGTTGCAGCTAGTGAGGGACATGAAGGGTAACAAGAAGTGTTTCTACAAGTATGGCAGCAACAAGAGGAGGACCAGGGAAGGTGTGGGTCCTGTGTTAAATGGGGGAGGAAACTTAGTGACAGATGATGCAGAAAAGACTGAAGTACTCAATGCCTTTTTCACCTCAGTCTTCACAGGCAAAGTCAGCTCCCAGACTACTGCACCTGGCAGCAGAGTTTGGGGAGGAGGTGAGCAGACAACAGTGGCAACAGAACAGGTTAGGAACTATTTAGAAAAGCTGGATGTGTACAAGTCCATGAGGCCTGACGGGATGCACCTGAGGGTGTTCAGGAGTTGGCCAATGTTATTGCAGAGCCGTTAGCCATTATCTTTGAAAACTCATGGTGACTGGGAGAGGTCCTGGATGATTGGGAAAGGGCAAATATAAGAATTCCATCTTTAAGAAAGCAAAGAAAGAGGATCCAGGGAACTATGGACTGGTCAACCTAATCTCAGTTCCTGGAAAAATCATGGAGCAGGTCCTCAAGGAATCCACTAAGGGCAAGTCAAGCCTGACCAGCCTTATATGATGAGATGAGTAGCTCTATGAATGCAGGGAGACCAGCTGATGTCATATACCTTGACTTTAACAAGGCTTTTGATATGGTCTCCCACAACATTCTCACAAGTAAACTAAGGAAGTATGGGTTGGACGAATGGACTGTAAAGCAGACAGAAAACTGGCTGGTTCATCAGGCTCACAGGTTAATAGTCAATGGTTTGATGTCTAGTTGACAGCCAGTATCAAGTGCAATATTCCAGGAATAGATCCTGGGGCCAGTTTTGTTTATCGAAGATAGGATACGGTGCACCACCAGCAAGTTTGCAGATTACACCAAGCTGGGGGGAGTACATAGATATGCTGGAGGATACGGCTAGGATTCAGAGAGACCTCAACAAATTGGAAGACTGAACCAAAATAAATCTCATGGGCTACATCCAGATGTGCAGGTGTCTGCGCCTGCAGCAGCACAAGTAATAGAGGCAAAATTTGTGTCACTACATTGTGCTGCAGCACATGCCCCTGCACATGGGCTCTGTTGCAGGACACTGTTCCACTTTGGGCAAATTGATCTTGCTCAGCTCCTCCCAAATCCTAGAGTGCTGGGGGAGATGGGTCACAGATGGTGGAGTAGAGACAATCTAGACAGCAGGCAGAGCATCTCCCTGGAGGACCAAGTTTCTGTTTATTCTGGTGCACACTGTTGTAGCATGTGCCATGGCACTTTATTTTCCTTGGATTTTTTAAAATTTGTTTTTGCTACCTGGAAATACTAATATCAAACTTGGCTGCCATGCTGCAAATTTGCAGAATGGGAAACATCTTAACATTCTACATGTGTGGTTTGTAGTACTGCAAAGAGGACAGAGGAATCACAAACTGAATGTGCCTGCATGTGGGGATGCAGCCATGAGCTTCCACAAGGAGAAGTACAAAGTTCTGCACTTAGGACAGAACAATATCATGCACTGGTAAAGGCTGGGAACCATCTGCAGAAAAGGACTTGGGGATTACAATGGACAAGATGCTAAATATGAGCCAACAGGGTGCCCTTGTTGTGAAGAAGGCTAACAGCATACTGGGTTGCATTGGTAGGAGCATTGCCAGCAGATCGAGGGAAGTAATTATTCTTCTCTATTCAGCACTGGTGAGGCCATATTTGGAGCACTGTGTCCAGTTTTGGTCCCCTGACTACAGAAACGATATGGAGAAATTGGAGAGAGTCCAACAGAGGGCAACAAAAATGGTTAGAGGACTGGGGCACACAACTTCTGAGAAGAGGCTGAGGGAACTGGGCTTATTTAAGCTGGAGAAGAGAAGACTGAGGGAGGATTTGATAGCAGCCTTCAACTACCTGACGGTAGTTCCAAAGAGGATAGAGCTGGACTGTTCTCAGTGGTGGTAGACAACAGAACAAGGAGCAGTAGTTTCAAAGTTGCAGCAAGGGAAGTTTAGGTTACATATTAGGAAAAACTCTCTCACTAAGAAGGTAGTAAAGCACTGGAACAGGTTACCCAGAGAGGTTGTGGAATCTCCATCCTTGGATGTTTTTTAAGACCTGTCTAAAAAAAGCCTTAATTGGGATGATCTAGTTGGGGATGGTCCTGCTTTGAGCAAGGTTTGGACTAGAAGGCCTCCTGAGGTGCCTTCCAAACCTAATTTTCTATGATTCTAAGGAGCAACTGGGGCAGGGGGGGGAGAGATGTGGGACAGGAGACTGGGGGTGGAAGGGAGAATGGGGGCTTGAGACTGGGGACAGCAGGCAGGGGAGCAGAGGTGGTAGGGGGGCAGTCACAGGGGACAAGGTGAGTGAGGAAGGGGACAGGGGTCAAGCTGTTTATTCTTCCCCACTGCCAGCCCCTTCAGTACTCCCATCCCCTGCCTCTCCATTGTCTTCCCTACCACCTGTTCCCCCAGTACCTACCCCACTGCTTTCCCCCAACTTCCTTTCCCACTGCCTGCCCCCCTCCCAATGCTTTCTCCCCTTCAGTGGAGGGAACAAATTTAAGGTGACCCTCCAATAATTAAATTCTAAACATGAAATATTATAACAAACTTATACCTTTTCCATGTATAGAATCTAATTATTGGGCGGTTATCTTAAATTCAGGTTTGTCTTGAATTTGGATAGATATGGTATATAGATATAAATAAAAAAGGCAAATGGCTGTGCTGCCTGTCTCACCTAATGTCTGTACCACAACTCTTGTATGGTTACAATAGAAACCTTACACCGTCTGTCCTGTAGTCTAAACTTTATCTAAGATCAGGTGTTTCCAGTTACCCTTCATTATATGGTTGCCCAATGAATATTAATGATTTAGTCTCAACATCTCACTGATGTAACAAAGGATTATAATTCCCATTCTGAGATAGGGGAAGTAAGACACAAAAATATTTCTTAAGGTCCTATGATGTACTGGCTAAAGGCATGGGCAGCAATAAACAAAGATCATATCCAACAGTCAAGGAACAGAGAAAAAGGGAGATGGAGATGATTTATCAGAACACTTTTTTTCAGAGCAGTTTGACTACATTATACTTTATTGTGGGTTAACAGAGCTTTTCTTGCTTACATGGATTGTTGTCAGTGTATTTGCATATATGTAAAACTTGTAGGACTGCTAAATTAGAGAATAAACCCAGATCAGCTTACCTGTTTACACATCTATTTATTTATTTAAACTCTTATTTAGTTGCTTACCTTCCATTGGAATCAATTAATTTGGCACCTGACCTCACCTTTGTGAATCTAGGCCCATGGACTCCAATTCCTAGATTCAGTAATGTGCATTAGGCCCTGATGCTTGTATGTATACTACCAGGGCCAGCCTGTCGTATACTGCGAAGCCTGTGGCCACAGGGGGCCCTTGCTTCCAGCTGCTGGCCACCCCCTCCACCCACTGCTGCTGCCACTGGCTTCACACCTGGCCGTTTGCCACTCCCCCAACTGCCACCAACACTGCCGCCCCCAGCTTCTGTGGCTGCTCGCCCCTTCGCCCCACCCCCACCCCCAGCTTCCTCAGGGTTGGGGGACCAAAACCTATTTCTTGCAGGGGGCCCCAAAAAATCGTGGGCCAGCTCTTTATACTACTATACCAGATTTGAAAGCAGTTGTTTAAAACTATTCATTTTATACTTCTTGCACGATATTTTTGTGGTGTATACACTGATTTTGCGCACCAACAGTATTTTAATGTCTTGTTGCCTGACCAGTTTCTCACATTTTTAGTCTTGGTCTAGATGAACAGAAAGTGTTAATCCATCACTCTCAAATTCTGTAGCCAACCCTTAATATCACTGCATAACTCACAATGATTTATTCAAAAAAATGTACCCAAAGAGACACATGGTGAAGAAGAAAGTAAGTGTATGACAGGTTACAGACCACATGGTATAAGAAAAACATTTTCAGTTCCCTTTTTTATGCAGGTCTAGGGAACTGAAAATGAACCATTTACAATAATCATCTGCATTTTATAACCACAGAGAGTTCAAAGCCAATTATAAAATGTTTGCATTTACAAAATGAAAATACTACCTTAAAAACAGACAGTGTATATTCTCATGCATCATTTACCACAAGTGGCCCTGCATCTCAAGTATAGTATTTTGTTTTTTTTGCAGGAAGAATAATCAGAATGCACAATTTAAAAAATGTGGGTCAATTTACAATATGGTTAACTGAAACTTAAAATTCAAGTATATTCCCAGAGTATATGTGGATATATTTGAAAAATATGCCACATCCACATAAAATCTATGTATATAAAAAAAGAAGAACAATAAGCAAAGCTGTTCCAAGTTCACCATGTGTCATACAAAACACATGGAACAAAATATTAATTGCCCAAAGCACTTGGTATTTAATTTAAGAAAATACAGAAGTTCATTTAATGAACAGAAGGAATGTGGAAAGGAGAACATGTGGTTACATAACTTAGTCATGTGACTAATTAGTAGGTTTAACATTAAAAAATATATATATGTATATTTTAAAGACATAAACAACTACATATTATTAATGCTATAAGGAAACTCCCCTGGCCATCTGCCTGTTCACCATAAAAACATATTTAGCCTGTTACACTTCCTGGGGAACATAAAAGTGCCGCCTGAGTGGGATTTTCCTTTGCTAACAGTCACTCCTCCCACACAAAGACTATGATCAAACTTTGCTCAGAGCATTACACATCACCACTACCCTGCATTTTATATTTGTATGTAAGCTGCAGAATTAAAATATAATCCCTCCTCAGAGAGAAAAAAAAAAAAAGGGACAGCTGCTCCGCACCCTCTACTTTAAATGTCAATGCCTATATTTCTTCATAACTGAACATGATGATGCAAATTTATCATTGGACCATCCCAAAATACTACTATGGCATTCTGTTTATATCAATCCTTTCCCTAATTTAGAAAGGATGTGCACAGGACCGCTGGTCCACCCCATTTCAACATGTCACCAAAAGGCCTAAGTGGTGGAGACAGTCTTGCAGCATTCTTTGAATCTGAGCTTTTCACTCTAATGTGAAAGAAGAAATCCTGCCCATACAGAAGCTTATTGGAGATTTGCCACTGGTTTCAACAGATCCAGGATTTCAGCCAGGTCTCTGAATGATAACATAAGAGGCTTGCTGCTGCTTATTATAGAGCCACAATTTAATTTTTTTTACTATATTGTACTCTAATATTTGCACCAAGTTGCCATTAACATACCAATTTTATGATGAAAGTACAAAAAAGAAGCTAGACCTCCAGGTTTTTTAGTTAAAGAGAAAAGAGAAGGATCATAATGAAGTTGAGTTTAAGAGATTAATACTCTATAATTCTTTTTTAATTTTTCTCCAGGACTGCCCCAAAATGTCAGCTATTCCTAAATCAAGAGAAACTATAAATGGGCCTTTTCAGGGGAGAATACTGTAAATGTTTTTTTGGCCACAGTGGTTTCCAATCTTCACTTCTAAGAGCTATGTTTCTTGCTGTTGTACAATGGAATCATATGCCTGTCTTGCTCTGCCATAAAGGTAGTTCCCATAAAAAAACAAGTTGCATATTCAGATGATTTTCATAATAGTAATGTTTATGGGGTTTTCTTCTGAATGAGAACAAACCTTTTAAGTGGTTTCTCTCTGTTTGACAACATACCTTCAAACTAATAGTTTATCATTGCTAAAATCTAAATTATTCATGCACCCTATGTTTGCCTAATGATGATTTTTTCTTCTGGTAACTTGAGACACTTTTACATGTGCTCCAAGGGTTGAGGGGGATGGGGGTCAGCACTTTAATTAGAGTGGCTTCAAGAGCTGTTCTAATTAAAGCACTGCAGTGCATTGGGTATCAGCATCCCCATGTTTCAAAATGGTGGTGGGAGCACATGAATGAAAGTTTGTTCTTCAAGCTTTATTTCAAGCACCCCCACCACAAGTTTTAAGCATGGGACACTGATGCACAAGATGTGGGCCAAATCTCCGCCAAATGGAATCAGGGACCAAAGCTTCACACAGCACTACCAGATACTACAGATTCCATAGAGCTCATCTGCCATAAGCCTTTATCATCCTACCTATACTTATGCACATAATTTACTTTTAAACTTCACTCTCTTCTTCCTTAAACATATTTTAATTTAAAGAGTCACTGCTAGATGATTACAGACACAGTCAATCTAAACAATATTTTGTGAGTCAATTAGTTTTAGAACCAGTAGCTATGCAATTCTAGTGAAAATTAAAACTGATATAAATTTGTAGTAATGCATATTGATTGCTCTCTTGAAGCTCCATAAAACATAAATGCAACTCCAATCATTGTATTGTAATCTAGGATCCAGCATTTCTACAATGTCCTGGAGTAACTTCCATTAGCGTGGGGCTTTATCAGAAAATCTTACTTTTTTGGTTTTTTTAATCAAACGCCTGTTCATGAAGTGAGTCTAAAAGAATCCCAAATTTAGTTTATCAAAATGTAACCAAGTTTATCCTGAAAGCTCATAAATCTAAAAGCAAATTGAAAAATATCCAAATAATACTGGTATTTTTTTCAAAATCTCATTATTTTAAAAACTATGTATTGATTTTTAGAGTCTGAGTCATGATTTTTGCTCCCTTGGAACTGACAATTTTGTTGATTAAAATGCAAAATGAGATTCCCATTCAGGCTAAAGCCCTTTGCACGGTGCCAGAGCAGTTAAGACATCTCACCACAGCTTTGGCAGCGTGAGTTCAAGCCCTGCTTTAGACTTCTGTCAAAGACTGCTCCCAGTTGACTGCTCCCTGACATTACTACATTTTCCTCACTCCTTTCAGGTGCAGAAATCAGCTTCTCTGCTTAAGACCCATGTCCCCGTTTGGATAAAGATTTTCCAAGGGACAGATACATGTGGTATGTAAATAAATCCAGTATTAGCCAGATCACTCCTTAGTGTACCATTACTTAATGAAATCTGGCAACACTAACCCTATGGACTGTTAAGCTCAGTAAGGCATTTGACTTGACTGTAGCCTCTTCACACGCCAGCTAAAGGCACTGTACTATTATAAAGGTACTTCAGATGCCCTGGATCTAGCTAGAAAAGAATGAATTTTACATAGAAACCAGGAAGAAAGACAGCCATATGCTGTTTCATGAGAACTACACCCTCAATCCTTGGCATAATGTAGCTAGCATCAGTCATGCAGTGTGGGCCATTTTGACCCTTAATACAGTCCAGATTTGGAAAGACACATCCTCTACCTTATTCTCCACTTCTGCTAGGCTATGAATTTTGTGCTGAATGTCAAAAAAGTACAGACTGAATATCACTAATTCTGTACATGTTAATATAATTTTATGTGTTGTCAAAGAAAAAAAGCAGCAGTGTCTAGACAGAATGTGTGAAAGATTTTCCATAGCAAATGCTTTTCTTCAAATAACAGCACATTAGGTCATGGGGAACTGTAAAACATAGTGAAAGACAAGTTACTCTCTGAGACTTTTCTACTCCTTTAGGGGTCAGAAAAATATCACTAGGTGAACCAATTAGTTGTCTGTGATGCTAACCTCCTTCACAAATAATACTGCCAAGAACTCAAGTTCTAGTCACAATACTCTCTCTCATTTTTCAAATTTCCAAGCTCAGTAAGTTATTCACAGGACAGCTCATTTCAACAGCTAAATGATTGGTAAAGTCAGTCTACATTTAGCCTCTAGCATTTTTTGGATGTTTGACCTGCAGAAGTATTCAGAATTGTATTAGAGAGCAGGCAATTCCACAGCAGCATTCTAATACTGCCTGCAAACCCTCCTTTTCTTCTGTCAATATTAAAAATTAAACAACATTTCAGTATTAGCACTGTTCAAGCTGTTTCCAGTGAAACATCAAATCGCGGGGATCTCTTCTAGTTTTATATTATAAAGCCACTGTTAGTATTTCATTTTGGTCAGAAGGAAATCCACCAATCACCCGCTTCTGTGTTATGGCCATGAGATTTTTTCACAAAGTGCCTATATTTTTCAATATTCTAGAAAATAGCATAATTCCTTAACTTTCATTTGCAAAATCCTATAAAGACAATACAAAAAAATGCAAAATGTTAACTATTCACATAAAACAAGAATAACACTGTACAGCAAAAAATGAAAATGCAATTTTCTTCCATAAAATGTCAAGGGATACTCAAAGGAGAATTTGCTTCAGGACTAGAAATCAAAAGAAGAGAAGAAAATAAATCATTAATATAATAATGTTATATTATCGTGTTGCTGGCAAATTTACTATCCTCAACAGACATACCAAGTGAGAGTTATTCACATTTTTTTGTGTAATAGAAGAAATGTGAGTAAAAAAAGGATCTGCTGAATCAGATCTTTTGCAACTGCTTCAGTATGAGTGGTAGAGGAGCTTTCAGTAATGAATAGGCAGCTGCATATTTTGAATTAATGCCAGATGGATCTTGCATCATGGAGTAATACTGAAACAACTCACTGTACATTTCAGGTAGAGGCTTCAGTGAAATAAATGAACCCCATAAAATGTAAAATTGCATTTCTAAGTGGTAAGTGTGCATCTGAGAAATGTTATTACATTCCATTTTTTTAAATATTTAACACACTTATTTTTGTGCATAAATTACTTAGGCTTGGGGTAGGGAGAGAATCTATTCACTGATATACATCTACATCTCAGCACAGAGCTATAATTCCCTGACACTTTCCATTACTAGATTCTGTATTCAGTTGCTTACAATGTTGCCTGCTTTTAACTATTCAAGTTGGAATTTTCCATCCTGTGTCCGTCCTAGAATAAATGGGCCTTTTGGTGGGGAAATTTCAGCAAAAGGGATCAGCTGTTTTTCAGAGCAAGGCTAAAGGAAATTATGTTGCTTTGCTCATATTAGAATTTGTTTCCAAATAACCCTGCCCCTATTAGTGGTATAGTAGTAAGGTTCTGCAAATGTATCAAGAGTATACAGTAAATGCTACTGCTGTCCATAGAATCAGTAAGAGGATGGTTTTATAGCGAGGAAGCTGGCTGTAACCTACAGAACTGGATTCCATCCCCGTCTCTGTCACAGAGGCTTATACAATTCCAAGCTCCATCACACCAGGGCTGTGCAACTTCAGAGCAGCAAGGGGCTGCATGTCATGCAGGCCTCCATGGTGCTGCTGGCAATCTCCCTCACCCTACTGTGCCATGGCCTGCTGTTGTGCCACATTTTGTGGGCCCCCTGGACTCCCCTTCTTGGGCCACAGGCTCCACCATCCCACTGTGCCTTCAGGGGCAGAAAGCAGAAACCAAGGAGGGAGGGAGACTCCAAAGATTGACAGCAGCAGCATCTGGAGCAGTGGGGAAAGTTGCATGCAGACCAGGAGCCTGTAGCCTGCAATTTAACCCCTCATGGACCATATGCTGGACAGCTCTGGCTTACACCAAGCTTTTGAGGTGGCCACTAACTGGGAACCCAACATGCAACATGTGAAGTTGATTAAACAATTCTTTGAACAAGTTATTCTCAAAATATGTTAAGGATTTTGGCTAATGATTCCCTATGTATCTCAAGGTGGACACACAAATTTATCAAATACTTCTAACAATTTTGGCTTTAATCTTTCTGTGATTCATTTTCCCATCTGTAAACTGGGAAAAACAACATCATATATTTTGGCAGACTGTGGTAAGATACATTTATTAATGTTTGCAAAGCATTAAGATACTGTTATGATGAATGCTAAAGAAGGGGGGGGTAAGAGCAATTATTAAACAACTACTTATGTAGTAGGTGATCATGCCGTTAACAGCTCTATAAATCATGCACGTAAAGAGGTCAAACTTGATCAACAATAATTCTAACGTTTCCTAATTTCTGAGTGTTTGACTTTGCAACCATAATAATTTTAATGTAGTTTCTTTGTAGTTTTAATAATGTGTCATATCGTTTTCAATTCAGATACTATTTATGCCACAAAACAAAGTTGTATACCATGCTAAATATTTTCTGACAGCTGAATGCAAAATCCTAGCTTTGACAGTCTGTATTGTTCCTAATGGGAAGAAAAGGGGATTCTTCTAGAACATCTCCCAAGTCTCACTTGATCTGTTCATACCAATCCACCAGCCTGTGTTTAGCTACTTTAAATGCCTCATTGGTCATCATCTCTAAATATGTCCTAAGGTCTCTTAATACCTGAGATTTAAGAGACAAAGGCTTGATCTTTTTATTCAAAATTATTTTAAAATATTTTAAAAAGGAATATTTTAGCTCTGAGGTAGAAAAGTGAAATCATATTCCTTCAGACATAGGCACATACAGTCAGGATGGACAGCTGTTCATCTAGGCACTGCCTTTAACAGCCATGTATACATGGTCTCTTGGCTTTCCACCTGCATTCCCATCTGTCTGAATGGAAGCGAGTCCAACCACAAAATGGTCCGACCTTTTCACTAGCATGTAATTGACAAAACAGAGTAATTTCAGTTGGGCAAATACCATTTCCCCTACAGGTAATACTTCTTGTACAACAGTATCAAAATACCAACATGCAGCCCTGTCACACTTTTTCAAGTGCTATTTCCCCATGGACGTCAGAATACAGATAGACAAAGGTCAGAGAAATCTAAGGCATCCAGACACTTTTAAGAGTTGTTTTCTTAGCACCTTCTCAATCATCATACCCATAAAAGAAAATAAGCTGACAATTGACCAGGCTGTCAGCGTCAAGGGCTGATTTCTTGTTCATGAACCATACAATTGCGTCCTTAAAAACGATCATGATAATACCCTCTGTAGGAAAGGTACTGACAATCTCCACCAACAATATACTCTTTACTTTCCCCTGATTTTCACAAATCCAGATCTTAGTTAGCAGCAGCAGTTAAAACAGAAGATTCCATATTTACTCCTTTAATGCAACACAGCAGAGATGTAGATGGCTGGATCGGATTTTGAGTATCTTTATCTGAAAATTCTGAGTGGAAACTGAAAAGTCCTGAACTCGTCATCAGAAGAGTTCTGTGCCAGACTCTACCACTGGTCTGCAATGTGAATGTAGGAAGTCATTTCTTCTTTATGTACATCTCTCACTGCTCACCCACTTTTCCATTTAGACCTAGTCCTTTGGGACAGGAATTGCATCTTACCAAGCGTTTGGAGAATGCTTAGAACAACAGGATACTCGTCTTCATTAGAGCCTCTTATCACTACAAAAAATGCAAAACTCGAGAACTCTTGGTTCAGAGATGACACCTTTTCTTAGACCAACCAAGAAATCACAACAAAATTATCTTAAGATCAGATATTTTGGGGGGATTTCTTAGTTGGTCTAATAAAAGGTGTCATCTCTGAACCAAGAGTTCTCGAGTTTTGCATTTCTTTTTTGTCACGGACCAACATGGCTACCACGTACACCTCTTATCGCTACTAATACATAACAAATAAACATCACCTGACAATACGAGGAACATGAATCAAAGAGCCCTTTTGGGGGCTTTCTATATATCCATCCATAAAGGTGTACTGACAAGTGATTACCCACCTGAAGTAGTAAAGATATATTAATCACTACATGTAAAATGTCTTCATAGTTTTGCAAGCCTCTCCCTCTTCCCCCCCCCCAGAATGCAACATTCACCTGCTTAAGAAAAGAACAAAAATTAATACACATTGTTATTTGACAGAAACCTTGGACCTATGATTAATGACTAATTAATCCAGCCTCTTCTGAAAAACAATGACCATCTCAAGTTAACCCTTGGAGCAAGGCTGTGCTGGCTTATAAGCAGTCCCACAACTTCAAACAACATCTCTTTAGCAACAGACTGCCTAACTCCAAATCTCAGCAAACCACCAGGCCTTGCTATAGACTGAGATACCAGCTGTGCGTCCCCTCAACACAGATCACATCACCACTGGACCAAGCCACATGAATTATAAGCATCCAAGGTTCATTCACCAGCTCTTCTATAATATTATAAATACTGTCACCTGCTTATAGTGTCCCTCTGCTGTGTATATTGGATATGTGGGGCAACCCCGACATAAAGAATGAATGAATGAATGCTGAGTGGACTTCAGTTCTCAAAAGACACTCAAGTCTGTGGCAGAACGCTTTAAGCTCCTTGGACATTCCATCACTGACCTCAGAGTAGCTGGCCTTAAATAAAAAGAAAACCTTTGAAAAACAATCTGAATGTGAAATTGTGAAATAAGAAATCATCCATTGATTGCACTGTGCTTAACATGGTCTCAGCAGAGATCTATGGGTCCTTATCCCATTACCTGGATTAGCTTTTAATTCCAGCTACTTATTCCTATGTTTTATGGCTTAACTGACCTGTTTATCCCTATTGAGCTTTTCAGCACAGCTTTTGCCTCTCTTAGAAGTGTCCTCTCCCATGTCCTTTCCTCGGTACTTATATTACTGTATTATTATTACTGTATTTATAGTTATATAAATTATATAATTTCCTCAGTATTTATAGGATTTATATAATCCTTTCTATTTAAAACTCTTTCTTTCTATAAGTCCACTCACATTATCTAAAGAAAGAAGCCCTCACTTTGGAGAGTGAAGAAAACTTCTCTGAGCCAGATTTAATTTGGTTTATTTCTGATTTAATTCAGTTCAGTTCTCCCTAAATTGAAACAGTGGGTTTTTAAAAACACTGCTTCAATTTGGGGAGAATTAAAGTGAACTAAACCCCCATGGCATGTACACAAGGGTGGGGGCCCGATCCTTACCTGCCTCTT
This sequence comes from Crocodylus porosus, assembly GCF_001723895.1. Classification (NCBI taxonomy): domain Eukaryota; kingdom Metazoa; phylum Chordata; order Crocodylia; family Crocodylidae; genus Crocodylus; species Crocodylus porosus. The sequence continues at coordinate 38,842,845 of NW_017728909.1, forward strand.
TGGTGTGGGGTTTGGAGGGGGCAAGCTGCTGGCAGGCTGAGCAGTCCCTGAGCTGCATAGGGGTCACCCAGGTGGCACCCATTCACTGGCACCCAGCCCAAGCAATCCCAGGGGGCGCTGCAGCCATGGAGGGAAGCATTGGACCCCCTGCAGCTGCTGAGGGAAGCACTGGGCCCCCGCACAGCTCAGGCAGGCAGGCAGGTTCCAGAGAGAAGAAGAAAAAAAAATCAGGCTCGCTGCTTTTTTTTTTCCCCCTTCAATGGAGCCTGCCTGCATGGGCTGTCACTGGGTCCTAGAGCATCTGAGCCGTGTGGGGCCCACCAAGCCCTGAGCCCATTGGCTTCCTGCACCCTTTGCACTGTTGTACTTTGTTAGGTAGCAAGCTAAAACACTTTGGAGGCATTTTATCTTCCTACATACCCAAGTCATTTAAAGAGGAATATGCCACTGAGCATGCAAATGGCAAAGCCACTAAAAGAAAGAGACTTGGGGGTCATCATTGACCACAAGATGAACACAAGCCTGCAATGCAATGCTGCAGCTACTAAAGTGACCAAAACGCTGGCTTGCATCCGTAGATGCTTCTCAAGCAAATCCCAGGATGTCATTCTCCCCTTGTACTCGGCCTTGGTGAGGCTGCAGCTGGAGTGCTGCATCCAGTTTTGGGCTCCACAATTAAAAAAGGATGTGGAGAAGCTTGAGAGAGTCCAGAGAAGAGCCACGCGCATGATCAGAGGTCAGGAAAACAGACCTTACGACGACAGGCTGAGAGCCATGGGGCTCTTTAGCCTGGAAAAGCGCAGGCTCAGGGGTGATCTGATGACCATCTATAAGTTTATCAGAGGTGACCACCAGTATCTGGGGGAACGTTTGTTCACCAGAGCACCCCAAAGGATGACGAGGTCGAACAGTCATAAACTACTGCAAGACCATTTCAAGCTGGACATAAGGAAGAATTTCTTTACTGTCCAAGCCCCCAAGGTCTGGAACAGCCTGCCATTGGAGGTGGTTCAAGCACCTATGTTGAACACCTCCAAGAGCAAATTGGATGCTTATCTTGCTGGGATCTGCTGACCCCAGCTGACTTCCTGCCCTTTGGGTGGGGGGCTGGACTCAATGATCTTCCAAGGTCCCTTTCAGAGCTAATGTCTATGAAATCTATAAAATCTATGAAAATGGAATACATTGTCGAACATGCAAACGGCAATGCCATTAAAGCAGTGCAAAAAGGCATTTAAGCTGCTTCAAAGGCCAATTTTGTGCCATGTACAAAGGCCCCTATATAACTGAGGTTATTAAACTTCACTTAATTATTTTGTGAAATACACTATATCTTTTACAAAGATATAATTTTAAAAAATTCTCCTTTATGTTCTAGTAAAAAGGAGGAAATCCAGGATCCCATTTGGACATGAAGATTTTATTTGGTTTTCTTATTTTTCCTGCAAAACAGCAAGCTCAGAGAAAAGAGATTTGGGGGCTCCCTGATTTCATTGGGGACAAAAGAGAGGGCAGAGACCCTTGTTTAATTCCACTGTAAAAGGGGAACATTCAGAAATCTTGAAAAGAATGTTTAAGGGTAGAAAAATAAGTCTGTAAAACAATTTTCCATGCAGCTTTATTTGTAACAAATGTTTAACAATGGTGAACTGCCCAAAGGCAAAAAGTTAGGCTTTCAAGCCATTGACTGACATTGAGTAAGACTGAAACTGGAAAGTCTCAGGAAGGAGTGGCAGAGAATTTCAAAGTAGCCATTTTTCTTCAGTGAATATTGATTCATATAAAATGAAGGTTAAAAAAAAAGGCAAAGACAAGGGCTGTATTAGCATATTCAACCAAGTGCTGCAGTGGGAGCAATACAGAATTGTATCACTCCTGCAGCAGCTTGGCAACACTCTGGTGAAGGATGAGAATGGGGCTGTGACTCCACCTTTTATCTTCTCTTTTTGGGAATTTAGCATCTCTAAAAAGGGACAGACCATTCAGGGACAGACCCAGACAGCAGCTGTGGTGAGTTTTTCTGAGGGGCATCAGAGAGAATTTTTTGGCTTTATATCATACCCTCGCACACAGTATTAGGCCAGCTATAATTAAACCCTTAGGGCATGTGTAGATGAAATGGGGGCCCTAAATTGAAGTGGTGGTTTTTAAATGCATTGCTTCAATTTAGGGTCAAGTAAACCCCCGTGTCATGCACACATCCTGCACTTACCTGCCTCTCTGGCTGGGAGGGGAGGGCTGGCTGCCAGTGGGCAGAATGGTCCCTGGGCTGCAAGGGGGATGCTGCTTCCCTCCATGGTCCTGGGGGGACACTGCAGCCATGGAGAAAAGCACTAGGCCACTGCACAGCTCACGAAGGTAGGCAGGCTTGGGGGGGACTGGAAATCAGGCTCACGGCCTTTCTTGGGTGGAGCCTGCCTTCTCAGGCTGCTGCCAGGTTGCCTGCAGGGCTTTCTGCAGAGCTGTGGAGCTGCATGGAGCCTGGTGCTGCTCTCCATGGCTGTAGGGGCAGCAAACTAAAACTCTTAGTTTACGGCACCCCAAGTCATTTAAGGCACATTATGCCTTCAAATTTCCTACAGTAGCTGAAATTAATGTGCAACACTCTGCCGAGGCGTGAAAACACCAACACCATTAAAGTAGCACAAAAGCATTTAACTCACTTTAAAGTATCATGCACACATGCCCCTTGTTTCATCTACACACAGCCTTAGATACCAACCTAAAACTAGTTTGGATTGTGAGATACTTAGAAGAGCATTTATTATTAACTGGCTATACAGTTATGTTCCAAATATCTGCCATTGGTTTTTGTTCACTAATAGCCATGGTAAGTATTCAGAATGCTCTCATAAATCAAGAAGCATTCAAAAAACTCAATATGAAGTAGCAGAAGCACAATTTGAAGGATCAGGAATAGCCAAAATCACTTAACTGATTATTTCACAAATTTCTGAGACACTTCCTTACAACCCCCGATACAGCTTTTCATTCCTGTCATTAGCAACCAAAGAATTCTTCACTTAAGTGGCTACACAGTTATCTGATCCAGAAAATCAAAAGGAATCTGTCATTAAAGCTATTTTTCTTTGGAAATAACTTCCTTTTGAGAAAGTCCATCAAATGTAGCAAAATATGAACTGTTTGGGCATGTCTACACGAGGCGCTATATCACCATAGTGACAAGCTGTAGTGACACAGCTCATTGCTATGGTCATGTCGTATCAGTGAGCAGTAACCACGACACTGCTGCTATTGTGCAGTAGGGCTGGAAATGACCCGTGCACTTCCGGGATTGCACAGTACCAGCAGGTACTGCACAGTCACTTAGTTCTTGCTAAAGGTACCTATACTTACTTTAGCAAGCGCTAAATGACTGCACAGTACCAAATGTGCAGTAGGGTGCATGTGTAGATGTTCCCAGTGTGTGTCTTTACTTTGGAGCAAGCTTGTAAAAGGGGCAGCTCCAGTTTGCTACCATACATTTTTGGTTATACAAAACCCTAATTATCTAATGGGAACTTTGTTTGGATTAACTTGTAACTGTTGGTAATCCATGAAAAACTGTTCTCTTTTAAGTCTTACAGTATTTAATATCTACACTGTTAATATGGTATAGTTTTACAATGCACATCATGTATTAACATATATTATTCCTCACAAGAGGTTGCAGTTTCACTTATCCAAACAACTTTTCAGTGGATGCCCTTGAAAGGGGTTTGAATAACTGTAGCAGGTGTTAAAACCTTGTCTGGGAGCATAGAACATGCCAGGACACCTTGAATCATGGAGTACAGCACCCTTCTTTCTTAAGTAATCATATCATACAATCCCTGTCATAATTTGATCACGTTTCCCCTTAAAAATAGTTAGATATTTTTTGCCTTCACAACTCCTATTAGACGACTGTTCTAAAGAGGGATGTGGACAGCATGGAGAGGGTCCAGAGGAGGGCTACTCGCATGATCGGGGCCACCAGGGCAGGTCCTATGAGGAGAGGCTACGGGACCTGAACCTGTTCAGCCTCCACAAGAGAAGGCTGAGGGGGGATCTAGTGGCCTATTATAAACTAGTTAGGGGGGATCAGCAGGCACTGGGGAAGTCCCTGTTCCCCCGAGCACCGCCAGGAGTGACCAGGAATAACGGTCACAAGCTGGCAGAGGGTAGGTTTAGGCTTGATATCACAAGGCACTACTTCATGGTCAGGGCGGCTAGGATCTGGAACCAACTTCCAAGCAAAGTGGTGCTGGCTCCTACCCTGGGGGTTTTTAAGAGGAGGCTGGATGAACACCTTGCTGGGGTCGTTTGACCCCAGTACTCTTTCCTGCCATGGCAGGCAGTCGGCCTAGATGATCTGCTCAGGTCCCTTCCGACCCTACAAACTATGAAACTATGAAAGCTTCATTCCTTTACTGGGTAAAAATTAATTTCCAGTTTCAATGAATTTGTGGCCATTTTATAGTCTTTTGACAACTCAATTCTTCAGTCTAAATAGTGCTTTTTCCTCCCCATGCTTACCCCCTTGATATAGTTGTAGAGAGCAACTATATATTACCTTCCCTCCATTGTTTTGTTAGGATAAACATGCCACATTTTAGTCTTCTCTCATAAAAGAGACTCTCCTTTCCTCAGATCATCCTAGTAGCACTTCTATGCATTTGTTATAATTTCAATTTCCATCCTATTAGTCAAAATGTAACCTATTATATTTACTCATACACCACATATAACTTTCTCCCAAAACTGTGGTGTCTCTCTCAAGTGGGAAAACTGATTTTTCTTGGCTGGAAAAGAAGCAAGCCTGGAGACACCATACTGCCATATAACTACCAAAACAGCTGCTGCTCGATGAGGCTTGTAGTATGGAAACATTTTATTTATGAGAACATATACAGAACTACTTACAGTAAAGAATCACAGTTGTCACTGCTTTTGCAAGGGCCTGAGGCCTAACCTTGTGTGACACAGAGCAAGTCCTCCTAAGTGCATACAGTGTCAAAAAAGAGTGGCATCCCAGGAGACAGTCTGAGGAACTGCCTGGTATAGGCATGTTTACCTATACTATAATCCCCCATGTAAACTATGCATCTTGTTTTTGGAGGACTGAATATAGGGAAAAAAAACAGTGTAGAGTTATGGCTGGCCATTTGACAGTCCTCTTGGGCACACGAGTGTCCAGGAAGTATGGCATCCCAGGAGACAGTCTGGGTGAGGCAGCAGCAGCTCTTATTACCTTCTTTCACCTACAGAAACAAAAGTTTTCCCCAGAAATTTCTAAGAAAGTGTTGGGTGGTCTGTGTCTTTCCATAATACTTTTCCAGCTATTATTCTTTTCATTTCTTACCAAACTGTCATACACTTAAAGAGCAGCAGTATCCTCATACCTGTCCCATTATTCCTATCTTCCCTGAAGGGCAAAATTATTTCTATTGACTCTTTGAGATGGATACCACTCAGACTTCACTCTACATATAAAGAAAATGGAAGCAGACCTCAAACAACCCCTAGGAACACCTACACCTTAAAAATATATTTTAAGGTTGGGATTTTACATGGCAATATTATTTATTTTTTGGTTAATAAATCAGATCCTAAAAAGGTCACTTGACTGTCTCTGTTGGGTTTCTATTCAGAGCTTCATTAAAATACTGCCAGTCTAAAGATCTGTTTGCATTTTCTAAGCACATTCAGTAACCTTATATGAAGGTCCATTTAAACTGTGAATGATTCACAATTTAAATGTCATGCAGAATGACAAAGAATGGCTACCTTTATTCAACTCTCTGTCTCCAATATGTCATGCAAATGACTTCTGATTTTTCTTGCATAAATTTATATTAACAGATACAGCTTTAATTTAAAATTTCTCTGGAAATTTCCTTTCCCTAACAGGAAATAGTATACTATTAATATATTGATATACTAACAATATGCACTAATATTGAAACCCAAGAATGTACACACTTTCACATTAGGTAAGAGCTTTGGTATATCAAATCTGGTAGTCTCTACCTAGTAATACCTAATACCTGAGGCTTTAGATTGTGTTGATAAGGCCCACAACCTTCAATTCTCAAACAGTGGTCTGTGCCCTTGCTTGTATACAGAAAGCTCACAAATGGCATGATGGTCATTGCACTTCCTTGGGAGTAAACAGTTAGAATTTACTTTGTAAAGAAGAACGTACTTCCTTGAAAAAGGAGTTGAAAAGATGGAGACAGCTTCCAGGCACAGCTTATAGCTGCTTCCATATAGAAACGGTTGGGAACAGGAGTCAATGTCAAGCTAAAACTACCAAGAGATCACAGTGGCTGAAAAGTTAATAATACATAAATATATTTGTAATAAAACTTCCATGTAATTGTGGCTTAAGGGACTGCTATAGTTACCACAGGGTTGCTGCTTGAAAAGGATAGAAAGAACGCCTCACAGTCGCAAGTTGATTCAACACAGTGATGAACGGGAAATGAAAGTGTTCAGAAGATGCTACCCTTAAGGTGTCATCCATACTACATAACATTTTGTGACTACTGCACTGCACTTGGCAAACTGTAAAACTGCACATAGCAGGCTACAAATAAAATTGTCCATCCTTCTAAATATTTCTCAAAATGCAATTTCATTATATGTGCTAAATCAAGGGACTCTCGCGAAGTCTATTAATCTTGCTATTTCTTGCAAAATATTTCTGCTTGTATCTTGTTGATATAGACCCACTAAGCTGCCATGTTATATTTGCTGTGCAATATGTTAAATTACATTTTATATTTTGTTCTGCCTGAGGGCAGTGTGGATTTAGGCATTGATTTATCAAAAAGCAAGCTCAGAAAAATCTACATGCAACTCTTTTGGATGGTGTATAAATGTCAAGGTCAATAGGACTAAATCATGATGCAGAAGAAATGAAGTACATAGAAATGAAACAGGTGTCTGACACGTTGCTAAGTCTAGAATATCAATAGAACTGAAGGGAAGAAGAGAAGAGCTGTCATACCGAGGCCTAGTTGTGACACCAATAATATTGGTTGGAACAATATTTGCTGACACTTTGATGACAGAAACAGTAGTGGAACTGGCATATGAAGTAAAGGAAACTGTACTAACAGAACTTATCACTGACCTACTAAAGACATGCCAGTTCTAAATCAGAGAACTGCCTTCCGAAGTAGCAAAACCCAGGCTGAGTCTTCTTTAAAAAGGAAGAAAGCTGAAAAACCTTACAGAAGTCAACAGAGTTGAAAAGAAATAGCAAAGGGGAGTTCCTATCAAAGGGGAGTTAATGCTTTGGAAATTGTGTCAAATTGTATGAGATAATTCATCAACTGTATTAATTCAGCTACTGTTAATATTGAGTTTTTGGTGATCCTACTGCTGCTGCTACCATTCCTACCCTCTACAATCCATTCCCTTAACATTTTTAAGAAAATATGATTTCCTTCCAAATTTTGTATGTCTATTCAAAATCTGAATAGCTCTACCAAGTATTAAAGGCCTGATTTTTCTCAGTAAGGTTGGTGTAAACCTAATGCAAAACTACAACATGTGAAAGGAGAATCAAAGAATAAATATTTTGAAACCTAATTTAGGAAATTCATACTTTAATTCAGGGGAAAAAACAAGAAACAAACATCACAATTTTGTTGGCTTCTTATTTCTGGAAAATATCACCATCTGAAATCCAGTTCAATAAACTGCAGGCATATTAAATATCATAAACTGTACTTAGAAGAAATTTTCTGAAAGCTCTTGACTACATTCAATGTCATAAATAAAACAGAGAGCATTTCAAAGGTAGCATTTGATTTACCTGAATAGAACATTTGCTGAAGTTGGGAGAAGCACTGAAAAAAATCTCAAAATGGAAAACTCTTTATTAATATCTCAAGAATAGGCTTTGTGTTTTTGTTTTACAGCCAGTGGGGTCAGTGTCTTCTTATCACTGAAAGCAAAATTTACAATAATAATACTGGTTCTAAGCCACCAAGATTACAAATACAAATTTATGGGGAAATTTAGACAAATAAAAAGAAAAACAAACATGTCAAAATAATGAATTAAAAGTTGGTGTTTCTGTTGTTGGTTATATTGAACAACTACTTTGCCCAAAAAAAGATGAAGAAATATCTTTAAAAGTACCAAGTAGGTGTGCTTGGAAAGTTATAGAGCAGTTATTCCAAGAGTCTAACTAAGGTTGATGCCATGAGAAAGGAAAAGTAGTATTCTACAAAACTTTGCCAAACAAATAAAAGCTAAATCATAGACATAATTACTGATATAATACAATGATTACTGATGTAAATAGAAAGAGATTTGTCACCTCACCCTATTTCATAAGTCACAGCACTGCTCCTTACAAAGGATAATGCAAATAAAGAAAAGCAATGCAAAGTTTCACTAATATAAACTATGAATAATGAAGGTAAAAGAAATATGTCCCCATCAATTTGAATATGACCCAGATTTTAAAACTGAAGAGATTTACAGGTGCCCCACCCTCAGTTGCCATCTTCGGACCAGAAGTCCTTTCCCCTAACCTCTGATCTTTGCCACCAAAAACCTCTGCCCTTACCCCAGAAGTATTCCTTTTGGGATGGGGTTTTGCTGACTTGGAACCAGAAAAAAACCAAATTATATACTAAAAATCAAACATTCTCCAAAATAACATTTTAACTTTACTTTAAAAAAATATTTTTGTCCTTGAGTGTGTTTGCATTATGTATAGGGAGGTGATTGATAACAACACAGAATTAAGTCTTACTCTTTTATATTTCAGGTGGGTGGGGGTGGGTATGGGGTTTGTGGAAGGCTGAGGGTATATGTGAGGTGTGGGGGTATGTGTGGATGTAGGTGGGTGGGTATGGGCAGCTTGTGGGTATGTATGGGTGGGTATTGGGTTTGTGGACTGTGTGGAGGGGGGTGGTTGGGGTGTGTAGGACAGTGGGTGTAGTGCTGTGTGGGTACCTGTGTGTGGTGGGGTGTGTGAGGGTGGCAGTGAATGGGGCTCCGCCCAGAGGCCCATAGGTGTATGTGTGTGGACAGTGCATGTGGGGAGGGGTGTAGATAGGTGCGGTGTTTATGGGGTGTGTGACTGTGTGTGGGGGAGTGTGGTTGTGGGGTTTGCATGGGAGGATTTGTGGGAATGGTGGGTTGTGCATGGGAGCTCCCCATGCATGCACCCCGAGCTGGTCAGCACCCACCCCTGCCACACAACAGCTCAGACCCCGTACACCCTGCGGCACTTCCCTACCGCTGCCAACAGTGCGCAGCCCTAGCTCTGTCCTACACCCAGTCTGGACTCACCCTGGCAGGAGCAGATCAGACAGACCATGCGCAGAGCCCCGACCTGGACCCTGCACTTGCTCTATACTGCCTGCCCGCACTGCATTCTGCCACCTGCTGGGCAGCTCCATGCTGGACTAGCAGCTAGGTAGCCCAAGCAGTGGCAGGTGCTGGCCCCAGCCCCACAGTACTGGTGGGGACCCACACACAGCCCTGACCCACCTTGCGCCTGTTGTGGATTCACCTGCTTATGCTGAACAGCTGCAGCAGCAGCAGTGCTGGCAAAGTAGACGTGTGGTCAGTGCAGGGGAAAAGCGGCCCCTCCCCCTCACTGCTGCCCAACACCTCCCATAGCAGCCTCCCAGAGCCCATGCTGGGCTGCCCTGTGGCTCCACTGCACTGACCCCACTGCTCCGTGGGGCAGCCCAGAGGAGGCAGTGACAGCGGTGGAGCCATAGAGCAGCCCAGCATGGGCTCCGCATGACTGCTGCAGGAAACACTAGGCACCTGTGAGGGGGAGGGGCTGCTTTTCCCCTGTGCTGAGCACACTTCTGCCCCACCAGTGTTGCTGCTGTTGCAGCTGTTCAACAAGAGTAGGCAAGTCTGCAGCAGGTGTGGGGCAGGTTGTGGCTGTGTGCGGGTCCCTGCCAGTACCATGGGGCTGGGGCCAGTAGCAGCTGGAAGGAGCTACTGCTGCCTGGGCTGCCAGAAAGGTAGTTCAGCTGCAGAGTCACCCCAGTTATGCTGTGTGCCCAGGGGGTGGCAGGACGTGCCATGGTGGGATAGCGCCTGAGCAGGTGGAACCAAGGGACCCACTGTGGGCCAGACAAAGCCCCTCCATGGGTGGGATCTAGCCCATGGGAAATATTTTGCTCACCTCTAGCCTAATTGCTTAAACTGGAAAACAAAATAAAATTGGGGAAAGTTATAATTTTCCTATGCATTTGTTATGCATTAAGTAAATGACAGAACTTGAACAGAAATTTAAACACAATGACTTTTGAAACAATGAGCATCAGTAGTTTACATGTAAATAATTGTCAAAAACTCTGATCTGGCAGACCAGCCTGAGCCAAGTACCGCAGCAGCCGCACCTACAGTAAGCCTCAGCTAATAAACTCTGCCCCAATTTAGGAGTAGCAAACATCCTGACTGGTTGCTGGGAGCATCACCTATCCATTAGCACCAGCTGGGTCCCCAGGTTTGCAGGCCAGCCAACAGTTCTGCTGTGGCAAGTCTTTTGGTTCCTACACTGGTTCTTGATCTTGGCTTTTGGCTTATTTCTGGACTTCAGCTTTGGATTCCTCTATGGTTTTGTTCCCTGGATCCTGACCCTGGTTTGGCTGTCTTTGGACTTTGCTCTGTGGATTGCCCCTTGGATTTGTACTCAGCATCTGACCCATGTATCCTGACCCTTGACTGTGTGATAGACTCTGCTTCTGGATTTCCCTCTGATTTTTAATATATGCCTTCTGCCCTTGACCTGGCCCTAGGCCCTGCTTTCCATTGGTGGCCTAATGATTAAGCAAGATTGCCTATGCCCTGGTCCCTTACAATAATACACTATTCAGCATGGTAATACATTAAAAACAGCATGACATAAAGTAAGGAATATGCAGAGTAAATACAAACCACTGATGCTTGTTGTTTTCAAATACTGAACTATATACCTACTACATAAAAGAAATTAGGATAAAGAAAGTAACTGAGACTACATAGCCTGAAGTTGAATGATACCAGACTTAATATTGCCTGAAGTGTTCTTGTGCCTGCTTTTGTATTTGTTTTGTAAACTAAATGAGACGGGGTCCCATGAAAAATAGTAAGGAAACAAAGCATAAATGCATAAAAACAATACTGCATAAAAACAAGAGGTAAAATTAAGGTTGTAAGTAGCGTTGTGAAAGGCTAGATTCAGGGAAGGAAGAGATGATGGTTATGGTGGTGTCTCCCTTTACTCAGTGTCTTAGGACAGTGTGTCTCAAACTTCTGAGAGTCAAGATACCCTTGGCAAAATTCCAGCTCTGAACTTTTGCTCACTTTTCTGACCAGGGAAAAATAATAGAGGAATTCTTCTGTTGCAAGTAACTCAAAGACCACAACAGGTCAGAATGGTTTTAACACTATGGATTCCTTATATACTATGGATTCCTATTCAAACCATCTGGGTTTATCTTGTGAATCATGTGTAGGTTCTTACAAAGCTAATAATATTCATATTGCTCAGCACCCTTACAAGGATTGTGTAGCACCCTGGTTAAGAATCACTGTTTTAAGGATTAAATGATTACCCCTAAATGTGGAAGGCCCATATCTATTTCCCCAATACGTGGGGATCGCCTCCTTTAGTAATTTTGTGATTCTAGTACTAAATTGTATTTTTCCAAGCAAAACAATGAATCAAATTTTGAGATTAATTTGTAAAATCTTCCAGATGACCAAAACAGCATTTTTAGCAAATTTACAGTTCAACAAAAATATTTTACAGGAGTTTGTTGCACATGCTTTTTACTCATACCAAATTAGCCCTTCTTTCACGCCTCTAAAATGTTTTGTTGGCAGTCATTTAAATTAAAAATAGTACAATATGGAAATATATTCTGATCATCAATTTATCATCACATAGGAAAAGCAGAAAAATATATATTATTATGCTTTTATATGAAAATAAGAATGCAGCCACCCATACATAGAAACAAATTAAAGAAAGTACAAGTAGAACTCAAGAATCAGTAGCAATGTAAATGGTAAATGTCTATTCCTTAAAACAATCTTACAAGTCTATTAGAACAGAAGTTAATTGTTGAGAAATCTGAGATGCTGCTACTTTATTGTTACAACAGCTCAACCTGACACTTGACCTTTGTTCTCTTTTTCAGAATGACTCATAAATGCATACATCCTTAAGGACAGAAGGGATCATTATCAGCATGTAGTCTAAGTTCCTGCATAGCACAGAGAATTTCACAAAAGTGACTCCTGCATCAAGCCCATTTACTTCTTGTTTAATTAGAATATCTCTATCAGAAAAAACATTCAGGCTTGGTTTTAAGGCCCAAAGTGATGAAGAATACACCAAAATGAGTCCACTCACCAGCTGTGTTTGATGTTTCCCTTCCCCTAAGAAGCATGTCTCTTTTAAGATTATTTACCTAACACTTTTTCCTCAAGATGAAGCCATCCAGCATCTGCAGCCTGTTAGCTTCCATCACAACTAGCATTTGTATAGCATAACCTTTTGTGTTACTTGCCAATAGAATTTCACAATATAAAATTAATTCTGATAACCAACAGAAAACCTCTGAAGACCACTTTCTCAAATGCTGTCCTGAATATAGCAGCAGAAACTCTGAATTTCCTGTAACGGTAAGTGTTAGGGGCTTTTGTCTCATGCTCTCAGTTGCATTTCCAAGTTGTCCTAATTTCCAGCGTAGAAGACAGCAATAAAACAACTATCTTTCTTCTGAAACTGCAATCACATGTATCCATTAAGTGCCTTCATTCAACAATGTAGCTGATTATGCTATTACAGAAACATAATACTGCACAAGATCTTTTTCTTCTTGTTTTCCCAGAAGTATGAAGAGACCTGCTCTTTCTTCAAGGTGCCCCCTCAGTGAAGATTTATGATCATGAAAAATTGCCATGGAACTTAATGGATTGACATCAAAGTACAATAGCTCTTGAAAAAACATATCTGTCAGTGCCACTAATGCAAACCACAGTGCTGACTGCATTGGCATCACCTTATGAGCAATGGAAGCTAAAGATGATATACTTGCTGCATCATACAGTAATGCAAATACAGTATTCTTAGTGCACTTAGTGATGATGCACAGCTATGAAGAACATAATATCAAAAAGCCATTTGCTCAGAAATTAAATATGCTCCATATTATCTTACTCTGTACTATCCATGATGGTTGATGACAGGGTGAAAGGGTTTCACATTTTATGGTGCTTTCCTGCAAAGGAGTCCAATGATTTTCTGCAATCTAAGTCATGCCTTGAAAGAGAGGAACAGTGAAACAAGCCAGTGTCTGGGGATTTCCTAGGTAGGGTTCTGAGGAAGTTTAGGCTTGTATTCTAGATAAGCTACAATAATTAAGTACAATTATGTGCATTCAGAAGCAAGATCTTAAAAATACCCCCATGGGGCACATCCAGACAAGCATGCACATGCCTCTTGTCCCATCTCAAATCCCTTTGAGGCGGGGCCAGAGGCACATGCAGGAGCATGTTCCCCATGCTGCAAGTTTGCAATGCAGGGAGAAAATTAAACTGCTCTGCAGAAGAGCAGTGCAAGACATGGTCCCAAACTGTGCCAGGGAGTCTGTCCTCCAAAAGAGATGCTCTGGTGTCAGCCAGTGTTGCTTTCATTCTCCTGCAGCCTCCAGCCCCTGGCACTGTCCAAGGTAAGGGGGGGGGGGGTCATGGGTGTGGTTGGGTGAGGGATGGCAGGGGGATGTGGGGAGGTTTGGCAAGTGGCAGGGGGGGGTGTGGCCCCCGCTGCAGGGGGTATGGACCCGGCCCAGCCCTGTGTGGCTCACTAGTCTGGCTTTGCACTGGAGTGGGTCACAGGACTCCAGGAGGCATGCACAGGACTCGTGCCTCCCAGAGCCATGTTATCCACTCCAGTGCAAAGCTGAACTAACAAGTCACATGGGGCTGTCCTAGGTCCTACCATGGGCCACCCCCTCCTGCAGGCCAAGTTGGTCAGAGGCAGGACCCAGAGTGGTGTGTGGAGACCACGTGCCATGCCCAGCAGGATCCTGCCAGCCCTGGGGCCCCTCTGCTGCCCATCTAGGCCGGTCCCTTGGGGGGCAGGACCCAGCACGGCACATTGAGATCGCGTGCTGGGCCCAGCTGGGTCCTGCCGCTCTTGGGGCCCCTCTTCCACCTGGCCGGGCCATTACAACAGTGGCAGGACCTAGCATGGTGCATGGGGACTGCACGGCGTTCCAAGGCCGGGCAGCAGGAGCAGCCCCAGGGCCAGCAGGACCCATTTGGGCATGCCATGTGGTCCCTGCATGCCGCACGACATCCTGCCACCATGGACCCAACCTGGCTGGGTGGCAGAGAGGCCCCAGGACCTGGCTGAGCCTGGCACACAGTCCCCACATCCTGCTCTGGATCCTGTCAGCATGGCCCAGCCCTACTGGGCAGCAGAGAAACCCCAGGGCCAGCAGGACCTGGCTGGGTACAGCACACCATCTCTGCGTGCCGCACCGGGTCCTGCCATCATGGCTCAGCACCCCACTCCCGCTGCTGCTGCTAAAGGTAAGTTATGGACCCTGGGCGGTGGGGCTGGGGTGCCTGGGGCCGGGGGGCTGTGGCCCTCCAGGGGCGAGCTGGGACCCTGGGCAGCATGTTCGGGGGGGGCTGCACCATGTGGGGGCCAGGGGGCCCACCACTCCTGAGCAGCCCCCCCAAAGTCCCCACACCCACAGTCCCCCGAGCAATTGCCCCACACCTACCCACACACCAACCCACATCCCTCCACACACACACACCCACCTTCCACCCCACCCCTTCCTGCAAACACCACATCCCCCCCATCACACACCCATCATGTGCAAAGAAGACCAAAAAGTACACATCACCACATATAGGTATTTAGAACTTATTTTATCATGATGATAGACACACTGGTAGGCTTCCACATTGCTTTAACATTGTAAACATATCAATAAAGTATTGCCCAACTGATCACTCTCTCTCTTGCTCTCTCCAGATATATGTGTGTGCACGTGTCTGTGTGCACACGCGTGCATGTGTGTGTGTGTATGTAGAGTAGTCTTTTATTTGAATTGTGGAAAAACATGGATTTGGGTGTATTTTTAAAAATGGCTTTGGGATGCTGCTGCAGCAGTCCAGCTGGCACAAGGAGCAGTGTGCCCAGGTACCAAGTAGCCAGGCCCCAGAAGCTCTGGAGAGCAAGTAGCCCTGAGCTGCTTGTCAGGGCAGCTTTTTGTATGGATGGGACCAGGACAGGGCAGCTTTTTGTACTGCTGGGGACAGCACAGGTGCTGTCCCCAGGCTCTAGTTCCCCCTAGCTGCAGATCCGGGAAGAGCCAGGTAGAGTTAATTTGCCCCTAATGGCACAATTTGCTCCACAACAAATTGCACGTCCGAGCATGTGCGCCAAGGCAAGAAGCCCCGGCTCAAATTTTCACTGCTTATATTTGAGCTGCTGCAAGCGCACATGCTTGCATGTGTGGACACACCCATCAGGGTATGTGCAAGCAGAATCCAGGATACAGAACTTTGGGCTAATGAACAAGGTTGCTTGCCTAGTTTGTGCCTTACTACTTGTAAAACTGCATGAATTAATGCACATGGGGAATTCTACCAAATTAATTTAAATTTGGGGGCAAACAAATTTATGCGATAAAACGTACCCAAGAAAGGTAAACTTGAGTCTTGGGGGTATATTTCTCTTCTGTTGTTCAGCTTCTGTCCTTGCTGTCATTAAGAAAGAAAATTACTGCAAACATACTGAGGGCAGATGAAGCTTTGGTGAGATAGTGAAAAGAAAGGCAATTCAATTCCAAAGCATCCTTTGGTACTTTATGTTTTTCAAAGTTTGTGTATGTTTAAACATCCTTTTAATGGAGATTGATAAAGAAGAGGTGCTATATATCAAACTAGCTCTTTAAAAAAAAATAAAATGGAGTCCTGGTATTAAAGAAACACACATTTGGGTGAGAGAGGAAAAGTACATTACCAGGCCTTACCACTTCATTGATCAGCATTTTACTGTGAATCAGTACAAACACAATAAAGACAATGCTTTGATGCTATGTAGTTGCCTTGAAATGCGTTTTTTCCCTGCCGAGTGAATTTATTTTCTGTCTTATTAAAATGATTTTAGATAGAGTAGTAATACTCTATCAGATGCCCAAGTATAGAATATATTTCTATCTCTTTTAGGTTTGCATATGATCATGGTTCAAAAATGTGATTATGCAAAAATATTTTAAACTTACATTCACACTCATTTTCAGATTAGGTACAGTTTTATCCATACTTTATAAAGATGGTTCTTCCTTCTACTTTATGATAAAAGTGAGGAAGCTTCTGCTTCATGCAATCCCCCATCTATTATGAATTAACTTCTGCTTCCTCCTTTCCTCTGATAAATAAGCATGCATTAGCTCAGCTGCAGCTCAGCATGCATACCTTTTTGTGACTCTGGCATTCTCAGTGGCAGCTCACTTCTCCACAAACCACCTTTAATTGCAAAACTCAATGTGACAGGAGCTAATCTGATTAGTTAGCCAGGACTATATTGTATGCTGAGATTCAACTCTTGAAACAATTGTTCTGTGTGAATGTGCCTTGTAACTTGCTATACTTTAATTCTTAAAAAGCTATGCTGTTCAACTTGAAAATATGTGATACCTTGATATATATATCACACCCTTTGCCTGTCTTTAGATTGTGAACTTCTTGAGGAAGGAAGAAGCTCTGCCACTGTGTGACACAGGATACTTTGCAATATGGACTTATGGTCTGATGCAATAAATGGCAATTGTTATATTTTTTATTACTAGGGACTATCAATCCTCACTAGTATGGTCATAATAGGACCTGTGTCTGGTTTGTGAGTTCTAAATCTTAATGTAAAGATGTACGTGACTGCAAAAATATACTGGATTCACTGTGAGCAGGATACTATAGAAGATGGAAGGTGCTGTGGTAAGTCCATTAAAGGTTATCGGTGAGTTCTGTGGGGAGCTAGCACGTCCCAGAAGGGGGCAGGGTTTAGTGGGTCCACAGGACAGGTTGTCTGTCCAGAGGTAGAGAAGGGTCAAAAGGCTAAAAATAGCTCTGTCAGGATGGGGAGAAGAGAAAAGAAAAATCACAGCTCCAGGACTAGGGGAGAAGTGGGTGACCAAAGGCTGCAGGTATACAGAGGTGGCAGAGGGCAAGCATGAGAAGGGAGACCTGCTTGACGTCACCATACCACTGGCCTGCTCCTCTGCAACAGCTGAAGGCGTGAAATAAAAATGACGCTCCAATAATACGATTTTCTACATGGCAAATTATAACAAGTGTATAATTTTTCATGTATAGAATCTAATTATTGGGGGTCATCTTAAATTCAGGGTCATCTTACATTTGAGTAAATGTGGTAATAATTTCAGATGATAGATAATAAACTACATTGTTTGGTAGGCTGTTCTAGTGCTTAATTACTCTCTCTGTTTAAAATGTATGTCCACATCTCAAGATCAAATACCAAAGACCAGGCACACTACCAGCTGATATTAAAAATTTTATGGACATAATAATAAGCATTACTAAGTCAAAAATATACTTCACTGAAAATCATAATAATAGGTAGATATAAGCAGAGGCCTACCAGGGTCTGTACTATGGGTGGCAGGACTGAGTTGGCTGTGACAGCCATGGCAGTAGCTGTCATTCTTGTCCCCTAAGTGGGTATCTGGGGATGGTACCCCAGTTGCTCTACTCTCCTGCCCTTATTACATTACAGGGGATAAGTTTGCCTGCCTTTGTTCTTCTCAAAGAATGATCACTTCTCATAATAGGTAATAAGCTTTAATATTTAAATATCATATCTAAAAGACTTACAATTATTTCAGAAAATTGTGTTTACAAATCTATGCTACTTTAAAAAAATCAGAAAAAAAATGGAAATTTTTATGTATAAAATTGCTGAGTATGAAACAGTTTCACTGGGTAAAACATAATCTAAAGAGAGATCAAACTAGAAGAAATTAAGCTCCCTTAATCTCTAGGGTCATTTTCACACATGCTTTGGGACCTGGGGACGGGGAGGTACTTCAATTAGAAAAGCTCCGAGAGCCCCTCTAATTACAGCACCCACAGCATCTTGTGTATCAGTGTCCCCGTGCTTCAAAATGGCAGCAGAGATGCTTTAACTAAAATTTGTTCAGTGAGCTTCAGTTAAAGTGCCCCCACTGCTATTCTGAAGCACAGGGATGATGATAAATGAGACACAGAAGCTACTGGAGTACGCTAATCAACATGCTGCTCCAACGTGCTATAATTACAGCGGGTCAGAGCAGCCTCCCTGCACATTTACAGGCATCCTAGGAGCTAAATTCCAAGACAGTATCATTCTAACTTTCCAGTACTTAACATGCCATAGGATTCGGACTTTTCTCTTAATGTACTGGAATGGTAGGTGGATCTCAATGCACTGAACTACCTAAAAAGTATGTATACATAATGGTTTCCAGCAGCAATTTAGTGATAAACAATGTAATAATGAAATTTCCTTGTATGTAAATATAAGACAAAGGGCTTTTTTCCTATGCTATTGGGGAGGGAAAACCTCATCCTATATTTGAGTAAATATATAAACCTCATCCTATATTTGGGGTTGGCCTAGATGACCTCCTGGAGTCCCTCCTAACCCAAATGTTCTATGATTCTGGGCTGTGTTTAGTGAAGTTTGCAGAAATTTAAGGTTGGTGAGGAAACAGGAATCCTTGGAAATGAGAAAGAAAAGCATAGCTCAGCTATGGAAATGAAGAGGAGGTAAAATGTATTCAGTGAAGTGGCTTACCATGATTTGGAAAAGAGTTAATGGTAAGGGGGACTGTGCACAATGGGCACTACCACTGATCTTATTTGGATGGGTTTCAATAGCCTATCCTTTTGGTAGGTCCTCATCAGAATGTTTGCCCGATATGGGCCATTTGTTCTACAGTCAGGCTCAGTGTTGGCTACATTTAATCAACTTCACAGTTGGTTTCCATTACAGAGCACATGTTGCTTTCAGCAGCAATTTAGTGATAAGCAATGTATTTAATGAAATTTCTTTGTATGCAAATATAAGACAAGGGGCTTCTTTGCCTATGCAACTGCGGAGGAAAAACGTCTTCCTATATTTAAGTAAATACGGTAAGTGAAACTAAGCAAAACCATTTTACTAAGCCCAAGATGTTTTAAATAAGGTGACAATCTTGCAAACCAGTTTCCAACATGCCTTAATAATGAATGACAAAATATAACCTAAATTTAATCATATAAAATTAGTTATGGGAAGCATTAAAGCTCTGCCCTTTTATTGTTGTTGTTGTTGTTGCTGGTAAAACAATATTTTAAAATCTCTGTGATTTTACAGCTGGATTTCAAATGGCAGATGCACTGTTTTAGTTCCCGTAAAAATAGAACAGGCAGAAGTGTTTCTGCTAGTAGAGGCATCAAAAGGCTAGGACTAAAAAAGCTCTATAGAGAAGGTTCAGAAACAGGTGAGCTTATGGAGAAAGTGGGTTCAAGTTTAATTTCTGTTGTTGTTGTCTCACTACTAATAAAGCCAAAACTCAAATAGGAAGGTGTACATTTGGACCATATATAGTTTGTGAATTTTAGAAAAATATGGAAACTCTGCATGTTTATTCAGTCCTTTCAAAAATAATTTAACTCCAACCTATGACTACTACGTAGCAATGTTAGCATGCGCAAGTTTCCTGCTACCCTACCTCCATCAGTATGCAATCATTTTAATCATCATCAAAGAAGTGAAGGTGGTTCATATTTGAATGAAACCCTCCCAAATTTAAGCTGTTGCAACAAAGTTATAGGGATATTCCAACAGTGACAGTCTTACCATCAGGTTGTTTCTGAAACTGTCATATCCCCAGTGTGGTTTATGAAGAACTGCACTATATTGTCCCAAGGTGCCCATGCTAGTCCACTATTCATGTAGACAGTTAGAGAAAGTCCCTGCTTCAAAGCACTTAAAATCCAAATAAACATTGCAAAGCATTGAAAAAGAGCTTGGATCCTCATTTTACTAATGAGTTTGAGACATAAAAGCCATCCCCATGTTTGAAAGAACCTTTGGTTTGTGGTATGGCCCATATCTGAATTCATATTTCCTGAGTCCAAAACCCAAGGCCTTAAATGAAAAACTAACTTTCCTTTTTAGATCGTTCTCCTCTTAACGGACATGCTGTTTTCCAAAGATACAAAACCAAAGAGTTTTGCAGTAATTTACGGGGTGGGTAGAGGCTTAGTGGTCTAAGCAACCAGTATGACATATCTGGTTACTGCAAGTCTTTCATATGAGTTATTCTCTTTGCCAGATATTAGTTATGAGCTGAACAAGTCCACAGTGGGTGATGCTACCACTATATATTCCCCCATGAGAATTGGGAGACTTAAGTAGTTAGTATTCTGGTGCACTAAGCTCTTCACAACAAAGGCAGTATGAAAGAGTGAAGTATTACTAATATATAATTATTCGTCAATAGTGAAAGAGTGGGGGTATACCCTCTTAGGCCTTAATCAAACTATTTCTCTCTCTTCAGTTACACTGAATGATTTAGATGCCATTTGTGTAAGAAACTTAAACAATGCCTGAAGCACACTAGCACTACTATTCAGTGACAGAAATCTGAGAATAAGGCGACCTTTCCTATTTCCCAGCATTATCAAAACCTCCTAGTAAAAGAAAATTACAAAAAAACCCCCCATATTTGGCCCCAGCAAAATATGTCATTATAAGGAGTCAGTCACTTGATTTGTAGACATTTCAAATCCAGCTCCTCATCAACAGGAAAGGGTTCATCTGTTGTCAATATATTAAGGGCCTGAAATTATATGTTTAGAAATTAATGTAATACAATCATGAAAAAAAGAAAGTCAGGCAGAAGATTGTTCTCTTATTATAAAAAGAGCAACACATTCATAAATTAAAGTAGAGGGAAAAAATGTGTGAGTTCATGTTCCTAGATTAAAGCTTCCAATTTAATTTACAGTATCAATCCAGGCCTCATTCTGGTGGGGGGTGACCACTTTCTGCACAATGCCAGTAACTACTAAAGGCAGCTAAAGTCATTCACCACCTGACAGCATCAAACCCAAAGCTTGTAAAATCATTTTCTTGTGTGTTATAGTTGCTAAGTTCAGGATTTTTATTTTCTTTCAGTTTTCTATCAAAACAAGAGATAACAGTTTAACAATGATTCTCAACCAGGGTGTCATGGCACCCTGGGATGCCCTGAGATCCTTTTAAATGTGTCATGCATTAGTACTGCTAGGTGTGCAAACCCATAGACAAGATTCATAAGATAAACCCAGAGATTTAAAATAGGAATTCATAGTATTAAAAACCATTCTGACCCATTGTGTTCTTTCCAAGTTCTTTGAAAAAGAAAAATTATTTTATTATACTTCTGCATTCAAAAAAATGAGAGAAACCTATGAGGGAAAGCTAAGAGCTGGCATTTTCCAAGAGATGCCTATTGAGAACCACTGCTCTGGTAACTCCATTCTCATGATGCGATAGATCTTTACACTGATAAAAAAAACTAATCAGAAACAAACTACTTGGTTTGTAGCACACGTATATATGAGTATCAGTATAACAATTTTAGGAGATTATTAGGAGAACCATAAGCTATTAAAAACTTAATATTCATGGAAATATTTAATAAGATCTTTTTCCGAAAGGTGCTTTGTTTCAAATTAGTCTAAGGAAAGGGTCATACATGGAACCTTTAATCTACATTATTTTACACTAATTGATGTACCTAGTATAGTAATGATCAAATAAAGTAAATATTTGAACAGACTCAAAAGAAAGAACATTGTTGTTGTTATTTTCTCTAGTTCTTTACCCAGTGACTTGCTATCCAATTTGGCTTTCATTTTCTATAAGAATCTCAATAGAAATAATATACCCAATATAATAAATACATTTTATACTGCATGTCAAAGGCCCCCTACACCTCTGTTGGGGTTTTACACCATTATACGTTAAAAATTTACTTTAACCAGTTTTGTTAATACAAGTGTTTCATATAACTCAGCAACATTGCTTCTCGTCAAACTAATTTTTTATCCTTTTATTTACCAAAGAAAGAAGGATGATCTATGACCAATCAAGCTAGAAAAAAAGTGAGTGTACTTGTATAAATTGCATATCTTTCCAGTTTTAAGGACATAAATACTCAAACTTTATATATGTTCTTCAGCTCCCTCTATTTTTCTATGACAAAAATAGGAAAAGGTATGCAGTACTTGTTTGCCCAGTTAGAGCAAATACCATACTTATCTATATTTGGTTTGGCATCAGAAAGGTAGAAAAAGTGTAATGGAAAAGAAAGCTATGTAACAATCTATCTGCAAACATAGCTAAAGTCATTTTGCATCTGAAAGGCAACAGAATTCATGTTGTTCACATGCCTACTATGTACCACACTTTCTGTACTGACATCATTGTGTTATATCGTAATCAGTTCTAAAAGGGTCCAGTTTCTCACTATTTCCTGGACTAATTCTATCCTCACTCCTCAGAATGCCACTTGTCTTAGTCATTATAACCTCCTCCTCCTGGCCTTCCAGCACTTTGCCTCTCTCCACTCTAAGTTGTTACTAAAATCCTCTCACTCCTCCAAGCATATCACTTAACACCATCTTTGGAATACTTCTATTGGCTTCCTATTTCTTACCATATCACATTCAAAATCTGTATACTCACATAGAAGTCTCTTCATAGTTTTGCTCTCCCTACCTAAAACATTGATGTTATTTTCTCAGGCAAGGAACATATTATAATATAGGTTGATAAACCATTGTTTATAGAATCATAGAAATTATTGTATATAATAATACAAGTGGTTTCCCAAAATTATTCTTAATATCAACATTACCAGTAAGATTCAGGCACTGACATTCATATTTCAGAATAAATTTGTGTGTTAAAGTTCAAACCCAGCACATACAGCTGGTTCTTGCTGGTGATGGAAATGATTGATTTTTTTCCCATAAATCCCCAAAGGCAAGCAGAAAAGCATGTACCTTAGCCCCTGGCTCACAAAAATAATTAAAAGCCTTGGCCTACACAAGAAATTAAACTGAATTAATCTAAAATTCAAAAGCAGAGGTGCCTCCTATGTTCTATTCTACATCAGAGACAGAAAAAGAAATGCCATTTAAAGGTAGAGGGTAGAGTAAGTAATTAGTGTCACTCAGGCATAGATATTTATTATAACTGAATCTGAATATGAGCTTTTACATTTAAAACTAGTGGTTTAAAAAAGTGGGGCTCAAGGTTTTTTCCTGGCAAGCTGGGTCCAGTGTAGTAGCCACCATCCAGCCACAGGGGTGAGACAGGCAGCCTGGTCCCACAGTAATGGAAGGGGGAGTGGGATGTGACCCAGCCCTGCACAGTGGGAGAGGGGACTTGACCTGGCCCCAATCCATCCTGCTAGAGAAAAGGTGTCATGGCCAGCCCTGTGGTGGGGAAGGAGGGCTGGCCTTGCCTCACAGGGCAAAGGAAGCATGGTTCAGCCCAGTCCTTCCCTGCAGTGGCGACGTGTAGGAGGTGCACGGGGATGCATGGGCACTCCCTGAGAGCACCAGTACACACCCTGACTGGCTGTGCTCCCCACTTAGGTGAGGGGCGGGGGGGGGCAGGCAGAAGCACCAGTTCCTCCCCCCGCAAGAACTGCCGGGGAGTGGAGCACCGTTGTGTTCCCAGAAGTGGCTGCGATGATCAGCTGCCTTGCGATTGGCCACCAGGGACCACCCCCCCGGTCAGTGTCCCCCGCTGGTTGCTGACTGGTTGCTGGGGGGGGGGGGGCACATCCCCTCCCAACTAAGACGGCAGCAGTCACCCATGCTTCCCTATAAGGGAAAGGGGTGTGTGGCCCAGCCTTGCAGAGGGGAACAGTGCATGGCCTGGCCCAAACCCAGCCCTGCATGAAGAAGGGGGTGAGGTCTGGCTCCACTTGGGTACACAGGGCTTGGGGTTTGGGTGGAAAGGGTGTCCATATTCATGGCCACTGCTCCCCCACTGCCACATGTTCTGACCTGTGGGGAGCCCCACAGGCCAGATGCAATGGCTCTGTAGGCTGCATATGGCCCACAAGCTGAAGGTTTAGCACTCCTGATTTAAAAAATAAATATGTACTCAATATGATGATGATCACTAAATACTGATAATGTGTCGCATCACTGTTGCAAAACAACAGTCAGTAAAGTCAAGAAACATCATCTGGCAGAACT
Source organism: Crocodylus porosus (assembly GCF_001723895.1). Classification (NCBI taxonomy): domain Eukaryota; kingdom Metazoa; phylum Chordata; order Crocodylia; family Crocodylidae; genus Crocodylus; species Crocodylus porosus. The sequence continues at coordinate 38,867,139 of NW_017728909.1, forward strand.
ATTAAACAAACACAAAACTAACTGGGTCACACACAAAAAGCTCTTCCTCTAACTTCATAACCATCTTTTTAATGGATGTCTCAAAGCAGCACAAGGTGGGAATAAACATAGAGCACTCTTTTTGTAGCCAATTAAATGTATAAACACAAAATATAAAGAAGGTTGCCATGTCAGACAGCAAGTACATAAATTTATGGATGTGTACTTCTACAACTAAAAAAAAATGAAGACCAGCAACTCTAAAAACCTAACATTCAGAAATGTTCCTAATAGCTCTAGTGTAGCATGAATAAGCAAATTTGTCTGGTTCTCTGAGTGTGTAGTTGAACAACACTGTATTAAAGCATTTTAATTCCAAATAAAGGTCAATGAACTTGTACCCTCTAAATGTTTACATGATATAATTTACAATCAGATAATGAAATGAATGTAAAACAAGTGAAAGTCTATATATTTCTGCACGTAAAATAAAGCCACAACTACAGTACTTTCTAGAGAATGTTTTCATATTCTGATGCAGATACCAGAAAGGTTAGGAAGGGGTCCAGAGAGAAAACAAGCAACTGCTTACGAGAGAAAACAAGCACATAAACAAAGCATATTTGGTTTGACCAAAAGCACAATAACAGATTTTAGCAAGTACTAAGCAGAGTCCTGAAAAAAACAACAAACCTGAAGTGGTCAAAAATTCTCAAAATGACTTCTCCAAGTTATTAAAAAGAAAGGCCATATTCTTAGAAGACAATGGAAATGGCTTTCCTAGGCATGAACTGCAGTAAAATTTACAAGGCACTGTAAAATAATCCGTGAAAAGGATAAAGCTTATTACTAATGTTTATATTGGAATTTCTTGGTGATAACTAATCTGAAGTGAACCATATGGGAATTTCAGAGGGATATCACTTAGCTTAAGATTGGCACATGGGAAGCTAGCAGATAAATGTGACAGGAAACAGGATGGTTACATTAAAGGAATAAATTCATATTACAATTATATTAATTCAAAGTTATTAGTAATAAATTCACAGCCTTTCACAGCATGACAGGCTCTTATAGATGCATCATTGTGATCAGCTATGACCTGGATAGCCAGGAACCTCTGACAGTTGACACTCAGCTGACATTTGTGCTAAGCCTATGAGGCATTAACAGTACTATATTGTTAAGTACAACTTGGAAATGTAATGAGGAAAATAATATTTTCCATTCCACTCAAGATATTAGCTAGAATATATTTCAAGGAAAGTTTTCTCCTATACTTCCTCAGATTAATTCCATATGTAAACAAACACATGCAGATCATTCAATAGAATACAAACTATGACTACTGGGCTTCCATAATATACTTGCTTGTGGTACCTTTAAAAGTAGTAAAATATACCCAAGCGGTATTCAAGAGAAAAGTTCTTTCATAAAACTGGCTATGACCTAACTTTGAATAATACTCAGCTAGTTTAAGCATGCAGTCATAAATACCAACACATGCAGCATGACATGAAGCTACATCACTAAAAAAAATAACCAGAAACAAGTAAAGCTTACTGTATTGTAAAGTTGTAGGGAAAGGTTGCTCACTGGCCAAGAACTATAGATGTGTCTAGGTTTATAATTAAACAGATGTTTTAATGATAATTAAGGGATTTCAATTCAGTGTGACTGTCTTCCAAACAACCAGATTAAAATTCCTAGCACACAAGTCAGTAATCTTTCTAAAATATATTTAAAATATGAGTGACCATTTATTCTTGTTGTTAGGTTAACTGAATTAAAAATAAATAGTAAAGGCTAGACAAGTCAATATTACATGGGAAAACAGGTCTGTAGTTTTTCCTTTAAGTAATGTTCAGAAACATTTCCATTTCTCAAAAGGTTCTTCTTTGAATAATAGAGCATAGCCATGAAAAATAAATTCTCCTGTTTGACTCCTCTGCTATGTAGTGGCACAGGGGAGACAAACTTGTATTATATCATTAATATCCTCTTTGTAACATTTCTATTTTACTGATAATCTAGTTAGTCCTCCTAACACTGGAAAAGCCAGTATCTGGTAGTTGCCACAGTATTTTGCAAACAAGCATTCTGAGTTTGACAATCTGTAATGTGTACTGATTACTCACCATATCCATGAATGCCTCCTAAAGGGGAAATTATTCACGTGCATCATGTTCACAGATCTTCCAACATTAGTGTTTTCCTTGTCAGATAGCTTTATCTGTTATGGTATTCATAGATGCATTCCAGAACGACTGCATAAGCAGTTATCACCAAGGGTTGTTGCAAAAATTATCTGTACTCCACAAAAATTAGCATCGCCGAGATCTGAAGAAAGACTTCACAAGGTTTTCTAGATACATGTCCATCCAGTTATACCTTACTACTTACTTAAAAAAATATATATTAAACTAATCAAGATAAGATAACTGCTTATCCTAAATTATGCCAAAGGTTTGCCTCGATAAAATCCAAGTGGTTTTAGTATAAATTAAAGCATCTTCATATCCAGCATTTTGGACAGTGGGAAAAGGTTAGTCAAAAGATAGTTTCTTGTCATCCAGGTTAACTCAGTGTTTGGTGGAAAATGTATTACTTCAGATTGTTTTGCCATGTTGTCCTGTAGAAATGAATATTGCTTTTTCTTCTTTCTTAGACACATATTCATCAGTGGTCACTTTAATGTAATTTTCCTTTATTCCAAGCCCAGGGAATAGAATGGTGGTTAATTAGCATGCACAACAAGAACAAACTTCTTTTTTATATTTAATTCTCTAGATTTATTTTCTTCATCTTAGAAAGAAAAGAGGAAGTACGCTTCTTCTGCTCCACAGGACAAGACTGCAATTAGACACCATCATGAGTACAAGGTACCGTCATGATCAAATTCATTTTTTGCTGTCTAACCCCATAATAAGGCTGTCTGTCTGCTCCCTTTGAGTAAAATGACTAAGCTATTGATTCTTTCACTGCAGAGTCTAGTTCTAATTTGATGTAATACTGAATATAAAAATAATGTGCATGGTTTCATATTTTGCCCAAAAAAATCAAAGCTTTAAGTCATATGTTATCTAAGAATTTTTTCTTTGCTGTCCTTTTTCCCCCAATTCAGCTCCCAAATAGTAGTTATTACTCCTGAGGCTCTGACAACATCCTTGGGAAGATTCTTAAGCCAAAGCTATACAGACCTCGTACATTTTAAAGCAATGCAGGCAACAGGCTCTTGCTTTCTTTCTCCTGACAAGAATTTCCAACATACCCTTTGAAATTCTTGTATCCTTTCATACTCTGCCTTTGCTCTCCAGTTCAGTAGCAGCTCAGGACACTTGCAGACTCTGTGGCACTATTACTCTGCAGCAGAATCTGCTCCAGGCTGCAGTGAATGCTGCCTGACAGAGGATGTGCTAGCGTCAAGGGGGCCCTCTAGGTGGGTTCTCCTGACACAGCATATCCTCCTGTGCTTTTTCAACAGACAGATGTAGAACGGAGGACGGGGGTATTTAGGGGAAAAACAAACAAATAAAAATATCCAGTCTTATGTAAAACACCCTGTTTCTCTTCATAACTATGATCAGACAAAAAATAATATAGAAATGTTCAATCCTAAAAGAATGTGTACCTAGGATAAAATATTTTATTATATCTTTTTTATGTGATGTTTAAAAGGTTTAGAGACATTTTCCTCCTTTCAGGTTCCTTGATCATAGTCCACTTCCCCACATTTTCACACGGTTTATGCAGCACTATGACTTTTAAACTTAAAATGACCAGTTGCCCTTTTACAGAGGAAATCCTGTACTCTGAAAGCAAACTACACCTTCAATGGCATCAACACATGCCATGAAACTGTTTGATTAGCGGGGGCTGAAACTTGGGAGTGTCAGGATAAGATATTGTTATATTTCCTTACACTTGACATTCCTACCATCACAGTTCTATTTTAAATACCCCAAATTAGCCCTGTCACTATTGATGGCATTAATGAAACAAACTAACTAACTAACTAAGTAAAGTAAACTATTTGAGTCTAACAGTGCTCTGGCAATGAATTAGTATTTATTTGAATTCAGCAAGAAAGAACATCTTATTAGCTACATAGAGACACCAACATTTTCATTCCTGAGTTTCAATTATTTTAATAAACATTTCATATACTTCTTGTGCAAAATAAAATAGTTCTGCTAATATAAAGGAGCTCTGGCAACAAATGTCCAGTTACAGTACGCATATTTTATTTAAGTATAAACAGGTATGAAAAAAAGCAATACTTCAGAGTTTTAAGAGTGAAAATAGCAAATAACAAAAGTGTGTGTATTCAATAAAACATAAATTACTTAAATTAACTTTTTAAAGGACTGATAAAAATAAAATACTTTATATACAATTGGGGCTGGTCCTGCTTTGAGCAGGGGTTCGATTGGATGACCTCCTGAGGTCCCTTCCAACCCTGATTTCCTGTGATTCTACTACTTCATACTGCATGTAAAAGGCAATTCCTCCTACTCCTCTGTTGGGGCTGATACCAATATACATTTTAAAAATATATAACAAATATTGTTAGATTTATAAAAGTGTATGTTTCACATAACTCAGCAACATTGCTTCTCATTAAACTAATTCCCTATCCTTTTATTTGCCTGTGGTAAGATCCTCTATACCAAAAGCATTTCTTAGGTATCTGTAAAATGTCTAGCACACTGTGGCCGCTACACAAATCAACATTTCTATTATTTGTATTTAGTTATCACTGCAGGATCCCATCACACTGGGTGCTATGCAAAACAGAAGAGGTTGCAGGTCATGCTTTGAGGAGGTTACAGTCTGAATAGAAAAGACAGAAAACATATAAGCAACATACTAACAGTACAAAACTTTTTATCTGCTTTTCTTTCTTATTTCTCTTTGTTTCTTGCTCGCTCTCGTTTTTGGATTTGTTTGGACATATATGATTCTTAAATTTACCCATATTATTCCTGCATCCCAGCTGTTTAAGAACCCCAGATACTCTTCCATTTATTTACTGCCACTATACAGCAAGAGTTCCCTTTCTCTTTACAAATTCATCTGAGACCTGTTCACATCATAAGGCCCAGGTAAAATAGTCACTAATCTTTGTATACGGTCGTAAGTGAACATACACCAAGACTCACAGAAGGCACTATTTTTTTCTCTTGCTCCTGTAGCTACATTTGTCCTGACAGTGACCGGGGTAAGTTCCTGTCTTACAGCACTGCCTAGTGCACAGCAGGCACCCTTTTGCCATTCAGTCTTAACCTGCAAGATCCAAATACACAATAATATTGTAATAGTAAAACATAATGAAAAGCATGTCAGTTATGAGGATTAGACTCCTCCAAACGGATATAGGGTACAACTTATCTGAAAACAAGGGGGAAAGGAAAATTTGAGCTTACTAAATTCTTTCACTTTCTTAGTAAGGGTAAAATAATTTGATTTTAAATACTTTTTTGTGATAATTTATGGTCTATGGAGCAATACACTGCTCAGCAAGCAAAGAAAACCTTTTAAATGTGTCACTGGTGGTTGATAGTAATGGTATTAGCCTCTGTGGCAGTATACCGAGATGTATGTGAGCTCAAGCACTTGCTAGTGGCCCAGTGTCCACATCATGAAAAAGTCAGCACCGAATTTGGTAACCTTATTTACTGTCTTAGCATAGTAGCCAAGAACTGGAGGGATGTGGAGTCTGTACTATGGTCTCAACCGCAAAGAGAATTTAAGGGCATGAGCAAAGTGTTTGGCATGGATCAGTGTGGAGAAACTTCTTTCCTAATCCTTAGGCTCTGTGTTGAAGATAGAAAATGTTAGCCATCAGGGAGGGCAATCTGGTATTTTGCATAAGTACTATATTTATTTTTAAAAAAAGAATTTCCTTTAAAAAAATTAAATTAAATTATGAAGATCCTTTTTTCAAGGTCTGATAGGTTCACATGTTAAATATTTAATTCATCAGTTCTTATTTATGAACCTATTAAAAGAATTCTATAGTTGAAAGTGATCAACTAGAAAAAAAGTGTAGCCAATAATGGCTCAGTAAGCAGCATGCTGTATTACTGAAACAACAAATAATGGACCATTGATATGTCAAATAATCTACAGCAAGCTTATTAATCCCAGTAAATGGGAAAGAATTTTTGGTTAATATTACTTTATCATCAAACACATTTTTTCTAATAAAAAAACCCAATGAATGATAAACACACATGAATGATAAAACCCAGTATATTGAAATAATAGGCAGATGCAGAGTGCTTTGTATGTTCAAAATGATGTATAAATATTAACCAACTATGAAGCTTGTGGGGTAATTGAATTATTCTCAATTTACAGTCAATGAAACTGATGCCAGGAGATTATATACCTTGCCAAACACCTCTCAGTCTACCAGTATCCAGAGGTAAGTCTTTCACTAATACTTCTTTTCTGTAATATTTTGCAGGAATAATATCAGAAGCAAATACATAACCATCTTACCAACCTTTTTATCCTTAACCTTTGAAAATGTGGCAACTGCTTTTTGAGCAAAAGATTTATTTCATTTTATATCATGTGCAAATCACGGAGCTTGTGGAACTGAAAAAGGCAAAAACGAGACTGTGAACCCACTATATCATCTAGATCAAGGCTGTCCAACTGGCAGCCCGTGGGGTCTGTCAGTGCAGCTGCTAGAGTCTCTGCATTAGCATGGTTTTGGAACCCAGAAGCTGAACACTGTCAGTGTTCACCTCTCTACCCCCTCGCCTGCCATCAGAGTCAGGCTGTGATGGCTATTGGCAATTAAAATCAATGGCAGGGAAAAGAGGGCTGAGCAACAGTGATGTTCACCCCCTTGGTTCTGGAGCCATGCCAACACAGGGGCAGGGCAGGGGTCTCAAGAAGCCACCATCCTGCTGCCAGAGGTGGATCATCTTGCACAAAAGAAGCCCCATGGTCTGAATCCAGCTCATGGGGCCAAATGAATTGGATGCCCCGATCTACTTCATTTGTACAAATGTGATTATGAACATTCTGTTTCAATTATAAAGTATGACCCTGTGAGTTGCAACATTTGCTTTTTCATTTCCAGAAGTCAGGCAGATATCCTCAATAGATCAAAGTTTACAAAGCCCTTTCAACGAATATGAAAAAGGAAACTGATTGTTGTGAACAAACACTTTGTTACCTGAGTTTTCATTTTCATTCATATGCTGCAGTGTGAAAACTACTAATAGCATGTCAGCATGGAGATGACTATTCCTAGATGTAAACCACTGGAAGAAGGCACATGTAGTGAAACAGGGAATTATAGACCAGCCAATCTGACCTTAACACCTGGAAAAATAATCATGGAGCAATTGCTCAAGGAATTTATTGTGAAGCACCTAGAGGAAAACAATGTGATCAGGAACAACCAGCATGATTCACCAAGAGCAACTTATTTCTAACCAGCTGGATTTCTAGGATAAATTGACAGACTCTGTGGATTTGGAGTGGGGGGGGGTGGGTAGCAGTGGATATATTTTTACTTTATCAAGGCTTTTGACACTGTCTTCTATGCCATCTCCTTTAACAAGCTAAGGAAACATAAACTAGTAGTCATAAAACAAGTAGTCATAAAAGGCTCAAACTCTAGTTGGGAGAAGGTATTGGATGGGATTCCTCAGGGGTCTGTCCTGGGTCTGGTCTTATTTAACATATTTGTTAATGATTTGAAAGTGGGATTGAGTACACACTTAGCAAATTTGCGGATACCAAGTTGGAATACAGTTGCAACACTCTGGAGGGTAGGATTAGGATCCAGAATGTCCTGGATAAACTGGACAAATTGTCTGAAATTGATCAGATGAAATTCAATAAGGACAAGGGCAAAGTCCTACACTTGAGATGTAATAATTGCATGCACAGATATGGACTGGGGGTGACTGGCTACACTGTAGTACTTCAGAGAAGGACCGGGGGTTACAGTAGACCAGGGGACAAAATATGGCCCATGTCCCAGATCCAGCCCACCAAGGGGTTCCATCCAGCTTGTGGTGGGTCCCTCGTCTCCACCCGACCCAGATGTGGGAGGCAACCCAGGCTGTGGTACATGCAGCTGGTCCTGCCACCCTCAGGCATACAGTGGGGTTGGGGCAGTGCAAAACTGCTTCCCAGCAATCCTGGTTCCAGTTCCTTTCACCAGCTGCTGTCAGACCCAGCCCCAATTTCTGGGGCCCCCAGCCTGTCTACCCTTCATCTACTGCCAGGGTGATGGACAGATTAGGTGAGCAAGTTTTCCACTGAGACTGACCCAGGGCCTCCGCGTGCTTGTCCGGGTGGCTAAGATGGAACTGTGGGCAGGTGGGAATGGCATCCAAGAGCAGGACAAGCAGGCGGGTTGGGGTTGGGATCATGGGGCAGTGACGGTCTGGGCCTGAGGCCTGGGGCAGAGCTGCAATTTGTTCCTGGCATACCCCTGCCTGCAGAACTGGCGCCTGTTGCAAGGGCGTACCGGGAGTGGATCACAGCTCTGTTTCGGGCCCTGGCCCCACACTGTCACTACCTTATGATCCTGCTCCATGATTGTGGTCCCAGCTCCAGCTGAGCCTGTCCTGCTCCTAGATGCCTC
>NW_017728909.1:38875837-38977141 GCF_001723895.1 Crocodylus porosus
GCCCCATTCCATCCACCCAGGCGAGTGTGCTTTGCCAACATTGGTCATGGGCTGGTCTCCATGGAGACCCCAGGATCACTGGGTGTTGACAGTGTGGGGCTGGGACCCAGGGCAGAGCCACTTAGGGAGTTTTGGTGAGCTGTTGGAACGTGAGAGGGATGAGGTGCTGACGCAGCCTGGCCCTGCGGAGATGAGGAGGTGCTAACCCAGCCTGAAACAGCTCACCAAAACTCCATAAGTGGACCTTAGGCCCAAATAATTACCCACCCCTGCAGTAGACCATAAGCTGAATACGAGCCAAAAATGTCATCTTGTTGCAAATAAGTCCAACAGTATACTGGATCGTATTCAGCATTCCCTCTAAGCTGCACGCATGCATGGCTGCGCACAATAAAAAATCATGCCGTGCAATAACTTTTTAATGCTGCACACACTGTGGTGTACCAATGGGGGGGTGGGGCAGTAGGGAGCTATGGACCCCAGGTGCTGGCCTGGAGCGGGGAGTACACCCAGTGCTGTAGCAAAGGGGCACCAACGCTCCCCCCCGCTGGCACCAGCAACTTTGCATTTGGCTGCTTGCCACTCACCCCAACCCGGCCACAGGCTGCTGCGGGAGTGGGAAGGGACAGGCACACTGAGATACCCGTGTACTCCCAGCCAGGATTGCTCATGGATTGCTAAACCTTAAAGGGAACATTGGTTGTATTAACAGGACTGTCACTTGCAAATCAAAAGAAGTGATTATTCAGCTCTATTCAGCACTGGTGAAACCTGTGTCTGGTCACAGGCCTCGCTTCAAGAAGGATGTGAACAGATTAGAAAGGGTCCCAGCAGAGAGCAATAAAGACCATTAGAAGCATGTCTTATGAGGAAAGGCTGAAAGAGCTAAGGCTATTCAGTGTGGAGAAGAGAAGACTGAGGGGGGATTTGACTACAGTCTTCAACTATGTAACAGGTGATTATAGGGAAGATAGAGATAGACTAGAAGCAACGGCTTCAAGCTGCAACAGAGGACATTTAGGTTGGACATGAGAAGGAACTTTTCTGACCATGAGAGGGGTAAAGCATTGCAACAGGCTACCTAGAGAAAGTGTGGAATCTGCATCCCCAGAAATTTTCAAGAGCAGATTTGACAGACATTTGGCTAGGATGGTGCAACAAGGTCAGGGTCCCAAGAGTAGCCATGACGCCCCCTAGTCGCTCCGCAACCATGCCAGCTCTGCCCCTAGCGTGCCTTCCCTTCTTGTCCACATGCCTTGATGGAAATATAATGAAAAATAGGGAGTCTGCCCACAGGCCCCAGTTCTACTAAATCCCTGCTAGGGTTCCCCAGCACCCTACTGATCCTCAGGCCTCTCACTGGGCCTAACTAGTCCTCAGACCCCTCGCTAGGCCTCACTCTATAGTCAGCTGTACCCAGCAGGGTACCCAGAGCCTTAAGGGCTAATTGTGTGGCTCCAAATCTTCCCCTACACCATGCCCCATGCCTCACGGGTGTTATAATAACTTTGTTCCCTCTGTTGGGATTCAGCTTCCTCAGCCTCTGCCCCATTAATTTGTCTAAGCCTTCTATCCTAGGCCCAATGCATCAGACCTGGCTTTGAGGCACTAGCTTCAAACTATCCCTTCTGGTCACTAGACCCCAGGCCCCTGTCTGCTGGCCCCCTGGCCCCTGTGTGGCTGCACCCATCTCTGGTGCTGGGCCCCTTACCCCTGTGTGGCTCTGTGCCTCATGCTACACCCACTCTGGGCTTAATATTCACTAGAGCCTTGAGCCTGACCCTGGCAAGGCTCAAGGCTATCAGGTACCCCATGGGGACTAATGGGACCTCCATTTACCTTCCCTTATAGTCCCAACCCAATTGACTGGTTTCAAACACAACATAAACACAAGCCCCTATGCTATAACATAAACAAGAACAGCAGAAGCAGCCCTATGCCCCTTTAAGAGGGCAAACCTTCTTTCACCCCTTGTCTCAGTGTGCCTCCAAAGATGGGCTCCTTGTGAGTTCCCTGGGCCTCAGTGTTTCTGCAGCCAGCGAAGCAATCCACCTCTGGTTGCTGGGGCTCCTAACTCTGAGGCTGACAGGGCTAGACTGGCTTACCAGCCCAAGCCTCAGGCTTATGTACTCCCAGGGCTCTCTGTTGCAGATGGTTTAGTCAAAGATGATCCTGCCTTGAGCAGGGGGATGGACTGCATGACCTTGTGAGGTCACTTCCAGTCCTACTTTCCTATGATCCTATTTAGTACAAGAGCAACTTAAAGTCTAAGACCCAGTTCCCCTTCTGTCCAGTAGACACCTAGGCTGTTGCAGCTGCTCATTCAAAAAAATAAACATCTTGCCTTAGAAATATGATATTATGCCATCCAAGGTGGCATGCAACTCTCTCCTCCTCTCCATAGGCATCACATACTTTCTACACCCCAGTAGCCAAATTCTGTGGTCAGCAGGATGTCAATGACTCCCACCTTTTGCCCAAACCTAGGAAGGGAATTGTGGGCTCTACTTCCTATTTGCTCTCTTGCTTATACATTTTGTATTTATAAATCATTGAATAAAAAGGATAAGCAGCATTGGAAGTCAAGACCAGAACCCAGAAATCTTACCCTCTTCATGAAGTACTCAGCTCACTAGGGTGCAGAGTAAAATTCTATCTTGTCTGGTTGTCTGGCTCTAGGCCTCTTACCACCCAGTTTGTGAGCTTCAATAGAAGAGGTACAGAATGCCCTCAGCCCTACTTAACCATGAACCTAGTATTTAGGATACTTTTCAGGTTGTGGATGATATGGGTTCAACTTCCCTCAAACCAAGCAAGGTCCTATATCCCAGAATTTCAGCTCAGATTAGTAGTATGCTACTTTAGAAGAATGCCAGTGTCTCCCTGAAAGAAACTAAAGTCCTTCCCTCCTGATCAATAAAAAATAAAATAAAATAATTCATGTAAGTCCTTAGTGCTTCTGAAGAAAAGTCTAATTGTTTTGTTCTGATCATCACTGGTATTGGCTAACTAACTCATCTCTTCCTTTTAGTGTGGGCGAGGAGTCTACAACATGGGTCCTAGAAAAGTAGTTCTGCCCTGTGAGTTAACTGTTCTTATGCTTTTCCCTGCCCTGCCCTCACCTCCTCGCTGGCTTATATACAAGGCACAATTGTCCCCTTGCCCTGACTGGGGAAAAGCAGCAATTAGTGTATTTCCAGTGTGAAGAAAAGCATAAGCTTGCGCTTACTTTAGTTTTTTTAGTATATATACTATTTTCAAATGGGGTCAGGCTGATAACTCAGTTTGCCTCCCCAATTTCCCTGTTCATTACTGAAAGTAGATTTTATGCTGCTTCTAAGGCATTATGTTACTCAAGCAACTGGTAGTTAATATGAGACAGACACTGCACTGGTTGTTGGTATTCAGACCTACTCTGTGACAGAAGAATATTTGGTATTAGATAACAATAAATTCCAAAATGATGACATTGCCATAATATTACCAAAAATAAACATGAAAATTATACAGCATTATAAACATGAAAATTATACAGCATTACTGAATCTCCCAGGAACAATTTGGTAGAACATATTTCAAGAAACCAAATCTTTCTCCCACAGTTGTAAAGAAGAACTGTTAAGAAAACCTACCACCATTAGTATTAATCTAGTATAAAAAACTGAAGCCCAGTCAGATACATTTCCAGCAAATAATCATGACTGGTGCTTTTATTCAAGAATTACCTCTTTCTATTTTTATGGTTGGTTTATTTATTTAAATCAAAGTAACAGTTTGTATCATTCTATTCTGAAACATATTAGTCATTTGTACTCACAAAAGATGCATATAAAAACGATTTACTCCACTATAATAGTGACTTCAGACACCTAGGTGTAATATTACATTATACTTATTCTGTAGGAAGAAATTTAAGTAAATGAAACAAAGCTTTTGTCTAAAATAGCTCTGAGTGTTCATTTAAACATTCCACCTTATTCATAAGAGACTGATACAAGACCAAATTTGTAAAAATGAGACCCACTGTGACTAAGAGGTAATTTTACATGCAGTCATGAGGATTACTTCCAGTCCAGTTCTTCATCCAAAACCAGAAGGTACTGAGAATGTTGCAAATGTTGCTCAGCCTATAATGGGTTTATGGCACCCTGCTCAGTTAACGAAAGAGTAGCACTAATCAATTGCAAAAGGAGTTTTATTTGGGCCTCTTCAACTTGAACACAAAGACCTACATCTGTGGAACATTATTTCAAAACTGATGTTGAGGTGTTAAATGAGAAAATGTCAGGTTTTTTTCAAGAATTGCTAACTATCCCTTTGGACAAATGAGTTGAAATAATGTTGTAAGGATTACAGAAACATCTTTTCATGATACTTTCCATATTGGATATCAAGCAGCATGTCACCAACTGACCTCAGCAATAACCCCCGTTCTAGTTGTTGGGGAAAGAATCTAACCCATCTCACATAGCTTGTTGGCTGACCCTCCTAAAGGCTGTTTTGACCACCCCTGGAGTATAAAACCATTATGCAAAAAGTTGTATTACCATCACCAGTATTTCATTCTCTACTAAATCAAATGTTGTTCTTGAAGGGATTGCTTCTTTCCACACAAGCACTTAACACATATAGTAAACAATAGTTACATTTCAAAAAGAAGTGTGAAAAAGCATAAAGTGAGAAATTGAGTATATAAAAAAGGAAATAATGGCCAACAGTATAAGGATGAGTGGGGTAGCAGGGCTGTCAAAAGGAGGTGGACACAAGAACGGAGAAGGGGGTTCCTCATGCTCTTGCCCCGCACTCCACTTGCACCTTCTAGTTCTAGCACCTGCAGCAAGTAGCAGTACAGGAGTCAGTGGGAGAGTTCACAGCTGGGTGGAGATATCACCTTATATTTTTCCACTAAAAACAGGACGTTTTTTGTGTGCTTAACATGGGGTCTGTGGCAATATAATCAGGTGATATCTCCCTTCAGCAGCAGCTAATTTCATCTGTTGCTCCTGTGTCCTGCTCACTGCCTGGAGCCTCAGGAGCCAAAAGATACAGGAGGAAGGGGAAAGGGGAAGGGAGAAAGAGGACTGCCTCAGGCACAATCTTGGCTAGTAACACCTCTAGAAGATGGCATATAGACAAGAAGCAGTCCGTTGGCAGCTGTTTTTGCATCCTCACTGGCATAACTGATTATTTTGTTAGAATACAGATTAGTTGTGTCATTATTGACCACTATCTATGTGCATAAAAGCATCAGTGGGAAAACCAATGCAGATCAACGCTTATGTGTGCACTCAGTATTCAAGCCAAAAAAACTCCGGTTTATTAATATGGATAAAAGGCTTTATCTTTTATGATAGGGACTGATTTTTTCAGAGTAAGCTTTTCAAGATGCATAACCAGTCCTAATTAAATTATTATAAGATATACATATACAAATATATACACACACTTAAAAAAGAATATTTTAAGTTGTACCTTGATTTAAAATAAGTCAGCTGTACAAAAAGTTTACCAAGTATAATAAAAAGTACAGTGGTCTTTAGAGTCCTAATATTATCACGTTCCAAAGATTTAGGTCTCACAAAATGGTCTTTATTTTATTTCAAATTGACTTACACAGGAACCTAAGATTTAGGTCTAAGAGGTCGTGGCAGTATTGGAGCCCAATCACTAATTTTACAAGTGATCACAATATATAATCCATTTTATAAACTAATGGTACACTCTATCTAAAAGTTTCCTTACCAGTCCCCACTGGAAGGCTGTTCCAGAACTTTATTTCTCTGATAGTTAGAAAAGCTGCCTTTTCTAATGTCCACGGCCAGTGCAAAATAGGTTGCCCTGATCACTTTTTAAACTGAAAAAATCTACCTAAAAACAGAACAGAGATACTAAATAGAAAATACCTTTCTATGTTCATTACGTTTCCATGCCCATACCCTAAACTGCCTGTAGATGGAGATATAGGGGCAGAAGCCTGGATTGTCCTAGTTACTTTTGGCTACCAATATGCAATTAGTAATGAAAACATAGGGTCCTCCCTGAAGAATAGCAGTTAAGGAAACGGTGTGAATTCCTTAGTAACCATGGAACAAAGGCTTTTGAAAGTGTGTTTGACTCAGCACCCCAGAGCTAGCTCGCCCATGTAGCTAGCACTACAGTGACAGAAACACTCTTACACTTAACCTTATAGCAGGGGAAGAATAGTAGCCACCTCTGCATCCAACCATCTCCCCCTGCAGCCTCTGCTTTCCCATTCCTCTTGCCCCCAAAACAGCCTCTGCTCCTCAACCTGCATTTTGCCCTCTCCTTGTACCCCTGCTCCACATTAGCAGGCTCCATCCACACTAACAGGAGTGTGCAGCCCACACAGAAGCTACTGGGGCTGAGCTGGCAGAGGATGGAGCCTGCCAGTAGAAAGCAAAGTCAAGAGAAGGCAAAGAATCTTGAGAAGGAGAGGAGCAGAGGCTGAAATAAGGGGGCCGGGGAGGAAGCGGGGCAGGAGAGGGAACACAGGCTGAGGAAGGGGGCCCAAGACTGCTTGGGGGTGTAGATAGGGGCAGAGGTAGCAGGGCAGCAAACAAGCAGGGGACAATCTACTTAATATCCCCAGGCCACCTGCCCCGCCCCCCCCCCCACACACTGCCTGCCCCCTGCAGCATTGGGGGAAGGGCTGAATTAAAGACAGGCCTCCAAAAATTAGATTCTATAAAATGGAAAGTTATAACAAATTTATAAATTGTCAATGTACAGAATCCAATTATTGTGTGGGGGGGAAGTTTTCTTAAATTCAGGGTCATCTTAGATTTGAGTAAATATGTTAATATACATCAAGTGTTCCATATTGAGAGAGAGTCCACACTGGACACTTTTACACATGCTCCGATTCTTTCTGTTCAATCATGTCAGTTGGACTATTCTAATCAGAACACTCAAGCGTGCTGCAGCACCTTGTACATTCAACATCCCACATTTCAAAATGGCAGTGCAGGCACTTTAACTAAAGCTCGTCCATATTTTGAAACATGGGATGCTGAATATACAAGATGCTGTGGGCATTTTAATTAGAGCAGCTCCTGAGAACCACTCTAATTAAAATGCTCACTGCCTCACCCCGGAGCATGTGTATTCAGCAGAACAAGCAGTTTTCACTTTTTTCACTTACTATTGAAGAATGATACAATCCCTCTGCCAATACACACTGAATATACTCTACTGAAAGACAGAATCATAGAAAGTTAGGTTGGGAAGGAACCTTAGGAGGTCATCTAGTCCATGCCACTGCTCAAAGCAACTAGAGCATCCCAGCCAAAGCTTTGTCTAGCTGGTTTTTAAAAACATCCAAGGATGGAGCTTCTACCACCTCTCTGGGTAACCTGTTCCAGTGTTTTACTGACCTCCCAGTAAGAATTTTATTCCCAATATCTAAACTAAACTTCCCTTGCTGCAACTTGAGACAATTGTTGCTCTTTGTTCTGTCATCTGCCACCACTGAGAACAGTCTAGCTCCATCCTCTTTCGAATCCCAATTCAGGTTGTTGAAGATGGCTATTAATATGATATATAATATCTTCTATTATTATGTTTCTCAAAATATTAATAGTATTATATACTATTATATTAATATATAATAAAACATTATATCTAATGTATATTTCTATATAATATAATGCTGAACAGTCTAGCTCCATCCTCTTTCGAACCCTGTTTCAGGCAGATAAAGGCTGCTATTAATAACATATTAGATATATAATAAGAGATTAACAAAATAGGCTATCATGCTTTTTACTAAGAAGGTTACTACTAGAAGGAGTGTTTTGGAAGCTACAGGCACTGGTGAAGAGGATGCCAATTTTATTATAGCATTGACAGAGCTGATGCAAGTACCAGTCTTGTAGAGTTGGTGCCTCAGTCAGCCAAAAGTTTTTCTTCAGGGCATAGATAAACATAACCATTAGTTGTAGAATGGCTTAAATCCAGTTTAAACTTGAAGCAGACAGACATACAAGTCTATTAAACTGGCTTAAATCTACTCTGAAGTGGTTCAAAATAGTACTTGATTTGCCAGGTACACTTTTGAACTCTTCTATGTGCACTAGTCCAGTGTTATGTGTGGACATTAAGCATTCTGTGACATAGGGTTGGTCAGTCTTCCAGGCATCCCACACTGCACTACTCCTCACCACTACCCCCAAACATAAACACTGCTACAACCAGCTGCTCCAGTATGTAGCCAGAACTATATTATCCCCTTTTTCCCCTTTTGTTAGCATTTCTTATCAATGAGCTCCCATTGCACTGATTTTCAATAGAAGCTCTCTTTCTAATAAGCAGCTGTGTTCTCACTTCCTACTCAACCTCAGCCCCTCATCATGCCTTCTGAGCCCCTGGGAACCAAAAAAGGTGTGAATCTAAGCACTTCACCCCCAAGTCAGGAAAGCACACTACAGATTTTAGTCATCTGCAGGTGAAATGAGGGAAAGCAGAACAGTGACACTGCCCCCAGTCACAGGCTGCTCACCCCTGGGACTCCTAAACATGGGTGCAAATACTTTCCCTTAACCCCTGTTGTTCACTGTTGGGCTGGATGCAAATTCACACCTTCTGGTGTCAGAGCCACAGCACTTCAAACAAACAGGAACCAGTTTCCAATCAGTGATATTTTGGAACGGTTTAATTGTCATGAGTCCTCGTCCTTATATCACAATTTGGTAACTGCGCTCCAATGTGTCAGAAAGACCTAGTCTAGGTCTTGCACAATATCTTGAGAAGGCAGAATGAAGTTTCTTCTTGCTACCTCCCTTTAGAATAGCTGTGTTATTTTCCCCCCTTCTCAAGACATTCATTAATCAAATTATAACATAATCAACCTAGTTGTCTTTATTGAAGCTGAGGAAAAGTATTAATATAATTTGAGACATGCCTTTATCATTTTTAACTTCAACCCCATCCTCATTGCATAGAAAGCATTATTTCCTTGTTCTCTTATAAACTAAATTCTCCATCTATTTAATTAATTTTATTTAATTTATTTTAATTTCCTGTGCAAGTTTTAACTTGGACTAACTTTTGCCAATTCTTACTTTATCCCTAGATCTCTATTTGCTATCAGTCTGTACTTCTATTCTTTACAGGGTCTCTGCTCATTTCTAACAAGTTTCTTGAGGTGATTATTCATCCAGTGTAACCTGGAGCCCCTTTTGGTGTATTTCCCTTTCTTGGAACATACATTCCTAACAGTTTTAGCAACCTTAAAGAAAATGTAGGATGCTTCCACATTCAAGTCCTTGAGTTTTTCAGTACAGGTGGTCTAACCAGGTTTCTCTCTCAAGGTTTGCCTTCTTGAAATTGAAAACTAACATTAAAAATTTATTTTTGTTTATCCTTCCATTCAATTTAAACTCCAGGGATTTCTGATGATTTGCTCTGTGGGATATTTTGTGTTCCGCTTTTTTCTTTTTTTAAACAGATTGCTCTTCTTATTACTTACCACAATGCAGCCTAAAATAGAATCGCCTTTTTTTGGACTATTTGATGAAGAAATCTGTCAGCTATCATATCTAAAAATATCTAAGTCCTACCAATACCAGTAGCATTAGTCCTTCTGTCTATATCTTGGAAGTTAAAATCTCCTAGAATGACATAATTCCTAGTAGTATTTCTCTATGTATTAATTTTAAAATATGTGAAGGTACCTAGCACGTAAGTATTACCCATAGTGACCTGCTGGCCAAAAGAATCAAAGAAGAATAAACAATACCAGTAACAACACAGAACCATAATTATGCACTGCAATTTAGAGACAAGCTCTTTGTTCCAAAGAATTAATAGCCATACTTTAAGATAAAATACATGGAAGAATGACTATTCATCATGCAGAAAATGAGACTAACATGCTTTTAAACAGCAGCAAAATAATGAGCTGATTGTCAAAACCTTAATGAGATTTATTACATGAATATGGGCCAATTCTTCCTGTGTAAAAAGTCATTCTTGTGTTTTTATTATTTATTTACTTTTATTTAAAGCAATAAGAGAGACGCAACATGTGACAAGCTAAGTAGGAAATCTCTGTGGGTTTCAGATTAGATGACAAGTCTGTATGACTTTACAATAGATTTTGTAAAGACCTGAAACTAAATTCTACTGGCATTTATATCACTGAAAATGCTGAGCAACTGCACTGACATCACTGGAGTCATGTGACTAGGAGCAAACTTCAACCCTAACAGGTATTGTTCTGTTACTTTAGATGATACATTTGCAAATACTTACAGTGGAGACTGGTTAACATGTGAAAGTGAATAAACCTAGCTGACTGTGAAAGGTTGGTTCAAGCCTAATTTACAACAGATGCTAAAGAACTTCATCATGCTCTACCTTGTAGGCCCTGAGAAACTTCAGTTGATTATACATCTACATCTAGCTTGTGACAGAACACAGAAACCCTTCCATTCCACATGTGGCACTAATATCTTTAAAAATATAAAACTTTAAAAACTTGGAGGGTCAGCTTTTACTGTGCATGTGCACTTGCACACACACAAAAGCCAAAGCACACAGTATTTGCTTTCTAAATAATTGTTGCAGTTTTTAACATAAGGTTCCTAAACCAAATACTTTAAAGATGGGTATCAACTTTAGCTGCCTTAGGTTGTTCTACTAAAACTGAGAAAAATTAAAAGCCTCTTTTGCAGAATCACTCTCTAACCATTTCTTTGCAGCTCCAGAGGTATTTGGCAGTAGAAGAATCCTTCATCTCAGAGTCCAAATAGCAGCTGGATCCTCTGTTTGCTCCACTCAACTGAATAAACAACTTGCATCTAAAGCACCACAAGTACACCAATACTGAGGTACTCCCTACCTGCAGGCTTCTGCTGCAGAAAAGCATGCTCATCCTCTGTCTGGAGGTCCTATTCTTTTGGTACAGGGCAAGAGAAATGACTCAGCTTCTTATGATTAATGGCAAATTTCCAAGACCCAGAGAAAGACTGAGTCAAGTTGCAAAGCTCAGGATACTACTAGAATTGTTTCTTCTCACTCTCTACTTCAGAAAATAATGTAGCATGAAGAGAGAATTCAGAAGTCTCAAAAGTGAGCTTTCTAGGACAGACAGTTTTTGGAAAGCTCTTCCACTTGACTCTCTCGCTGTGAAGAGGCACTGGCTGAAAGTGGGATGCTGGTGGCAGGAAATGAGAGCAGGAGAGAGCAAAAAGCTGCGAAAGAAGAGGAACGATGCTTCCACAGGTGATGCTCCTTCAAGATTGGTGAAATCCTGAGAAAGGGGGTGGGGGGCACAGAACAAAAAGCTGGGATAGGAAAAAAAAAAGAATAAGAGGCTGCTGGAGGGGAGAGAACCCCAAAGACCCATCTAGACAGAAGGGAAAGACTAAACGGGGTCTACTTAATTTCAAGAGTTCACAGAGGAGGAAGTTCACCTCCAAAGAAAAAAAAAAGAGAGGCTGCCCTGGGATGGGGTCCCCAGGGATGGCAATGATGCCCCTAGGGCTCTGTGACCTTGCCAATCCTGTCCAATGGGCACCCGTTTCCTCATCTGCCATGTCTTGCTGG
This sequence comes from Crocodylus porosus, assembly GCF_001723895.1. Taxonomy (NCBI): domain Eukaryota; kingdom Metazoa; phylum Chordata; order Crocodylia; family Crocodylidae; genus Crocodylus; species Crocodylus porosus. The sequence goes on from NW_017728909.1 coordinate 38,887,406, forward strand.
TGATTATAATAAATAGGGAGGCTGCCCTCGAGTTTGTGTTCAGACCTGGTCCTGATGGACCCCACTGAAACCTGTGGGTTCTTGGACCCCTTTTGGGTCCTGCTCAAAGTGGTTGTCTCATGGGACACCCTCAACCTTATGGGCTAGATGCGTGGCTCCAAAAGCTCCCCTTTACCATGCCCCAAGCCTCACAGATGGTATTTAAACATTGCCTCTCTGGGGCCTTGCTATAGCTCAGCCTCCTGTTATCACCGGGCTCTCTGCAGCCCTGTCTCTGCGCCCACACTGGCGCTGGGCACTCTGCAGCCCCTTTGTCACTGCGCCCCTTGGTGCCGTGCTCTGCTCACCCACTTTGTCACTGCGCTCCTTGGCACTGGGGTCTCCACACTGTAGTGGGCCCCAATGAGGCCTCCTCTTCACCCAATAGCCTCAGTCTGGTCCACCAGTTTTATAAGACAGCAATCAAAATATGAACCCCTGGGCTATAACATAATAAAAACAGTTCAGGGTATGCTCTGTCCCTTTAAAAGAGTCAACCTCCCCCCTACACACACACACTAAATGCCTTGTAGGCCAGGTTACCTTAGTCCTATATGCAGCATATCAGGCAGCCACATCATCTCTGGGCAATTCTTCCCTGGAGGCTCTCTCCCCTGGCTGCTGCCAGAGAACTAACTCCTGCTGGTCTCAGCCCTGGGGTTTATATATACCTGAGGCCCTGCCTTTTTCTGGTCAGCCGACCGGGTGCAGGTGCAGGTGCAGGCTTATTCCCTGGTTAACCTGCTGCCATAGTACCGTTTACCTGTGGGGTTTCTGTCTGGCTCCTAGGGCCCTCTCCCAAGGCAGTTTCTGTTCTTAAAGGAGCAGGTACCTTAGTGCCCTGTGGCAGAGACTCCGAACGGCAGAGTAATGTCTGAAGAGGCTGCGGTGAGAAAAGAAGAACAGCTACCTGATAGGTCAAAACATGTGTTTTTCTGATTTCTTTTACTGTATTTGGACACTTTGTAGAGTCAATCGGACTTGAGATGTTTTCAGGGGAGAGAGAGCCAGAGGGACAGCAACTCTCTCAACCTTAAGCTGACAGGAACATGTGAAGAGACACAGAAAGGTAAGATCTCTACTGGAGAAAGTGCATTAAAAATATTTTTTTCAGTTCATTGTTCAGTCCAACTGTTTAGCCTTAATTAACCCTAACTGTACATTGTATTAAGGTGAAGCTAGTAAGCCAAAGAGTTCTGGGTTATAAAAGTGAAGATGTACCTGAGAAGCATTTAATAACCACAGCCTGTTTAGCTGTGGGTTGGTCATAGCTGTAAAAATAAATAACAAATAAATGGTGATTAACCCAAACAAGCTTGTGAGTCAATTCATGACTTAAGTTTGGGCATCATCTAGAGGAGCTTCGAGAGATGCCATAAATTTTCAAGTAGATTGCTGGTACTTGGCTGTGGTTAAAAAAAAAAAAAAAAAGGAGAAGAAGAATACACTTCCTGAATAATAAAATCAAGAAATAATCAAGACGTGGCAGACGACAGTTGGAATATACCACTGGGACATAAACACAGGTAGTCTCAGAAAAGAGGTCTAGAGCTCGAACATAAGCTAAACTACCACACATGCATATACACTTCTTCATATAAGCAGCCAGAACTCAGTAGAACCAATATCAAACATTTAAGACACGTGTTGTAGAGTTTGTAAAGGGTTGTCACTTAACTCACTAAGCAACTTTTTTTTCCCAAAGGCAAAATTTCCCCCACAGGAAACAACATAAACAATAAAAGAAGTGCACAAACAACAAATAGTTATGTAACACCCACACAAACACTGGGTTGTGTATTGTTCAGTAGGCAGAAGGGCTACAGTTAAATCAAAACCTGCAGTCCTTCCTCAGACCCTGAGTGGGCAACCCCAGCTCTACACTGCCTTCTTAGCACCACAGCCTTCCCTCTCTCTTCTTCATCTACCCTCCTTGGGAACTTTTAACTTCCTTTCGAGCCAGTCCATCATTCCTGTTAGTTGGCCCTGTGCTCCGAGGCAGGCAGGCTATTATCCTTTAAACCCCTGCAGCTGGACCCCCACCCCAGAATTATGCACATCATTACACATCCCCCCTCCCAAGAGTGGAGCCCAGGATTCACTCTTCCAATTTTTTAATTCCACCTATTCCATGCCACTCACCACTCCCCTCCCACTGCTTCAGAAGTCTGCATTTGTATGTGCAGATTCAGAGCACTGCTGTATTGAGAAGTCAAAAGGCTGTAGGGACAGGTACCACCTCATCAACCAGGGGTTGGCCTCCTACATAGCATTAAGCCATGTTAGCAGGGCATGGTCAGTGACCAAATCTAAATGGGGCCCTAGGACATAGTAGCAGAGGATCTTAACTGCTCACTTAATCACTAGACACTCCGGGCACTTTTACACATGCTCTGGGGGCTTGGGGGAGTGGGACACAGCACTTTAATTAGATCGTCTCCGAAAGCCACTCTAATTAAAGCGCTGCTGAATCTCCTGTATCAGCATCCAAGCACTTAAAAATAGTGGCGGAGGTGCCTGAACTAAAGCTCTGCAGCCTTCCTTCTCTCTCTCCCTCAGCTACTCTCCCTGGGAGCTTTTAACTTCCCCTAGGGCTAATCAATCATTTCTGTCAGCTGACTGTGTGCTAGGCAGGTAAGCTATTACTCTTTAACCCCCTGCATCTGGGCTCCAGCCCCTGAACCATGTACCTCATTACAGAGTTGTTTGATGGAGTCCTCAGTGCAAGACACTTTAGTGATGAGGTCTCCTATGAGATTTAACGACAGAAACCAGGTTTCTACCAAAGCTGATAGTGCTGATGCCAATGTGTTAACCAAACCTGATGTGATGGTTAAAATTACTGCTTCTAAGTAGAAATGCAGGTGGCAGACAGCAGTCTTGGTAGCAGTAGCTTCAAAGTTCAAACATTTTTCTGACTGATTAATATGGAGAATATGGGGGAAAATTATATTATTCCTGTCTTTGGAATGATACTGCAGCAGTAGATATAACATCTGAGGGGTTGTACAATTTGTACTTTTAAGGAATTGAATTTTGTTCCATTTTCAATATCGTTTTTTTTTTTTTGTACGTGAGACAGATCATTCTTTGCAGATGGGATCTGTAGTTTGTGAAATGACAGGTCTTTAGGAAAACATAATAAAGTTAATGTGTCTTCCTGTTTCAGTACTATACCAACAAATGAAACATTATTTGGAATATCTCTCCTTAAAAAAGCACTTTAATGATACACGCTGAAATAAGCCTATTGTTAAAATGCAATTCACCGAATAAAGTATGATGCCAGCATTTGACTTTAAAATCTTCTCATGGTGATTCATAATTGTCTACTTTGTTATGTATTAACCTTAGATTTGGTCCTATATTAAATTAAATAAAGACTTGCTACTGTGTTTCTAAGTATCAGTTACTATTATCCAGTATATGTTACTGAATTATTGTCATATAATCCTCCTAATGGGCTTTTTTTAATCCAGTGCCCATAGCTGCTGAATGAAGAAAAAAAAATACACTACTCCTATTTTTCTTTATATGTACCTTCTCAAATCATTTAACCTGTTTCTGGATTGATCTAAATGGGGCATAATAGAAATTATTTGCAAAAGTATTTATAAAACCTGCTTTAAAAATTATGGATATGCTATGATCATCACCCCATCAGTTGTTGTGCAGCACATATACAGAATATATACAACCAAATGTAACATCCAATATTTATAATTTTTTTCAACAGCTAGCTCTTCATACACATACAAATTTCACCAACCCTATACTACCTTTTGGCAGGTAAATCTGTACATACAATACAGTCAGGATAGGTGCATGCGATCCTGTACATTAGTGGATAGGTATATAGATGGGATGAAAAGAAACCTGCTGAATTTTGAGCCTAGTCCCTTGCAACTGTGAACCCATACATCATGTAACTGTTTTTATAAACTGACCAAAGTCCAAGTTTGAAGTCGTTGCTTTTCTGCCATTACTCCTTAGATTAGAAGGACATCCCAGAGCTTCACTGCCCTGATGGTAAGGAAATGGAGAGTGGAAAAGAGAAAGAAAGAACTGTTATACATCTTAGCATTTTTCTCAGTGTACTTCTGAAAGGCATTCATATTACACTGATGATGTCCTTAAGAACCAGGAGAAGGACAGATTTGTCAGCTGTCTTAGGGTCTTGAGGGGACTGAAGAGAAGGAAACATTGCCCCCCAACAGATTTGCAGGAATAGTCTGTTAACAATGAAATAAGAGATAACACCTTAACTGTGACAATATAAAGAAACAGATTGATTTTAAGATTGCAAACTTTGCCATTTGAGAAAGAGTCCTCATCTTTCTTTTTGCCTGGAAACGCAAATAATATGTTTGATAATGTATTAAATAAAATTATCTTTACTTGACAAAAACAAAGAAAAATAACTGAATACAGTGCTTGTTGTATGATCAATAGACCATCACAACAGATTTTCTTAACACTGGGATTGTAGGGCAAAACCTTTGCTGCATTTTTCATTGTCAGGTCAGAAATAATAGCAAATTGGTAATGCCATATATTGTGAGGCTTAGATCTGAACTGGGCATGTTCGTTTAGGTCAGTAGCCAAAGTATACATACAAGTATTACATTTAGCTCACCCTACGGTTAGGGTGATCTGAATGCCTAGATCTACAAGTGCCTTAAAAATGGTGTGCCTGATCTAATGTTGGTTCTTGTCAGACAGGAACTAACTGTAGATCAGCATGGGGTTAACTAAACCTAGCAAGGGCTAACCCAGCCTAGTGTAGGTGTGTACACATTCACAACACAGCTCTGGGGCTGGGGAGCCCCAGCCACACTCTACAGCCCCAGGGCTGTGCTGTTTTTACGCACCCACCCATCCTGACCAGTTCCTTTTAACCTCCATGACTAGGCCCCCCACCATTCCCCCTACAGATTTGCCTGTCTCGGCTCCCCACCAACCTGCCAACACATCCCCCCCCTCCTAACCTCTCAGAACCCTCCCATTACCTGTCAGCTCTGTGCTTCTGGGGAACCCTAGCACACTACCCAGCCTGTCTGACTAACGAGGACTTCCTCTCCCCAACTCTGCTTGAGCCAGAACTGATCAGAAGGAGGACTTAAAAAAGTCAATCAAGATGCAGTCAGAGATACACCTAAACCTCTCCGGATAAGGGTGACAGGATTAAGGCAACTCCCCCAGTCCCATTTGCATCAGAGATAGGAAAGGGAGGCACCTCCATTAGCATTCAGAATGGAGAACAGAGATTCCAAGGCATGGACCGCACTGAACTCTGAGACCAGAAAACCAGGGGAGCACCGCATGATGGGGGATCCCTGCTCTAAATGCTAATCAACCCGTGTCTGTACACACCCAGCTCAGCATTTATCAGACCAATTCTAGCGATGATGAGTCCTTTATTGGTGGTATCTGCCTGTTTGCATTGTGAGATCCCTCAGGATAATGCTGTCCATAGCTAGGAATGATCAGCTCCCATTGTCCAGCATAACAAAACAACTCTGGGATACTCTCTTGAGTCATCGTTTACCCACAAACGAACCTTGAGTTCACCCTTGAACCATTGTTATTTCCCTACAAAAACCCCTACCCAAGCTCAAGTTTCTGTTCTGGTGCTTGGATCCAAAAGCTGCACCAGTTCCACTGGGACTTCACCGTCTCTTTTCCTGCCTGGAATATCTCCACTGATCACGCTGGTGGTTCTGCCTGTCTTAAGCACTCGGGACCTAAGCCGAGCAACTTGTCTATGAACTCCAACAAACACCTGGGAACCTGGACTGGTTCAAGCTTCACTGAGTGGTAAGACACAAACTCACTCTCTCTCTTTATTTAAGCCAACTTTCTAAACCTTGGACTTGGTTTAATCCCTCTCTCTCTTTCCCTCTCTCTTACTTCAGGCACAGCTTTCTAAACCTGACTTTTGCTAATCAAACTTGAGCAAGCCCACTTTCTAAACCTCAGACTTAGTTTAATCCCCCTCTTTCTACCTCTCTCTAATCCAGGCACAGCTTTCTCAACCTGACTTTTGCTGATCAAACTTGAGCTAGACTTACTCAAATACCCAATTGAAACTGTGTAATATTGTAACTTCTTTGTTTGTTTGTCTCTCCTTGTATGGCTATTACTACTAGTATCATTGTAAGTTTCATATACCTGGCAATAAAATAACTCTTACAGTCAAGCTGGTTGCCATACTCTCCCTGAACCTCATTTGCTCTTCCTTCTCCTCAACCTCCCCATTTGCTCTACAGCAACGCTTCTTTTACCTAAGCCAAAGATCCCTGTCGAGCCCAAAAATCCTGTGGGATTTGCTCATCAAGGGAGTTACTACCAAGACAATTGGGACAAGAGATTGGGAAATGCTGAGGCAGGGCACATGAAGGTGTCAGCCTGTTAATGCTGATCGACCCGGCCCCACTCAGACATGCCCTGCTCCTGTGCTGAGTCTGGGGCACATGAGGGTGTCGGCCTGGAAATGCTGAGTAACCCTGCTCGCTCAGACTTGCTCTGTTAACTTGTTTGCATGTATTGTATCTGGCTGCATTTTATTGTTGCCCTGCTGAACTCTGTGCCGAGTCCATAGCCTATAAGGGTGTCAGCTTAGAAGTGCTGATTGACTCTGCTAGCTCAGGCATGCTCTGTTCCTGTGCTGTATCTGGGGCCCATGACCATATCAGCCTGGAAATGCTGAGTAACCCTACTCACTCAGACATGCCCTGTTAATCTGTATGTGTTCGACTGACTCGGTAGCTGGAGGAACCTAGCCCCATTGAAACTAAGCCTTGCAAGGTAGCTCCATGGCGGGGAGGGGAGGACTTGCAGAAGACAGAGATAGAGCTCTGTACAGAACACAAGTGGTACATTGACAGGATTACAGAAACCCCAGACATGTAACTCTGATAAATAAGCGTACCCCAAAAGGGATAGGCAAATCTAGTAACACTCTGCAGAGTTCCAAGTAATGGCTGCAACTTCTGCATCAAAAGATTTTACTCCCTATATGGATTACAATTGAAATAAACATTTAAAAGATGAAAAATAAACCCTGAAACCTCAATAAGTACACAAGGTACCACATTTGCAGAGAATTCTTTATGTACAATTTACAGTTAATATTAATGCACATCTTTTTATACTGCAAACAGATAGCATGAAGTATTACTCATTCACAATGAGAAAAACTGATTCAAGTTTGTGGATTAAGTAAGATTGGCTTTCTATTAAATCTAAAGAAGAGCCACTATTACAAAATATAGGAAAGTAAATAAGATAAAGGTACATTTTTCCTTCAAATACAATCATAACCATTCAAGAGCAGATCTTTGGGCGTGTGGGTGCACCAGCCCTTCTGCTACCAATGCTGGTCACCCTGTGCAGCCTTTCCTTGCAGCTGGAGCCCCTGGACCAGCAGGAGACACTGGGGGCATTGGTGAGGGGGGAGGAGCTGGGCATGAAGCAGGCACAGGAAGCAGGGATCTACCTGCCTTTGCCACAGTTACTAGCTGATACAGGCATGGGGAGAGCCCCAGAGCTGCTCCGGCCCTGCTCCAGGCAAAAGCCAGGCTTGGCTAGGGATAGTGGTGGGGCAATGGGTTCCTCCTTCTAGCATCTACTCTCAGCCAGCAGGGGACACCCAGGGGAGAGGTGAATGTGGATAGTCACAAGAGGAGGAACCCACCCATCGCTGTTCTTGCTCCTGGCCCAGCCCAGCACCCTTCACAGTTGTTTCCTGAAGTCATCTCTCTGCCTAACAATGTACCAAGAGTGGCTCTGGGATCCCCCACACTCCTGGATCAACTGGGGACAGTGGTGACGGGGCCACCTACACCCTTTCTACAGTTGCTTCTGGCCCTGCGCCAGTGTCCCAAGCCAGGGGATTTCAATTGCACCTTAATACTATCTCCCAACATGGTGGTGTGCCAAACTCCCCATTACTAAAACCTAGATCCAACCCTGCCAATACCTTAAAATCCAATACTTGAATTTCAAATTGGTTAGTGTGGAATCTTGCTACATTCTTTCACTGAATTAAAACATTATGTTTAAAATTTGAATTCACGACTATTGGAATACCACCCTCAACATAATTGAAAGCATACTCCAAATATTATACATTAATTCATTAATAAGTAAGAGACACCAGTTCAAGGGTCTTGCCCCTCCACTCAGGGTTGGACCAATCACCACATTTGGGGTCAGGAAGGCATTTTACTCCATGGTCAAATTGGTATGAACTGTTGGGGTATGAACTGTATGGTTGGTATGGACTGCCTTCCTTTATAGTAGAAGAGAATGGCCTCTTCCTTAGAACTTTCAAGCATATTGTAACTACCCTTGCAACAGCCGAACAATAGCCACTTTACATGTAGCAGGATGGGGTGCAATGCTTTATGGTTGTGAGACAGGGTTGAATGTGCAAGTTTTAGTATACACGAGTGGGATGGTTTGGATAAGGATGATCCTGTTGTAGGTAAGGGGCTGGACAAGATAACCTCCAGAGGTCCTTTCTAACCCTACTTTTCTATGATTCTATGGGCACCGATCTGATACATTCTACCCAATGCTGCTTTATAGACCCATTAATGTTTTCAATATCTCTTCATTTCAATATTCTTCCATCATGCTCTATAGTTGACTTCATGTTACCATGTTCAACAAAACACAGATATAATCTACGGATAACACATTTCTATACTGTTTCATAAATCAGAGTCTCATACAAAACCATATTTAAATTACGTTATAAAGAATGATCAATATAGGTTCTGAACATCAAGATACTTTATTATATTTGTTTATAGAAATTTGTAAGTATTACTGTGCAATAAGTAAACTATGCCACATAAATAGGTCTCTGCCACAAAGCATTTTTCAGTCTTTGCCAAAAAATTCCTAGCTTACAGGAGTGTTACAAGATTAATCATGCTTTGTAAAATACTTTGAAGCTGTAATACTCTCCACCAAGTACCAAATATAATTAAAGCAGTAAAGAAACAACTGTGTGTGTATTACAGTTTAATAAGAAATTCCTTGGTACCACCCAAGCATGAAGTTGAGGGCCAAGTGCCATTAACCACTGAAGGGTGCCATTTTTTAACATAATATAATGCTAGAGTGTCTTCTTACAAGTGTAAAATACTACTTTCTGTTGAAAAGACCTGCAATATGAGACAAATATTTTAAAATTAAATTAGGCATAAAATTATATTTAAAGAAATGCTTGGTAACTGTAGACCCTTGAAGATAAACTCATTAGGATTCTTAAAAGCAAATATTTTAAATGATATAAAGTAACTATTGAATTAAATGTCTTTTTAAAAAATACCATTTATTCAAATATAAAATGACCCTGATTATAAGATGACCTCCCAATAATTAGATTCTCTATACAAAAACAGTTACAAATTTGTTATAATTTTCCAGGTATAGAATCTAATAAGTGGAGGTGTGCCTTGAATTTTTCTCCTTCCTACTGTTACAGAAGGGAAAAGAAATCTGGGGAGTCAAATAGCCCCCTTGGCCTTTAGCCCCACAATTTAGAATCATAGAAAATTAGGGTTGGAAGGGACCTCAGGAGGTCACTGAGTCCAACCCCCTGCTCAAAGCAGGACTGTCCCCAACTAGTAATCCCAGCCAAGTCTTTGTCTAAAAATGTCCAAGAATGGAGAGTAATCTTTGGGTAACCTGTTCCATTGTTTTACCACTCTCCTAGCAAGAAAGTTTTTTCTAATATCTAACCTAAAGCTCCCTTGCTGCAACTTGAGACCATTGTTCCTTGTTCTGTCACCTGCCACTGAGAACAGTTTAGCTTCATCCTTTTTGGAACCACCCTTCAGGTAGTTGAAGGCTGCTATTAAATCCCCCTTAGTCTTCTCTTTTCCTGATTAAATAAGACCAGCTCCCATAGCCTCTCCTCATAAGTCATGTGCCCCAGCCCCCTCACCATTTTGTTGCCCTTCACTGGATTATCTCCAATTTGTCCACATCCTTTCTGTAGTGGGGGAACCAAAACTTGACCCAGTACTCCAGATATTGCCTCACCAGTGCTGAATAGAGGGGAATAATCATTTTCCCTGATCTGCTGGCAACATTCATACTTATATAACTCAGTATGCTGTGAACCTTATTACAACTTCTTTCCCCTGCAGCCTCTTCCCCCCTTTCTTACTGTCCCTGAGCACCTGGAAATGAATTTGAAAATTCTGACCTAGAAAAAAAACCATGCCTGTAGTAACTTGTATATAGAACTATTACTATAGGTACCCATAGACTTAGACCATACAGGAACTTATGTCTTTTACCTCTTTTGAAACTGTTGCAAGCTTTAGTTTAAGTATTCCACAAACACACTTTTAAACAGCACTTCTGTACTTACCTGCATATTTATTTATTTATTTATTTTTAAAGGAAAATAGTTTGTGTTCCAAGCCAAAACAGCCAAATCAATTCCAAATCGGTGAGCCATTCAAGGACCATAAGTGTCCCTTACTACTGGCGAACATCCTCCACCCCTGCCAGGGGCTTCAGATGCTTCTAAAAACTTTGGCAGGAATCCTACATGTAGCCCTAAGCCTGGAGGCTTGGGGTTCAGATGCCCCTGAGTTCCGCTTGCCCTCAGCCATATGGCCACAGGAGCAAGCTAAGAAAGAGTCTCCCATTTCCTTAAAGTGGGTGTAAAGCCAAGATCTTCCCAATGAAAGTGTAAGTGGAAGGTTAACTATGCATTACCTGCACTCAAGTACTACCCCTTGCCAAAAAACAGTTATCCCCAGCAACTAGGAAACCCACCTTCATGGTCATGGTGTTTACCTGTATAATATGTGTTTAACTGCACATTACATTAGTTCAAAGCCAAAATGCTCATGATTTACCATATAGTTCATTGGGCTGGGCCCAAGCATAGACATAACATTTCAAGTCATGGTGACCCCACAGCACTGCTCATTATGTGTGTGTACTCCAGATACCCACAAAAAAGGATACATGTGCTTATAAGCCACCCACTCATAACTGGAACCAGGTGTTCCTGTCATGAGCCACATATTCTTCCAGAAAATGTATAAAGATGATCTGGCTCCATCTAATGGAGGGCAGGGCCACACTAATCGTAGGCAAAAGGCTTAGGGAGGGGCTGACAGAGGGATTCTGGGCAAGGTCTTTGGGGCCATTTGGTGATGTTTGCCAAATATTTAGAAATGGAAAGAAAGGTGTAGCTCAGCTGTGGGAGTGAAAAGGAAGTATGCAATGTAGTGGCTCACCATGACTTCAAAAGGAGTTGTCACTGAGGGGGACTAAGCACAATGGGCACTACCATATATCGTTTTCAGATGGGTTATATTAACTTATAATTCCTTAGAGCAGCAGTTTGCAATCTGTGGTAAGAGTACTACCAGTGGTACATATTGACAGATTTATTATAATTACTTTCTATGACAATAATTTGCTGGTGGCACTTAAGGTTGTAGCCTTTTAAACTGGCAGTGTGCAATCTGTCAAGAGTTTGAAAACCACTGCCTTAGAGGTAGCAAAGCAATCCCAAAGAAAGGTTACCAAGAAGTGAAAGAGACATTAAGGGAATTCTGTAAGTGTTAGCAAGTTGGAGTTGAGCTTTTCCAGAAATGAGAGGAGGAATGAAGGGCACAGAGGACAGCAGGGCTCCATGGGGCGGGGAGGAGGTAAATATCCATACCTGCTTCTAAAGAGCTCCCAGAGAATCTGCAGCTTGTTCTATATCTGCCATATCTTGTTATATATCTTTAGCCTTGGGTTCAGCCCCAAGAGGTGGGATGCATCAACAGCCCTGTGTTGCAAAGAGCTGAGGTGGGGACTGAGGCACCTGAGATTCCACTGGAACCTAATACAGAACACCAAGACCAAACTGTCATCCAAGTATTTTTGGCTAACATCAACTGTAAGACCTTTCTGGCACCTAGAGATGGCTCTGGTCCTCCTAGTGCTAGTCTGGTATTTCAGTGCCTCCAGGCCCAGTATTAGTTCCCTGCAGAGGGAACACTGACCTGTATTTTCAAGGGCCATACAAAAATAAAAGGTTCCCATCAGTATGTTTGCACCATATAGACTATGTGTTTTATAGTCATTCTCAGTGTTAGCTGCATTTAATCTGCTCTATAGTTAGTTTCATTACTGAGCGTATGCTGCTTTTGGCAGGAGTTTAATGACAGACAATGTATTTAGTGGGGTTTCCTTGTATGCAAATGTAGGACAAAAGTCTTTTCCCCTCATGTTGATTGGAAGGAACCTAATCTTATGTTTGAGTAAATACAGTATTTAATTTACATATAAGGAGAAGCGATGACTGCCCTGAAAGGTACAACTAGGAAAAAAAACTAGGCTGTTTTTTATTTTATGGATTGATTACGGAACAATTTGTGCAGCTACTTACAAGAATTCTTTTACAGGTGTTATTTAATATTATTCCAGTAACTGTTATCCAGGGACTGCAAGTGATATAAAATCATTTTCATTTTAAAACTATCCCAACAGCATTTGTTTGAATGCACATGAAAAGCAGGGGTGTTAGAGGTATGTGAACAAGCTTCTTCATTTAAAAGATATTCTTCTATCTTGAAAATAAAAAAGCTGAAGTACTTGAATGGACCTGCTGAAGTATTTTAACTCCTCTCCTCTGTAAAAATAAAATACCAAACTCCTCTGAGTAACGCAGAAGTGATTGAAGCTGCAGGAGGGTAAGAAAAAGTTTCTTTGCAAATAAAGCAATGTTTATTTCCCTGACTGCATTCAAGGTTTTAAAGTATTCTAAATCTAAACAAGCTGCAAAAACAAGGCTTTTGTGACCACATTTTTTTTGTATCATATTAAGTTTCAAATTTTCAAGCAGTACCAGATGCCAGACATACTAATCAGACAGAGTTAGTAATGTAAAAGACTATCAGATATAAAGATCCATAGTGTAATTCTAGACTTTGTGGCTGTGGCCAAGGACCACAGAGTCATGTGAATGGCTTAACAATCAAAATTCCATTAATACTCATCACTAAAGACAAAAGCAGAATATGGTAATTGCAGCTGTAAACTTTCAATGAAATAGTATACTTTGTGCCTTCTTGTGTTGTGTTACATGAGCCCTGTTGATTTGTGCTACCACCAGTGTTCTAAATATCTTGAACGCTAATTAAGTTACTTTTACTGCAAATAATTAAAGCCTATGTCAAACATTCATGAGGTGTGGAATACAAACAATTCTTAAGCAACCATAACAGCCATATTAATTCTAACTATGGTGATAGTGTTAATGTAATTAATAGAGAGGTACACAAATTCAAACAAATGCAATAAGTATTCAGGAGAAAACAGAAACCTAAGACAAGCAAAAGACAGACTTTTTCCCCCCCAAAACTTTAATAGTCAAGTATCCATGGAAAGACTAACATATGTCCTTAACAGCTCCTGTGCAGCTCACTGCACAGGTGAAAATGCAGCTGACTCAAGTGTTGGAGGCTTTAGATCCAGAGTCACTCTAGTGAACAAGACACAGTTTTCACAAGCTTTCTTAAATTTTGCAGCTTCATTATATTGTCCAAACGTTTTTTGCCAATACAATCCTATTTAATGTAAACTTGAATATGAGAAACCCAACTAAATGTTTCCAGATGGAATAATAATGCATTGTTTCTCATGTAAAAAGGTGAGAGTTTTTGCACTTTAACTTCCTATATTAATGCCCAAAGTTGCTACTCCAGAACACTGCTCTGTTTCAAGTTCTGGAATTTTTTCATTATAACCATGCAGTAATCACAGCTCATAGCCTGGAATATACTGACTAAATGGCAGCTACTTGAGTGCAAAGCACATAGATCAGTCTTGCAAGCATTTATAATTTCACAATATATTTCTATTCATTTCAGGAACTCTGAGTGACCTGTCAAACCAAGGTGTATTGACAAATGCTGAGTTTTGCATTCCTAGGTGTCATCTCTGTATGACAGACACCTGGCCTTCATCTTTTTTTGCCTATTAGCCATGCCTTACATAAAAATTAGCTAAGATTATCACTGCTTTCTGAAACATCTGTGCTCACTACACTGCTCTGAGAATCCAACCATGAGAAAACAAGTAAACAATTTAGCTGTTAAATACTAGGGGTGTGCAAAACAGGCCCTATTCGATTTGTATTTGGACTGAATCAGGGACAGTGATTCAGTTAGTTGATTCAGATCATTGTCCCCGATTTGATTTGGCTGAATCCGAAGATTCAATGATGATTCGGAGATACCAGGTGCAACTGGTGAACATTGATGCTGGGGCAGATGGAGCATCCCACAGGAGCATGGTCCCCCCCTCCCCCATGTGCTCAGTGGCGATCCCCGAAAGTGGACTAGAAGTACTTCTGGTACACTTCCAGGTCTGCTGTGGACTGCCTGGGGGGGCCTCTCCATGCCCCCACCAGCTCAGCGATCAGACATGGGGGGAGACCCAGGAGGCACCAGTTGCCAAGCTGGGAGGGATATGGGGGTGCTATCCGGCACGCTCTCCAGTGGACCCGTAAGTGGTCTGGAAGTGCTTCTGGTCCACTTCCAGGTCTGCTGCTGAGTGCTCTGGGGAGCCCCCCCCCACTTCTGTGGGACACTCCTTGTACCCCATTATTGCAGCATTCATGAGCCTCCTGCTACCTAGAGGTATATAGAAAAAACATTTAAAGCTGTCTCTATGTCCGAATTGCCAAATCTTTCCAAATCTCTCTGAATCAATTTGGAGGGTTCCAATGCGATTCAGAGAGATTAGAGGGTCCTCTGATTCAATTCAGGTTCAGAGATTCACCCACTGAATCAGGCCAAATCGAATCAGCAATTGAAGCTTTGCACAGCCTTATTAAAAACCATTATTATCCCATATACAGTAATTCCTTTTAAAGTCAATATTTATAGGGTTATAGGATCATAGGAAAGTAGGAATGAAGGGACTTCATGAGATAATCTAGTCTAGTCCCCTGTTGGGGAGGGGGAAGGATCATCCATAGCTAAAACATCCCAGTCAAGTGTCTCTAAGTCTCTCTTGAAAATTTCTAGGAATGCAGATTCCACAATTTCTGTAGATAGCCTGTTGCAGTGTTTGAACCCCATCACAGAGAGAAAGCTCCTCCTAATCCCCAGTACTATATTAATAATATTACCAAATATTACCAAAACTTGATATCTGAAATAATGCAGTTGTTTGCTTTCTGAGTAAAAGTGAAAATTTTGGAAATCCTATGGCTTAAGTGAAAGGGTGAGTTATGTTTTTCCAATGATGAACCAATTTTACTGGACCAAAAACTGAAATTCATCAACCAAAAAAACCACTTATGAGACATGATCAGCAGCTGTCAAAGCTTCAGTAAAGGTCCTAGAACAATTGAGCAAGATATGAAAGATCACAATGCTGTTGTAGCTTATGGTGCATTTTACAACGCAAGCAAATATAACTAGGTTTGGTCTCTATGGGAATGTATACACATGCTCCAGGAGTTGGGGGAGAGGAGGAGGGAACTTTAATTACAGCGGCTCCAAAGCCACTCTAATTAAAGTGCCTGGAGCGTCTTGTGTATCAGCATACCCACACTTACAAATGATGACAGGGGTGCTTTATCTAAAGCAGGAGGTTTCAATCCCCAGGCCATGGCCCAGTACTGGGCTATGCTGCTAGACTGGGAGTGGCTGCGGACTGGCAAACTACAGGCCCCCAGAGCCGGACAGAAACACCGTGGCTCCTTCTGCAGGGCCACGGCAGCGCAGGGTGGAGGTATCTTTACCTGTCTGCTGGCCAGAGATTCCAGCTGTGGTCAGCTGTGACTGCTGAGCCGCAGTTTGCCAGGCTGTGTTTTGCCAGGCCCTGGTATAAAAACTTTGGGAACCCCTGATCTAAAGCTTGTCAAACAAGCTTTAGATAAAAATGCCCCTGCAGCCATTTTTAAGCACAGGGACACTGATACACAAGATGCTAGTCTGCTGGAGCACAGTAATTACCATACTCCAGCAGATTCAATTAATCAAGTCTGCTCTGATGCGCTGTAATTACAGTGCATTGGAGCAGCCTTTCTGTTCACGTTTACTGGCCCTCAACTTGCTTTTTGCAAGAATAAAAAAGATATAATCTTGGAAAAACCAATCAGTTGTGATAATTTTGTAATGTGCTGGGACAAGCAGTATTCCACTGATCAAAATGTAAATTGACTTGAAAGTCAATTTTCTAGGAAGTCTGTAAACCAATGCATCTGAATTAATTGCTGCCTTTTGGTAATGGAGAGATTAGAAAATTTAAGTAACAACATTTGGAGGAACAAAAAGAGAAGGTCTATTAAAATTAGAAATTAGTAGTTTTATGTATCCATAACTCTATGAGCTGAGCTCCCAGAGAAAGTTCTGTAGGTAAAAACATGTGATTCATACATTTTAAGGCCAGAAGGCAGCACTAAGATAATACAATCATTAGATAATGCAATAATAATTCCTTTATCTAACCCAGGAGCTTGTGGTTGAAGCAGGGTCTATATCTTTTGGAGACACTTAATCTAGATTTAATACACTCAAATATTGAAGAAATTGCCACCTGGGTGCTTTGATCCGTTATTTTCACTATGGCATCTTAATTGCAGTTAAATTTTGCTAACCTTAAATTTAATGACTCGGACTTGTGCTTTCACCTATTAAATGAAAAAGCCTTTCAGCATCATAGGAATCAAAACTCGTGGAAGAGGTGTTTTCTTTTATTAGACCAACTAGATACTTGCAAACAAATTGTTTTATCTGCAAGCTTTCAGGTACACTCACCCTTCATCAGGCAGAGATTGTAAACGCCTTTTATAGACATGTAATTTATTCCTATTCACTATTTCTGTTTATACTGCATGAGTTGTCTCGGCTACATCATCACAATAGAAAATTCATGTTTTGTACATTCACTATGATGTCTTAAGTGAAAATCCTATCCCCCCGTATGACAATTAAAGCCATGTACATGGCATTTAGACCCATGGCACATGCAAAATTTATCATGTGATTGTGTCAAAAATATTGTGCAATAAATTGTAACACACCTCATGGTCAATCAATTTACTCATGTGATAAAAATGGCATACTATCTACAAATATGCATCACAGTACGGTGGAAATCTTTGTGGCCAGTTTCTATTGGTTTTTAAGTTGAATCTGCGGCATGCTATTTTTAAGACTTGTTAACCATTTTTGTAGCTTGTTCACCAATTTCACTGCATGATAAATTAGTTGAACACATGTCTTGCTACAATTTATCATGCATTTAAATGTAATGTCTGCCCAGGACCTCAAAGAGTACCCAATGAACCTGGAACATGATGCCATTAACATGTACATGTGATGAAAATGTCACTTACTGTGTGTGGCTTAATGGTATCACAGCGTATATGTGCAAGACTTTTGGGTGTTTTAAATGATTTTGCATAGGTGCATACTAAATTACATCCAGATGTAGATTAGTTTGCAATGTCACAAATTGCAAAGATATAGCTGTCAGCTCACCCCCGCTCCCAGCCATGGGAGAAGTGGGCAGGCTGTGCAGAAAAAAAAAGGTTGGGCCCCTCTCTGCTTATTCCTACAGCAAGCTCTTGTGACCGGCAAGACAGCTGGGGCCACCAAGGAATGGGCTGACTTGCCCCTGAGGCAGCATGGGAAGATGGCAGGAAGGCAGCTGGGTTTGCTGGTGTCCATGGAAGGTGGTGGGGACAGTGCATGGGGCACAGGTGGGCTGCTAGCTGGCTGAGTGCTGCCCCAGCTTGGAGGCTTCTAAACCAATGCTTCCCCAAGCCCACCCAGGCTTCCAATACCCCATGCACTGTCCCCACCACATTCTATGGCCTCCAGCAAACCCATCCACCCTCCTGCTGCCTTCTCATGCTGCCCCAGGGGCAAGCCAGCCCATTCCTGGGAGGTCCCAAGGCATTCTGCCAGCCACAGGACCCTGCTTTTAAGCAGAAGCAGTGAGGGGCTTGCTCCTTGCCCCAGCTTGGAGGCAGCCCCTGGCCCAATAACTGTTCCCTGAGCCCACGCACTAAAAGCCCACCCAGGCAGGCTTGGGGAACAGTTGGATTGGTCTGGGTCCTGCCTCTGAGCTGGGGCAGCACCCAGCCTACTAGCACCCCACCTTGGTGGCCCTGGAGGGGGGGCACTGCTGCTGCAAAGGGAAGGACTCCCACCACTTCCACAGCCTCCCACAGTTCAGGGGACACTCAGCCCACTGGCAGCACACGCTCCACAGCCACTGGGGGGGTGCAAAGACTCTGCCAGAAGCATGATCATGCCCCTCGCTGCTTGTGCTTTTATCAGCTTGCTGTGTCTGGTTGGACACCTGGTGTTACCCAGGAAAGGCTGGCTTCCCACAGGAGCACCGTGGGGAGGTTGCAGGACAGTGGCTGGGTGCCCTGGTGGCAGAATAAGGTGGTGGGGATGGTGTGTGAGGTGCTGGAAGCCTGAGCAGGCTCATGGGGAAGTTGGATCAGGCACCTCTGAGCTAAGGCAGCACCTGGCCCACTGGTAGCCTACCCAGGCAGCCCCGGATGGTGCCGCCACTGCAGAGGGAAGGGCCAGAGGCTCTCAGAGCTCAGGGGCTGCTCAGCCCACAGGCAACTTGCCCCCTGCTGTGGGCAGGCTCTGGCTCTGACAAAAAAAAGAAAAAGAAAAGGATCGGGCCTCTTGCCATTATGTGACAGAAAAATTTAAACAGTTTAGTCCTCAGGGCTGTATTCTATATCCCACCATTTCAATTTAGGCGGCAAAGAATAAAACTTTGGGGATTAAACCCCTATCATGTGCACAAGCTTTGCCCCACTTGCTGCTCAAGGGGTGGGAGTGTTGCCAGACCCCAACTGGCACTCTGAGGCAAAGGGGAGTGGTGTAGTGCATGCATCTGTTGATGATAATGAGCTTTTAAATTTCCCTCTCCCTGCTTCTTCATACTGTCTGCAAGCCTGACACATGAAGGAGCCAGCAGGGGGCTGGTAATGCAATGTTTATCAGTCCATCAACAAAACAAAAGCCTCTCTTATTAGTTCAAGCCCCTCTTAAACAACTTTTTCCATGGAAGGAATGGAGGGACAGTACCAGCTGACCTGTTGATTAGCTCCAAAGAGTCCTAAGTGGACACTGTCCTGTCTGCCTTTGTCCTGTCCCAGTTAAATTGGAGACACACACACACACACACACACACACACACAGACATCTCTCAGCATTACCTAGAATACCACATGCCTAGGGTCTGTGGGACTGAGATCTGTGCTGTGGGAGATGGGAGGAAGGGAGGAGGGATTCCTGCATGAGCAGCGAGGGGGGAGGGGCAGGAGGAAGCAGGCAGACCCTGCTGGGCCTGTAGTCTCCACCAAAGCTCCAGCAAGGGAGCAGAGGAGTGGGCCTAGTCCTGTTCTCTGAAGCAGACAGCACAGCCTAGGGCTGCAAAGCATCTGGGATGCTGGGGGACTCTGATTTAACATAAACCAGGAAGGGGTCTGGGACAGAAGTTTCATAAACTGGTTTGACCCAAATCAGTTAAGTCTGATACTACATACAACCAGGTTTTTCTTAAACTAATTTCAACCATTTTGAAAGTGCTTTATGTGTACCAAACGTATGTTCTATTACAGCTTTAAATGAGTTTCTGATCACTTAAACTGGTTTATGTGTAATGTCTATCCCAAGCCCAGGAGCCAGTCTCTAGTGCCAGGCTCTGCAAATACCAGCAAATTTAAAGGCACGCTGTGAAGCCTGGCACTGGGGGCTCTGATACCAGGATGCATGGAATGGCTTTAAAGGTGCTGGTGCCTAAGGAACTCAACATCATGAACCTGGCAAGTCTAACAGCTTGGCTTTAATGGTGCCAGGGTGAGAGGAACCCAGACATGCAGTACAGCCCAGCACTGGGTTCCAAATTATGGATTGCATGACTTGACTTCAAACTTTCTGTTGCCTGGGGTTCCCAGCATCAAAGACTGGTATCCCAGTGTCAGACTCCTCCTGAGCTTTGAAATGTAAGTGGGGTTACAGCAGCTCAGCCCTGGGGAGCAGTTTCTGAGCCTTTAACATTCCACAAGTTCAAATTAAAATGTGATATAAGCCAGACAAAAAATTCCTTGTGTCCTTCTAATGTAAGACTTTTAGCAAATATTCTTCCTGAGAGGGTATCCCAATATTGTAAACTTCATTTAACACTTTCAATGTGAAGTCAAAATATTTCTTAAATTAATTTGCTATCTACTGCAGGGATTCATCAACCTTTATTACTATTCATATTTCTGAGCGAAACACCCACACACTCTCAATAATTTTACAGGTGCATCAGTTCCCTCCAGAATGGAGGATTAAGGTTCTATTCATCACTACAGATACTCCTGTAGTCAAATCTCTGTGGATTACTTATTTATTTATTTTTAGGTAATGCAGCTTAGGAACATTTTGCAAGCAATTCATAAGTAAGGTTACCAAATGCCCAGGTTTTCCCGGACGTGCTCTCTTTCGGACGCCTGTCCTCATGTCCGAGCAGGTCTTTAAAATGTCCAGGCTGGCTGCTTGAAGGCTGGGAGCAGCAGGGCAGGTGATTGGCTGTTGGGGGTCATGTGCTCCCCATGCAGGCCCCAGTCAGCTAAAGAGACACTCTGTGTGCGGGTGTGTGCATGCACACATGTGCAACTCAGAAGCTGCTTGGGTAGCAGAGCTGGGGGGCAGGGTGCTGCAGGTTCGGAGTGCGGGGCACCGGCAGGGCTAGGAGGGATAGCAGGCTGTGGGTCGGATGTGAGGGGCACCAACAGGGCTGGGGGGGCAGGGGACTGGAGGTCCAGAGTGTGAGGTACCAGCAGGGCTGGGGAGCAAGGGGCTCTGGGTTGGAAGTGAGGGGAAGGGCTGGCAGTGTTGGGGGAGCAGAGGCTTAGGAGTGAGAGGCAGAGGCAGGGCACAGGCATACCACTGCTCCCCCCTACCATATGCCCTCGCCCCCACCCCGCCTCCTCCCTCTCACAGGTGTCCTCTTTTTTGATACTGGAAATATGGTAACCCTGTCATAACTGAAGGCTTACCAATGGAGACAAACCCTGCATACTGTACATGCACACAAACAGTTTGATATATCAGAGGCATTCAATTTGACTTGAAGCTTTCATAAAACACTTATATAAGCCACACCTAATCAAAGTCAGTTCCTGTGAAGCTGGTTTTATGAAATACCATTTTAACTTCATGTGCCATACTTAGCCTTGAATTGTGCTTTAGATAATGTCTTATAAGAAAAAGAGCTATTTAAACATGCAAAGTTTATTTACTAAACTAGCACCAAATCATCACAGTATATTCACCAGTTAAACAACCTTTAATCATAAGTTTCAGATATATTGACTTCAATAAGTTGTAAATGCTTACTTTGCTGACTGTGGATGGCTTTAGTATATGCTCAAATGCTCTGCTGAATTGCATCCCCTGTAGCAAGGAAACTAATCTAATTTTATTATTTTCAGTATAATCTGCATTGTCTAACTCTCATGAGCTTCAGTCAAAACAAGAACAAGCCCAAAATTTTGTGAATGTGATTAACACTCTTTCTCTCTCACTTCCTGTAACAATAATTTTAATAAATACTGAATCAATTTTTAAACTATAAAGTAAATGACCAAATATCCCATGGTTGCTGGGGAAACTAAATATCTTCAAATAAAACAATTTAGATAAAAGGGTGATCTAGCCCAGCAGATTACATAGTCTCACAATCTTCTATCTTGATCAAAGCAAACATGTAAAGCACTAACTGACTGTCTGGCTTTCTGGGTGGCTCCCTTGATTAAAGACAGCCAGAAATTGAAGACAGACAAAAGACTGGAATCAAAGTATAGTTAGGAACTAAGACAAAAAGCTGTAACTGTGCTAAGGATCCATATGTAAATGTGCTCAAACTGAAGATTGATAGAACTAGCTCAGAAAATTTAAATGCATTGATCTAAATAAATAGGATTTAAAATCTCCATTTTTAGCTATGATTTAAAACTAGCAAGGAAAAAAAACAAACACATGTTGACTTAAGTAATTGATTTGACTCTTGTTTTACATGGGTACTCTTCATTAAGCCTGTGCGAAGCAGCTAGTATTCACTTCGGATTCGGATGCAGCCTATTCAGGGGACAGTGATTCGATTCAGTGATTTGAATCACTGATGTGATTTCATTTGGCTGAATCTGAGTCAGAGATTCGGCTCCTGCAGAATCTCCAAATCAGCCAGGCCAGGCCCATCCTCCACCACTCTCCCAGCCCAGCAATAGCTGCCCTGCCTGCCCCAGCTCCCAGCACATTTCTTTTTAAAAGCCCCAGTTCACTGGGTGCTGCTGGGCAGGGAGGTGAACCCTGCTGTCTCCCACAGCCCCACGCTGCATGGGGGGGCTCTACATGAACCCTGAAGCCCTGAGGCCACTGCAGGAGCGGTGAGTCCTGGAGCTTTTCTCCTTTTTTTTTTTCTTAAAGGGACAGAGCTGGCCCAGCCAGGGCACCCATGGGGGGTCCAGGGGACTCGTTCCTTGCTGCAGCATGGAATAGTGGGGAGCAGCAGGGATTGCCCCCCTGCCCAGCAGTACCAGGTGAGCACCAGGGCTTTTTTTTTTAAAGTACTGGGAGCATTGTGGGGCTGGGGGAGTGGGGACTTACCAGCGGGGACTTCCCAAATCATCAAAGCTCTCCAAATCTTTTCTGAAGATTTGGACAGCTTTGAGTCATTTTGGACCTTTAAATTGGTCCCCTGATTCAATTTGGATTTGGAGATTCAGCCACCAAATCTGGCCATATCTCCTCCAAATCAAATCACCACCCAAAGCTTCACACAGCCCTATTCTTCATACAGCTTATTTTAAGATGAAGGAACACAGACCAGGAGTGGCACTGGCAGGAGTTAACTGCTGCTAGGAGCAGTATGTGCAGCCATTTATGATGCCTGGGAGCCATGTGGGGAACCCTGTGCAAGTAAGTTGAGATAGAGCATGAGGGGGTGGAGGATTGGATAAGGTAGGGCAAATAGCTCTGCCCAGATGTGCTGAGTCTGGGAGGGGTTGGTGGAATTAAGGTGGAGGGGCGTTGATGGGTCCATGAAGGAGGGAAGGAGGTTGCTCAGTTGTGGAGGCTTGGGGGCTAAAAATAGCTCAGTCAGGGTCATGGCAAGGGTGGCAGTACTGCCCCAGGGCTGAGATAAGTGCCTGCTCTTTTCCAGCCCCAGGGCTGCACTGTGAACATATACAGGTGTTTGGAAGGTCTGGTCAACTCTTTCTTAGACCAGATTAAACCAATCTCAACCTAAGTTAAAGCCACCACTCAGATGAACTAATTTAGATTGAGTGCACCTTTTTTTTTTGGTGATTTAAGCCCTCTGCACATCTGCACCTGTATCGGGCCCTATGCGCAACTGCATGTGTATCGGGCATTTAGATTAACCTAACTATAGTTAAATCAGTCTAAGTCTAATACCTGTAATGTACTCATTGACGGCTAACTATTAAAGCATGCTGATTTGCAACTAAATTCAGCCTTCAGAACTGGTTATTGACCAAGTTAATATATGTTGACTATATGCACTGAGTTGTAGTCAGTGATTTGCATTCATTGTTTCTATAGAAGGCAGGGTAGGTTTGCATTTTATAATCTATGGATGTCTGTTAACATGCTGGGAGGCTGTTCCAACATGCTGTCATTACAACACATCAGAGCAGGCTCAATCAATGAAATCTGTGGGAGTGTGCTCCAGTCATCCTCTGCGTTTCATCTGTCTGTACCCCCATGCTTCAAAATGATGGCAGGGGTGCTTTAAAGCTCATTTGATGAGCTTTAGATAAAACACCCTTACTGTCACTTTCAGTCACAGGGGTGCTGATACATGAGTCGCTGTGGGCACTTTAATTAGAGCAGCTCTCAGAGCCTACAGCAGAGGCAGGCCGGGGGGCAATCCCCACTGCCCCACACTGCATGGGGGGGCTCTGTCATGAGCACCCAGAGGCCCCAATCACCGCTCCTGCAGCCAGTGAGTGAGGCTTTGTTCGTTTTTTCTTTTTTAATTGCCGGGATCCTAGGGCGGGGCAGTGCAGCCATCAGGGATGGGGTTGGGTGGGAGAGAGATCAGGGAGTGGGAGCTGCCACATGGCTGCAGAGCCCCCACAGCCACTGCTACTGCTGGTGAGTGCAATTTTTGTTTTGTTTTGTTTCGATTCCCGGACTGCCAGGGATAGCCGGGGGGGTGCACAGGGGGGCTCTGCCAGGAGGACCCAGAGCCCCCACAGCCCCTGCTACAGCTGGTGAGTGCAGGGTTTGTTTGTTTTTTTAAGTGCTGGGAGGCTGGGGATGGGGCCAGGCAGCCACAGGGGCTTCTCCCGCACTTCCCCCAGCCCAGGGAAAGGCAGACACAGCTGGAGGAGCTGTGGGAGAACCTGCAGTCACCCAGCTGTGCCTGCCTCTCCCCAGCTGATCTGAATTACTGAATCTGTGCTGAATCTTCTGAAGCTGATACGGCTAAATCAATTTAGGACAGTGATCCAAATCTCCAAATAGAATCACTGTCCTCCGAATCAGCTGAATCTGAATCAAATACTTCCCTATCTGCACAGGCCTAATGTATATAACATATTATGTCTAGTGTTCCTTAAGGTAGTCACAGTTGTCCAAGTAACATGCAGGCACAGATTTGTGAGCCTAAATTCTGTCTGAAAATAACTTGAGCAATTAGTGCACATGAATAAACTGGAGCTTACTGCTTCAGAGTTAATTCGTCGCAGGAACATTGTTTGAATGTGCGCTTGGGAGCAATTAACTCCAATACAATAAACTCCACAGTTTATTCAGGCCCAGCACATGGAGCCCAGGCAGAGCAGCCCCAGATGGCTTGGAGCTCAGGGGGTCAAACTGCCAGCTTGGGGCTGCTCCAACTGGCCTCAATGTGCTGTGGAAGGGCTGGCTGGGGCATAAGGGTGCCTCACAAAGGTGCATTTACAAGTACTACCCTGTTGCAGATTTTATTAGTTTCCTGACACCTAATAGGGGTTTACATGTAGATGCTGAGACATTTACTGCAGAGATAATTGGTGAGCTGCACAGTAAGTGTCTCATGATGATGCATCCAATGTGTTCTAAGAATAGACAGACATCAAGAGTAAATTGGATGCTTATCTTGCTGGGATCCTATGACCCCAGCTGATTTCCTGCCCTTTGGGCAGGGGGCTGGACTCGATGATCTCCCGAGGTCCCTTCCAGCCCTAATGTCTATGAAATCTATGAAATCCATAGATGCTATGTTTCTCATTGGTTCCTAAGATTTTGCTTCTGAGGTAATATTGTAGGTATACCTAAAAGTACTGTGCAAAGATCCATAAAAACCTATCTAGCAGGGCAAACATGGCTTTAGATCTGATTCCAAGAAACTACAGCCAGTCTTTTCCTGAACGCAAGTGCTGTAATTGTTTTAAATATTTATATTTTCCTTTCCTAAGTTTTCCATCTTTTGTTGCTGCTTAGCTGGAATCTTTTAAACTGGTAAAAGATTTAAAAATAAACTCAAGAGGGAAATACAAAACAAAAAAGTAGAAAGAAAGTGATTTCCACAAAATACAATCTTCAAGACTTTCCTATTGAATACAGGATGGAATAAGTTTTTAGAGAGGGGAGTTAATTTGTTCTGACATTTTACCACAAGTAAAGTAAATGATAATTTACAATCAAATGTTATTTGTGACTTCAGTTTTTCTTGGCTTCAAATCAGGCAACCAGGATGTTAACATTGCGTAGATATGGACAGGGAAAGGGTACTGTTTATCATCAGATTTATAAAGAAGGATTTTGAGAGCAATTATGATTTCTAAGTGTGTTCTTTACTAAACGAATCTATGTCTTGGCCTGACCTACCTTGCTGACTCAAAATGTGTCTGTAATAGCTGACTGCATCAGAAACAGGCTTTACTTTTTTCCCTAGTGCAAATGTTGACAAAAAAGCCTTTATATTTAACTCTTAAACAGCAAAAGAAAAGTTTTTTAATTCAAGTCTGTTTACAGGCAAAAACATACTTCCAATACGAGTCTTTTCAAAAAGTTTAGATCATGCTGTAAAGAAAGAGATCTTTATCAATAGAGCATGGTGTCAAAGATGGATTCGGCAAACAGAGCTCTATCAGCTGGCCCCTGGTGCTGCCTGTGGGTCTTAAGAGATGACC
This sequence comes from Crocodylus porosus, assembly GCF_001723895.1. Taxonomy (NCBI): domain Eukaryota; kingdom Metazoa; phylum Chordata; order Crocodylia; family Crocodylidae; genus Crocodylus; species Crocodylus porosus. Next base: position 38,913,660 of record NW_017728909.1, read on the forward strand.
ACAGGCAGCACCAGGTCAAATACAGATGCTGTGCATTTGACATTCAGGACCTGTTCCAGCCTCTCGGGAACTATGCCATAGACAACCCTTGCTCCACTGTGCATCAACTCTATGGCAGATCTAGTAGCATGTCCCAGAGCAGCCATTGCATGTAGCATGACCCTGGAGTAGGACTGTGCCACAAGTGGCATCCAGTTTGGCTGCTCCAGGACATGTGCTAGATCCAGCATGCAGGGACAGTCTGTTGATCTGATCTGACCTGTGAACTGGCCCCACACCACTCATCCGGCCCACAGAACCAGATGAGTTGGACATTCCTGCCTTAGAGCATCTAAGAAAGCAGATAAGGATATGAATTTAACTTTGAATATTTTTAAATACCTGCTATTCTCTTGTTTAACATGTACAACTTGCAGTAATGTTAAACTGGAGCTAGAAGTTCACTTTACAGTACATCTGTTTCATAGTTTCTAGGGTCAAAAGGGACTTGAATAGATCATCAACTCTGACCCCCTGCCCTGGGCAGGAACGAGTGCTGGGATCACAATACCCCAGCCAGAAATCTATCCAACCTCCTCTTGAAGACCCCCAAGGTAGGGGAGAGCACCACCTCTCTTGGGAGCCCATTCCAGAGCCTGGCAGACCTAACTGTAAAGTACTGCCTCCTAGGCATATCTAGCCTGAACCTGCTCTCAATCAGTTTGTGGCTGTTACTCCTTTACAATGTTCCAGAGCACATGGAGGTAGCAGTGTACTCAGAAGTACTGTGGAACCCATATAGACATACCTTAATTAGAGATGTTTCTGAATATTATGGTTGCCTGTCACCAACTATATATATAACATTTCAGTCAGGATTGTAAATTTCTTTCTATAGTCCTTTCCCTTTCTCTGAAGAGCAGAGTTTATATTTTACCTCTGTGCCATCTGGTAATGAACATTATTACTATTGGACCCTGACTCTATTTGTATTGTTATTTTAGACCATAAGACTTTTGGGGTAGCAATTATATCTTCCTTTAAGTTTGAGAAGCACTTTTCATGAGTTACCCTAATAGAATTAAATATCAATATAAGTAAATAATATTAATAACTGTGCTATCCTGGGAAGTCCTAATTCTAAAGTTATGCTGTTTTTCTTTTAATTTCTGAACAGGTGTTCTGTCATAATTTGCATAAGAGTTGCAAACACTAGTGGAAGCAGGTAGAGAAATAAGGATGGATTTTTTTACAAGAACCATGTCTTCTTATATTTTGGAAATACCTTGCATATTTTTTGTACAAATTTGATATAAAGAAATAAAGAAATTGTATGCAGCCATTAGAAAATCTATATATAATTTTGTTATAATATTATAAAATACTTTGGATTGCAAGTACAAAGGAAAAATCAATTGAAGTGTTGAGAGGACAAGTTTGGTGAATGGGATAAACTAGAATGAGAAATAAATTACTTGACTTATACATTATAGCTTTTGGCATATAACATATAACAACATCAGCATAACTGATTGCTAATTCAACTTTTCAAACTCTGGAAGGATCATTGCTTATTTAAGTTACATAGCAATGCTCCACACATTTCAATACATGCTGTCTTTGCATATTTTAATTTTGCCTAGTTCTCCACAGAACCAAGTACCATGAACCATGTACATATTTCTCAAAAACAAGACCTAAGTCTTATTTAAGAGTCAATTTCTACAGTAAACATAATTTATCATTTATGAACTAAAAGACATTTGGTAAAGAAATATTTCCATTCTTCATGTTTTCCTGATACCTGCTATGGCATTCGTTGTTACATACTATAATTCTATTGGGGAGTTGGTGATCTGTTTTCTCTAAATGATTTTTTTTTAAACAAAAATGCTAACAAGTCCATTAAGAGTTATTAAAAAGAACAGTCAATGACGTATCTTCTGACATCCTTAAACCAATAATGGTTGATATCTTAGGGTGCCTATACACATGCATCAAGGCTGTTCCAATGGGCTGTAATTAATTGAGTCTGCTGGAGCATGGCAAATACCATGCTCCAGCAGACTCCAGCGTCATGTGTACCAGCATCCCCAGTCTGAAAAATGGCATCAAGGTTGGTTTAACTAAAGCTTATTTGATGAGTTTAGGTAAAGTGCCCTCACTGCCATTTTTCAGTTCAGGAACGCCAATACACATGACACTCCAGGCGCTTTAATTAAAGCGGCTCTTGGAGCCACTCTAATTGTAGTGCCTCCCCCCAAACTCCCCACCTCTTGGAGCACATGTGTAAACACCGTTAGAAAGAATGCCAGGCATAAAATATAATCAGGATACTCTGTTCATAGAATCTCCCTCTAAAAGCACCTACTATTTGCCAATATCAGAGACAGGATACTAGGCTGGATAGACCACTGGTCTGATTCAGTATGGCACTTTGATGGTCTTTTGTCAGCTGTTTCGTTATTGCAAGAACTTTTTTTAAATGTCTGTATCGATTCAAAATCAGATAAACTGCTTAATTTCTGGTGCCAGTTCAAGGCCTATATCCTTAAAATTCCTCTGTCCTCTAGCATAAATTTCACTGAAAAGTAGTGATTTCCTATATAAAATAATAACATTTAAAATGTTATAAGAACAGCAAAAAATAAACTTAGTCCCTCTCCCTGTTTGAGCACCAGAAGTTTCAATTATGATATTCCAGTTTTTAAAAAAATGAAAGAAATACGTAGCAATGTCTGTCCTCTACCAATCTACCAATCAGAACTTTGTTCTTCACACAATTACAAATCTTTAATACATACGTCAAGACCTTCCCTTTCTTTGTAGCATGTATAGTTTCTAGTATGGACAGTAAGAAATGCAGCATACTAAACCTTACATAAAAAATACTCATATTTATTACTTATGAGCCAAATGGCCAGTCAGCTTCACTTATCCTTCACTTTTAATTCTGTCTTACCATGCATCTGTTCTATTCTATCCATGTACATTTAATGAGGCAGGACTCTTACAGGAAAATAACATTAACTAAGTAACATCAAGTAATTAAAGGCCGTATCAAAATGGAGGACGAATTAAGGGTGAATAGGCAATTGTAAATCCTACATTTGCTAATTTCCAAGTGTTTGGCCTTGGAACTAAATAACATTTTTAATGTTCTTTTTCTGTAACTGCACTATCCACGTTTTTATATAACAGAGGTACAAATGTTTTATAATGCTCCCAAACATGCATAATAATTCAGATTTAAACAAGAGCTACTGCGACCCAAATTTCTATCACTTAAACGCAAGGTAGACACACACAGCATAAAGTGAATTAGAGATACATAAGCTTTCATGAGCAGCAGATTCCTTAATCAGATACTATCAATCAGTCAGACAATCAAGAAGAGGCATACAGAATTTAAACGGCTTATAATACAACTAAAACTAAACGGGACTGTGATCTGATTATGTGAGTTGTTGCTCATGAAAGCTTATGCATCTCTGCTTCAGTACTGAGTACAAAAGTATTGCTTGGGCATGCAGGGATGAAATCGGGAAGGCCAAAGCACAACTGGAGTTGTGGCTAGCAAGGGATGTGAAGAGATGTGAAGTAGGGTTTCTACAAGTATGTCAGCAATAAGGGGTTTAAGGGAAAGTATTACTAAATGAGGGATGCAACCTACTGACAGAAAATGCAGAAAAGGCTCAAGTATTCAATGTCTTTTTCACCTCAGTCTTCACTGGCAAGGTCAGCTCCCAGACAACTCTACCTATCAACACAGTTTTGGGAGGAGGTAAGCAGCCAACAGTGACAACAGAACAGGTTAGGGACTATTTAGAAAAGCTGGATGTGTACAAGTCCATGACGCTGGACAGGATGCACCCAAGAGTGCTGGGGTAGTTGGCCAATGTGACTGCAGAAAACTCCTGGTGTTTGGGAGAGGTCCTGGATGACTGAGAAAGGGCAAATATAATGCCCATCTTTAAGAAAGGGAAAAAGGAACTAGGAAACTAGACTGGTCACCCTCATCTCATTTCCTGGAAAAATCATAGATTCCTTGAGGACATTCTCTATCTCTAAGCACTTGGAGGAGAAGGTGTTTAGGAACAGTCTGCATGGATTCAACAATGACAAGTCATGCCTGACCAACCTCATTGCCTTCTGTGACTAGCTCTGTGAATGTAGGGAGATCAGTGGATGTGATATACTTTGACTTTAGCAAGACAAGATTCTTTGGGTAGATGTGGTCCCCAAGGTAGAAAAGAAGCTAAGTTGCAACAAGTTACTAATACAAGCTGTTGTAATTTAGTTTCTCTTCTACACTGGAGAACACCTAACAGCAGCAGTCTCCCAATGCCTGAAGAAGGGGTGTTTGTGCCTGAAAGCCTGCAAAGAACTTTTTTCCAACTATTTAGTTGCTCTAATAAAAGATATCACATCCACCCAAAGAACCTTACCTGTGCTGGGGCCACAGAGACAAAGAGGCTGCAGAGAGCCCAGCAATGACAAGAGGCCAAGCTAGGCTAGGGCCTCAGAGAGACAATGTGTGAATGCCATCTGTGAGGCTTGGTGCATGGTAAAGGGGCGGTTTTGGAGCCATGCATCTAGCCCATGAGGCTGTGAGACATCCATTCTGAGTGGGACCCAAAGAAGGGTCCAAGAACCACAGGGTTCAGCAGGGTCCATCAGGGCCACTTCCAAACACAAACTCAAGGGCAGCCTCCCTATTAATTATAACTACCAGCAACACATGGCAGGCAAGGAAACAGGTGCCCGTTAAACAAGATTGGCACGATCACAGAGCCCTAGGGACAACACGGCCATCCCTGGGGGCCTCTTCCTGTGACAGTGGCCCATATGAAGAATAAACTCTAGGAACCCCAGGTTAGGTCTGGGAAGGGGTAGAAATTACCAGTCAACCCTGTTTCTAAACCTTCTAGGGTACTTACCCTAGTAGAGTGTATGGACTGGTGGGGCCAGTTGTTGTGACAAATATTCTGCCAACTCTTAGATATTCCCAGGGCAATGTGAATAAGTTGCTTCTGCTCTGGAAACAAATGAGAGCTGTGTAACTTTAAAACTTTTGTGGCTGCTTATTATATTGGCAGGCTGCCAGAGTTTTCTTGACATATTCAAGAGAACATTTTCAAGAGAAGGGATACAGCATTTAAACAGTTTATAAACCTCAAGCTAAAACTAAACTGAAGTTTATAAAAGATAAGGACTTTCTTTAACAACAGTGCTTTCACATGCTGCTGAATTTCAATGGATTACTGGAAATGAGGGGTGTAAGCATGGCTCAGAAAAGTAATATTTTTTCTTTTATTATAGAAATTGCTAGGCTGTGAGACATAGTTGTCCCTAGTAGCTCCCCTATAATTTATTCTGCACATTTTTCTGAAATAACAAAATATACTGTCCAATGTTTTCTATACTCCCAGTTTGGCCTTCATATTGCTTTTTGCAAATGCTAGCAGGAATACAGGATGAGCACTAAGGCATCTTCATTTTTCCCCTTTAATACCTAGACCACTTCAATTTTCATTAAGTAATATTTAATTACACCCCAAACCTCCCATAATCATATTTTGCCTGAGAATGCACTTTTTGTTTCATAATGTCAGTATTTCTTAAATGTGTTCATTATTAGACCATTCTTCATTCCCAAGGGAATTGGAGAGTAGCACACAGTGGAAGAGTATGAGAAAAAAGTCTCTTATACTTATACATCATTATTTTTTGAAAGATAAGGCTAAGGCTTACTATCCCCCCTCTTCCTCCTTACAAGTATAGAATTAGGTTATAGAGGGTGCAACCTACACATGCAAAAGCAATAAACTCTGAAGTAATCTGAGCCAGAGTATATTACTTCTGGATGCACCCAAGAACGCATCTACATGTGTGCCTGCATCGGAAGCAAATTTGCTTTCAATGGGATTAGTTGAGTCCAGGGTTTCTCCTGCCCCTTGCACTGCTCTGCCCCACCCCACCCCCCTGCAGCAGCCAGGGGAAGTTCCAGGCTCCCCTGGTGCCAGCCCCAAGACGGCAGGGGGCACAAGGGTCAGACCTGGCTCCAGGGAGCAGGAGGGAGCTGTCCTGGAGCAGGCAACAGCTCCCAGTCACATGGAGCTCAGGATCACAGCCCAGCTCAGCAGCATTGGCTTGGGGCAATGCCCCCTGGCTGAGTGGCAGCAGAACCCTCAGCTTTTCCCTCACTTTGCTTGCTGAGGGGACCAGGGGAGCTCTCTCCCCAGTCCCAGTGATGCTCAGGTTCCAACTTCTCCCAGGGACAGGCAGAGAGAGGGAGCTGACTGGGGCATGTGCTGCACAGGCAATACCGCATGGGAAAGCAAAGTGAAGGGAAAGCTCAAGGTGCTGCTGCTGCTCATCAATGGGGCATGGTCCCAAGCCAGTGTTGCTAAGCCAGAATGCAATCCTGAGCTCCACACTGGAGCTGTAGACAGCTCAGCCCCAGCCCCCTGTGGAGCCTAGGTAGACCAGGAGGTAATTGCTTTTTAGCATGCTTTGACTGTGCTTCTTACTGTAGTGGTGCAACAGATTTAAAGTTATGTGTTTAGCAGAAATATAGTGGAAAAGAAATAGAATGGAAGAAGATATTACTGGGAGCAAATTGTTCCTGGTCAGTGTCTACACATGCTCTATGGCACAGTAGCTAATGTGTGATTAATCTAATACCTGTATTTCTTGGTACTAACAAACCACACATTAACCTAATTTACTCTGCAGAAAGTCCTACATGTATAGACAGTGATGCTTTACTGCACATCAGATTAGTCTAATGTGCAGTAAAGCATCTCATGTAGATGTGCCCTGTCAATATTCTATATTGGCTCATCATCTGATTAGCAATATATTCTCCTGGTCTCTGGGTTGCAGAACAAGATCAGACAAGACACATTTCAAGACTTGTGCACACTAAAACTGAGGAAATGCCATAGTGTAAGTATGATGAAATTTCTTCTGTATCAGATGTTACAATCTATGTATTTAGTGTTTTCTTTGTCTTTGTTTCTGTAATAAATTTATCCTCTGTATTTACACTGCTTGCAAGGAAGGGGTCTTGTTTATATGGGACACCCTAGCAATTTATTTAGCATTTCCCCAGTGGTCTGGGTCAGGGCTTGAGCCAATGTAAAGTATTTTTAGACCCCAAAATTGAACCAGGCCCTTTTCACTGCTTACCAGTGCCAACACAAGGGTCACTAATAATAATGACAGAAGCATATAGTAGACGTTTTGGAGAAATTAAATTTTACAACAGTTAAAATTCTGATAATTGTCCTCTGTAATATGCAGTAGTATCTGAAGATATAAGACATAAAGCAAGCAATCTTTGAACCTATACAAGCACTAAAAAACACATTACTCTAGTGCTTTAACTAAAGAGGCCTGAACATTTATATTCTTTCAAGTCCCACTCAAAAACCAGAACCCATCCCAGAAGACATTAGCCCTAGTTCTTTCTGTAGAATTCTCTTCAACAAATGAATATCCTTTTGAGGTGTGGTAATGAATTAATGATCTACTGCAACTTATTTTTGCCCTTGAGAAATCCTGAACTGACAAGCGTGATAAGTATAACCTATACAAGCAAGCTGGGGTGCATAAGATGTGGCCTGTGGGCTGGATGTGGCCCACCAGGCCATCCTATCCACCCCACAGGTCCCCTAAAAAATTTAGAAAAATCAATATACATCTGCCCCTGGCTGCCTATCATGCAGCCTTCGATGGCTTGCCAAAACTCTGGAAGCAGCCCTCTGCCTAAAATAATTGCTCACCCCTGAAGTAAGTTCTTGCATTAACTGTAGCATATTGTTGTGAAGACAGCTAACGGCATTAGTAGAAGTGTTGCCAACAGATTGAGGGAAGTGACACTTCATCTCTCTCTGGTGCTGGCGAGGCTGTATCTGGAGTACTTTGTCCAATTTTGGGCCCCCCACTATAGAAAGGATGTGGCCAAATTAGAAAAAGTCCAGGCAAAGGCAACAAAAATGGTGAGGGGCTAGGGCACATGATTTATGAGAAGCTGAGGGAACTGGACTTATTTAGTCAAGAGAAGAGAAGACTAAGGTGGGCTTTAATAGCAGCCTTCAACTACCTGAAGGGTGGTTCCAAAGATACAATGTAGCTTTTAACCACATTTCCCCAAATATTGCAAGTAATAGGAAATTGGAGGGTTTTTCACATCAGAATTACAAATTACTAAACATTTATACTTTCCCCTGCCATATTTCCTACAGCGTAGTCTTCCCTCTGTTTTATCCATCATTATGTAAGCAAATGTTTCTAGCCAGCAGGCAGTCTAATACCATAAAGCAACATGAAGCAGAATTAAATATTCCTCTTAACACAGCATAAAACCATAGTATTAGCATCCAAAGCCAGTCTTTCTGGGTAGGAGTCTTCTTTTAGTCTTATGAACAGAACATAAACCTTAAATTATCTTTGGAGCTGGTTGGCTTCAAACTTTCTCTTGCGAGTCCTATTCCACAGTCCTGGTTTTTTCTTTCAGATGCTCACATTTTTGTACTTTTAAGATGCAGCTAGATACACCAGTTTGAGCTACTACAATATTACCAGAATCACATTGCATGGTGCTAGAACTTGCCTTCTGCCATAACACAATGTTTATTTCAGTCTTTTTTTTTTTTTAAAGAAGTTATATTTTCCTCAACTATTTTTGCATCTAAATCAATAATTAGGGCTAACCTAGGTATATTAAATGATCTGTCTTTAGGGAAAGTATAGACACAACACCCAGAGGCATTGTGTCTGAGGTACACACCTACTATAATGATTCTAGAAAGCTGAAGGATTGCATGCAAAAGTGGCAGATAACATACTTCTATTGAGAATATGACAGGCTCCTTCTCTATTAGTCATCTTGTCTTTATAAGCTAAAAGACCGAACTGTCTTTTTGGCATCTCATTATATTGCAAGGTGAGGGAAATTTCCCTTTTCCTAAATGCTCATACTGGTGATTCTGATTATAAAAATTAAGCAATCAAGTGGATCACTGTGGGCAGAGTGTGTTAAAGAAAAAAAAAATGTACAGTATATGCTTATAGGTGTTGCCTTCTGAGATGTCTGTAGCTTTAGCGTGGAGAAGAACATTACACGTTTTCAGCATTCTTTAATACAGGCAAGTGTATATCTGTATTTGGCTTCTGTATCATTTGTATTACTTTATACAATAGGCTTATATTTAACAATTTTAATATACCTATAAAAGATAGATATGGTTGCTGTTGGAATCCAATTGTTCCCAAAGCTACTTTGTATTGCTGATTCCAAGAAGAAATTGCAACAGTGTACTAAAGGTTCTTACCAATAATACATTTCAGGTTTTACAAGCCTTTAAGAATCTAAATCCCGTTTTTGTTCTTTTGATGCCAAAGGCCTTTTTGAATTAAAGTGACAGCTTGTGTTTAGCCAAGCTATGTCAGATGTATGACAATCCTCCAGGACAGCTTGAACATAAGAACAGTACTGTTATATTCCCCATTAATATGCTAACTCAGAGTTACTGTTAGAAGCTGGATATTTTTCACTTTATTCTCTAGTCTGCAGAAATCCAAAACCACTGATTATATGATTCAATGCTAAGAAAAATGCAGGCTAATGCTCCAGTAAGTTGACACCCATAATAGTCTCTAGAAATGACTGCAAAACAAAACCAAAGGATGCTCTTGACAGAAATAAAAAGGAACCACTGCTACATTTCACACCCATTTCATTATCATTATTGAAAGCTGGTAAGGGCTGTTATTTGGAAGGGGTATTGCTACCATTGATACAGGTTTTGTAGACTTTGTTAATGCCAACAGATGTGCCAAGAACTATCAGGCTCAACAGAAATAGCAATTAATGGCACTGACCTTGTAAGGTTCTAAGCAATATAGAGCCATGGACCTGAATCTGATGTTCCACATAGATTTCATAGACATTAGGGCTGGAAGAGACCTTGAAGATCATCAAGTCCAGCCCCCTCCCCCAAGAGCAGGAAGTCAGCTAAGGTCAAAGGTTCCCAGAAAGATAAGCATCCAATTGTTTCCTAAATAAGTCAAGAGTAGATGCCTGCACCACTTCTGGAGGAAGTCTATTCCAGGCGCTGGGGGCTTGGACAGTAAAGAAGTTTTTCCTTATGTCTAGCCTAAAACGATCATGAAGGAGTTTATGACTATTGGTCCTTGTTATCCCTTGGGGCACTCTGGCGAACAGATGTTCCCCCAGATCCTGATGCACACCCCTTACGTTCTTACAGGCAGCCACCAGGTCACCCATGAGCCTGCGCTTTTCCAAGCTGAAGAGTCCCACGGCTCTCAGCCTCTCATCATAAGGCCTATTCTCTTGCCCTCTGATCATGTGCGTGACTCTCCTCTGGACTTTCTCAAGCTTCTCCACATCCTACTTGAATTGTGGAGCCCAGAATTGGATGCAGTACTCCAGCTGCAGCCTCACCAAGGCTGGCTGAGTACAGTGGGAGGATGACATCCTAAGATTTACTCAAGAAGTATCTATGGATGCAAGCCAGAATTTCAGTTGTCTCTCCCTCTCATTCCCTTTCTCTTTCCCCAAGAAAATAGTATGTTTACAGCATGGAACAGTTCTAGTAGGAAGAGAGACTCACTCCAGAATAGCCAGTAACTTGGAGGTCAGGGTACTTACCCAGGATCCAGGAGACTGGCACAGCTGCAAAGTGAATTGGTTTCTTTCACCCAAGTTAATGGCTATTCTGTGGAGAAAGGGAAGGGAAAGTGCTTCTTCCTTTCTTCCTCTCTGGTCTTGGTTTCTTCACAATAGGGAACAGGACATTTTTGAAATCTCAAGAAAACTTTCCCAACTATCTCAATACAAATAATATACCCACTTTTTTTTATATATATATAATACAAAATATTCTTTGAATTCAAAGATCATCAGTGGAAGTATTTTAGAAATATAAGAATGCAAAAATGCATGCATTTAATTCATTTTTGTATTAATAACTATCAAACAAATTAGTACGGCTGTGCAAAGCTTTGGTTCCTGATTCGATTCGGCAGTGATTCAGTCCAATTCAGTGCCCAAATCTCTGAATCTGAATCAAGTCAGATGACCCCTTAATTGCTCCAAATTGAATTGGAACCCTCTGAATCGATTCAGAGAGATTCAGAAAGATGCAGAGATTTGGATATAGAGACAGCTTTAAATGTTTTTTTCTACATACCTCTAGGTAGCAGGGGCTCATGAATGCTGGGGTGCATGAAGCATCCCACAGAAGCCTTGGGGACTCCCCAGCACACTCAGCAGCAGACCTGGAAGTGGACCAGAAGCACTTCCAGTCCACTTCCGGGTCCACAGGGGAGCGCGCTGGGGTCCCACCGCAACCCCCGGCTTGGTACAACTAGTGCCTCCCGGGGTGTCCCTGTAGCCAATCGCCAAGACAGGAGTTGTGGAGGGGGTGGGGGCAGCACACTCCCCAGCAGTACTTCTGGTCCACTTCCAGGTCTGCTGCTGAGCACATGGAGTTTCCCCCCATGCTCCTGTGGGACACTCCATCTGCCCCAGTATCACAGCGATCATGAGCTGTGCCTGCTCTCTCAAGATATGTAGAAAAATCTTGTAAAGCTGTGTCTGTGTCCAAATCACCAATTCTCTGAACCAGCATTGAATCTTCAGATTTGTATTCAGCCGAATTGAATCAGGGACAATGATCCAAATCAACAAATCGAATCACTGATCCTGATTCAGGCCAATTCCGAATCCAAATCAAATAGGGCCCGCTTCACACACCCCTACTAATTAGCACAGCAGCTTCAGTGCATCACGTATACAGTGTCCCCATGGCTCAATATGGTGGCAAGGGTGCTTTAACTAAAGCTCATTGAACAAGCTTTTAGTTAAAGCACTGTTGCCATTTTGAAGCATGAGATACTGTATATATAAGATGCTGCAGAAGCTTTAATTAGAGCATCTCCCAAGAGCTCCTCTAATTAAACAGCTCCTCTCCCCAACCTTTGAGCACAGGTTAAGTTGCTCTTTAATTTCCCCACATGGCCTCTCCACGTAATTGGGTCAGCTAACTCCTCTTTTTTTCAACAGAATTCTTTTTGTAGTTCTGCACTAATGTTTAAAAGAGCCAAATCATACAACTGTTATACTTTCAGCTAACCTTTAAAATCCATCTTTCCGATCTATACAAACTGTATTTTAGGGAAGAATAATGACATCTAGTGATCAGACAGGAAACCACAGCTGTGTCTTCTGTAGTTCGAAAAGATTTAATACACATGCTCACTTTGGAGTTCATGACAGTCTTATACTCCAGGATTACTAACATATATAAGTCTTCATCAAATCTGACCGTATGTATAATGTCTTACATTCAAAAGCTTGCCTAACTCTATTCCAACTATGCAGTTGGTCCAATAAAAGAACATAACCCTAAGAAATCTTTGTCTCTTAAATAACACAGAAAATGAAAGGCAGTTCTGTTCTCTGAATGCTAGCATCAAAGTGCTCATAGTTTTGTGTCAGTCCACTAGACAATGTGAGAAATTTGTTATTAGTATTCCAGTTACAGATCAAAATGTGTAAGGCTGTGCATGTTGCATAATATTATTCTGAATAAACGTTCCTTTCCTTATTGGATTCTCCTTCAACTGTGGCTTGGCTGTGAAATTTTATTCCTATTACAGTATCTTATATATTGTACAGGCAGTCCTCAGACTTATGATGCAACTGGTTCCTGAAAACCTCATCTTAAATCAAAATATTAAAACTTGCAACCAATTTTCCCATAAGAACAATGTTATAAAAGGAGGATTGGTTCCTGTATGATGCTTGACACAGCTGCCTCCAGCTGCTAAGTCTGTTGCAGTGGGGAAAAGGGAGGAGGGAAAGGGCATGGTGGGGCAGATCAACACCCTCTCAGTGAAGGAGGGATTGGGGCTGGGACTGGGACAGAAGCTGAGGCAACAGCTGCCCAGCTGGGGTAGGGGGCATGGGGGGGGGCAGCTCCCACTGCTGTGTGCTGCCAGTCCAGGAGGGCATGGGGGTAGGGCACGTGCCTCCAGATTTGAGTGGGGCAGGCATGGCCAGGGCTGCACTGGGCTGTGCTCTGGGCAGGTGGTGAAAGGCACTGGGAGAGGGGACTACGCCCTCCTGCTGCTTCCCCAGCCAGGGTGGGCCAGAGCCACTGTGCGGCCTCTGGATAAGTGGCACGCAGCAGCAGGAGGTGCACCAGCCTCCTCACACCTCCCAGAGGAGCAGTCTCACACACACCCCACCCCAGCTGGGCGAGCAGCAGCAGGGCATGGGGAAGGCATGTGCCCCATGATCTCTCCAGGTGGGCTTCATTCAAGGCGGGGGTTATGGGGGGGCTACACCAAATTTGAGGGTGGCTGCAGCCCTCCCATAGCCCCCACTCCACTGCTCACCCCATCTTGATCTGGGGGTATATATCCCCCCATGCCGTGCTGCTGCTCGTCCAGCTGGGGCAGGGTATGGACAAAGCCACTACTTGTCTCGGAGGCGCAGAGAAGCCGAGGTGGCTCCTGCTGCTGCATGCCGGTTGTCTGGAGGCAGCGCATTAGCTCCACCCCACCCCACCCCGCACCAGCTGAGCTAGTGGCAGGAGGGCAATGTAGCTCTTCTCCTCCATGTGTACAGCTTGACCAGTGAAGACTCAGTCTTGGCTGAGTGCACATAGATCTTCTCTTGCAGCATGGGCATCCCAGATTTGCCATGCTGCACATGCAGCACCCTCTTGCTGCCTGGCCCTACCCTGCTCTTCCCTCAGGAGCTGAAGGAGGGAGGGAAAGCCTGGATGCTCCACCCAACTACGTGCCTGGAGTAGTGGAAGCAGCCTCAGCTGGGCCCGTAGGCTGCCAGTTGGAAAGCCCTGTTGCAATTTTTGTATATTACATTTTCCATCTATGCATTAATATCTTACTATCAAGACAACATATGCACTTTTTCACACAAACAAATGTTTGAGGCCACATCACAATATTAAGCAGTTGTAATCCATACTTTAGGTGATTTTTACCTGTCAGGTTCCACACAATATTATGCTGCATGCTGAGTTGTATTGAACTTTAATGTTATTGACTCCACTGTGCTAGTATGGAAACTGATTCATCTCCAGCTATTCCTTGTTAAAAACTAGCAAGTAGTCTGTGTCATATGAATTAATCTTGGATTATTTTTACTTAATTCCTAACAAATGAACCCTAAAATTCACCTTAAATGTTACTCCAATAATATTGCAGTAATTTAGCATCATTCCCTTGTCAAATCAAAATTACATGTGATCATTATGGCTCCTGTTCAGCAAAACATTTGAACATATACTTAAGACTTTCCTTATTCAGCATAGCACCTTAAGATATACTTACAAACTCATAAGTATCACTGAAAATTAAGCACATGCTTATGTGCTGCTCTACATGATTATGGACTTAATTATGTGTTTAAGGAATATGCTCAAATGGGTCCTTATAATTTACTAAGCCCCTGTTACTTACGTAAAGAATAATACTGAAAATTTCTCAAGTTAATTTTTTTTAACTGGTGAAATGTGTGCGAGTGTGTGTGTGCGCGCGCACGCTCTTATGGAAGTAAATGCAAAGAACTTGGTTGTTTAAACTTGGCCTAAAATGTTATTAAATATAGCACATGTACAGAATGATTTACTGATAAATAACTTTCAGGCTAGTGACCACAAGAGTTGTCTTCAAATTCCAAGAAAAACACATGACACAAATGCAATTTAAATTCCTGCTTACAGCTGATTATTTATACAGAGATTCTTGTCATACTGTAGATACTGGAATAGAGGTTTCTTCAGATACCCTGGTATCTTTTGCTTGAGCAAACATTTTTAAATTATTAATACTTTAGATTTCATACCATTTCTAAATGATACCCCTTTAAGTCCTGTGAACTAACTGAAATAAAAACTGAATTAACATTTTAGGTAAAAACAACTTATGGAGGACAGTGAAAATATAGCATCTGAAGCAGCTCCTATTTATCTAATATACAAACTACTGAAAATGGGCTGGGGAAGAATATAAGCAATTGTATTAAAGACCACATCTGCTTTCTAGTATAAGCAACAAAATATCAATTATGTAGAGTTTTTTAATTAGCACTACACAGGATAAAAGAGCCTGTTTAATGAATAGTCCATATGGTAATCGGGAATAATAAGAAACAGTTACCTTACAAACTTGTTGGACGGTAATTTTGGGTGGCTCCTGAAGCTCTTAACCCCTGGACTGTCCACACATTAACATCTTAAAGTGACTTTAAGTACTCATTATGAGGACCAAAGTTATGCCACTCCAGGGAAGGATTCTCTCTCATCTACACTACCCAGCTGCTGTTCCATTAAGCTGTGGCCACTCCCTACAGATGTGCCACCAATGGTGAAGTTCTCCAGTACCCCAGGTTCTTTCACACCTTTGCCTGTAGCACAGGGATAGAAACCTGTCCTGGCTCACCAGCCTTCTAGTTGCAACTGTGAGAGAGAAGAGGAGCCAGCAGGCTCCAGGACTGTCCGCCAGAGTGGAGGGGTGCTGGTCACGTGCTCACGGGCTCAAGGGGCTAGGCAGGAATCCACCTTTCCCAGGTGCGTGGGGAAGGGAGGGGCCAGTACTCACGGAGCCGGCATAAAAGAGAAGCCAGAGCTGACAAGCGGGAGCAACGCAGAACTGGAAGGAAGCGGCAGAGGTGATGGAGCCAGCCGGAGGATGTTGCTGAGGATGCGACCAGCACTAAAGTGCGGTAGGAACCTCTGGAAGAGGGGTAAGCCCCAGCAGGGTTTTTGAGCCCAGCCCAGTCGGCTGACCCTTGTGGGGCATCAGACCGTTTGTTTACCTGCCGGGAGCGGATGGAGCCCGGCTGGGGCTTGATACTGTAAAGAACCTAATAGAGGGGCACTATATAACTGTGGACACCGTA
Organism: Crocodylus porosus; assembly: GCF_001723895.1. NCBI lineage: Eukaryota > Metazoa > Chordata > Crocodylia > Crocodylidae > Crocodylus > Crocodylus porosus. The sequence continues at coordinate 38,929,603 of NW_017728909.1, forward strand.
GCTCCTGTAATAAGGGCACAGCTCCATAAGTGAGCTTTAACCGGGGAAAGGGAGAGTGGAGCAAGCTCTCCCAGGAGACTCTCTCAGAGCCAAAAAGAGGGTTCGACCCCACAGAAGGCAAGTCGGCATTGAAGGACGGTTGCAAACAGCTGAAGCAGCCTCTTCTATCAAGGGAGTCCCTTGGCCATAGTAGTTGTGTTGATTTTTGTACTTTCTTTGGTAGACAGTCTGAGTGACCGACGGATACGTGGCTGGACCAGATAGACGGCCACCACCCAGTGAAACGGGCGAGGGTGTAGGGGTGGTGGAGCCTTCAGAAACGCGGGACCCACGGGACACCGAGGAGTCTCACATTTGGATGGCATGCATCAGACATATGAACTAACTCCATTAACATCGAAGTCGTGGCAGGCAAGGCAGGCGCGTGTGACACGCACAATCAAAGGTGAGCTGACACTCGGCAACTGGTGGGTGGCCCTGACACAGGGACACAGGGCGTGTAACCCTGACAGCAACTTACAGTTACAGTTCCTAGTCCTGTCCCTGCTCAACAGGCCTCTAACAGCTGTGCAGGCAGGGAGACAATCAGAGAAGGTTTCTAGATTAAGGGTGTGTCTGCTCTAAACTCCAAACCATCATTAACACTGATCAAATTTGGATGGGTGTGTAAGCCCTTAGAGACAATCAATTTTTAAATGCAACAAGCCAAATTTTGAAGTCCTGATTTTAACAAAATGTTATGATTTCAACCCATTAGATTAAAATTTTCAATGCAAGAGGGTCTTCACTTTATTCTATTTAGAAAGAGACTACCACATTTTCAGTTTGTGTAAAAAAAACAAAACAAAACATTAATAACAAAATCAACAACCACAGTTTTGGCCCCATGCTTATGGTGTCGGTCTAGACTGGATACTAGGAGGTTTCTGAAGAACAAAATATACAATAATTTTGAGTGCTTCTAAACATAACCTCTTCCATGAGTTTTGAATATTTTTTATTAGACCAACTAGATATTTGCAAACAAATTATTTTATTCATTTGCAAGCTTGCAGGCACACTCACCCTTCATCAGGCATAGGACAGAGCAGACACTGTAAAAGTTCTCCTAGGTAGAAATGAAAACTCTAAACATCCAGGTTTTTGTGATGTAATTACAGAAGTCCCTGAAACTTATCTGGCCTGCTTTGTATTTATGACTCACCATATGGAAAAATCAATTATTAATTTAGCAGGGAAGACTTTGAGCTTGAGAGAGAATGGAACATATTTCCTAATTTGTCATTATAGTTCAGAAGTGGAATATCCTTAACTACTCTACACTGAAGCATCTAGACAGTACACTGTCTCCCAATACATTCCATGGATGTAGGGAAGTAGTTTAGGAGAGAGGCATCAAATCACCCAAACCCCTGGGTATGGACAAAGGCAGGACAAGTAGTGGTGGTGAACACAAGGGTTAATGTGTTGGCAGCAGGAGACAAGAAACAGCTACATATCCCAAGAAGAGCCCCATACCTTGTATTCTGATGGCAGCCCCTACCTCCACCCTTTTCAGCCCATTCCCAAAATCCCAGTTCCTCTGGGAGTCTGAGGGGCCAGGCAGCATGGTTTCACCTACCATACACTGGACTCCCCCAACATATTTTCAGAATTCTAATATGATAAAAGCCTAAGTCTGTCTGTCTGTCTGTCTGTCCACAATGCTTTATTCGCACTCTGAGTAGCTGACAGAAACAGCCAATCAGAGTGCTCCAAGCACTGGGGAGCACCGCCATGATTCTGAAGCCGTGCTGAGGAATGGACAGAGGGTGGGGAAGCCAAGGCCACCAGCGCTGGCCTTGGCTCCCCTACCCCGCTCCTTGAAAGAGGCAGAATAGTGGCAGCTTGGGGTGTTTGGGGGCAGCACTCCATCCCAGTACCCTCCCCACCACCACTCCATCATTCTTGACAGGCAATTGGTAGTATATAATATAATCCCATTCCTGTTAATGACCAAGGCAATCCTAGTCATCCACTAAATCTCTGGTTGTACAAACAAAGCTGTTACAGATCTTCAACACAGGCTTCAATTACAAAAGACATTTAAGTATTTATCACCCTATTTTCCTACCTCTGACAGCATATTTTGTTCTGAGAAATCATGGGGCAGATATCTATTGGGTATCTATGTGGGCTTAAGTGTGACTAAGTAATTTTTTTCCTTTTGTCTCAAGCGCCTAAAAATCTATTAATGCACATCTACTTTGTAATACAACATCATCCTAGCCTTAACATTAAGTTACACAAAAGGCAGCACAGAAGCCACCCAACCTCTTGCATTAACACTTTTTCAAGGACTCAAGCAGGGTGGAATAGGAAACTATGTCCCCTTTGTATCCAATAGTGGGTAGAATAGAATCTGGCCCCATACGTAAAAATGGTACCGCATGCACTTAATGATACACAGTAAAAATGGTATCCTAAAATTTATTATTTTTGAGCAGTCACTTTTTAGAACTTATTACTTGAGCTCTGAAGAGAAAGTGGAAATGCTGCTGCTGTTCTCCAACCCCTCATTTGCCCTCAAACCATGAGATGAATTAGATACATACTATATGTCTGACTCAAACAGGAACAAAATGAGACAGGAACATTGTTTATAAGCTGCTTCCATTGCTAGGTTACAAACAGGAACAAAGTATCATAGATTTGTACAATATTAAATCACTCATCATTAACTCTGTCCAAACCTCTGACCTTTTCAAATCAGCAGAGGGAACATAAGTTTCATATCACTCTAAGTACTCTTGGATAATACACTATAAAGACGTAAACTTAAATATTTAAACACTCAACAGTTGGATATCCAGTTTGAATCCAGGCAGAAAAGGTAAATAGGAATTAAATTTATTGCAGCTTGAGTTAGTATTGTAAAAACACATCTGGCAAAGCTATTCTTCAGCTGTTTCACAGTAGGGCCAAATTTTCAAGTAAATGAAAGGCTAAGGTAGGGGTACAACAATTTTTACTTATGCTCTGTTTAGCCCTGCACATCTTTAATCTAGGAGTGCATGTCAGGGTTATGGAAGCACATGCTTATGTATGTATGTTTAGCAGGAAGCTTGATGCTCCTGCTAGTTTAAGAGCAGGTAGGGTACAAATGAACTGGGCTGCAGGTGTGGCAGAAGGCAATCAGGAACCACATGACCCAGAAGGGGGCTGGGCTTTCAGCATATACATCCAGGGTCTGAGCCAGGCAGGAAATCTAATCCAGGGACCTATGGAGAGAGCTTCTGAGCAGCAGGGCTACAGAAAGGATCCTCACTAACACCCAAGCTGAGGTAAGCAAGACTGGTGATTTAGGGATTGAGACTGTAGGGGCAATGAAGGTTGACCTGGGAGTGAGGCCAGCACTTGTGGGATAGGAGCCATGGCTGGGGAGCAGGGCCACAGACAGAAAAGGATGAAAACTAGGGTCAGGGAGCCTGTAACCCGGGGGGAAGCAGAGAGAGGCCTGGACTGACTTCCAGAGAACAAGCAGGGCCAGGGATCCTGAAGGTCTTAACTGGCCTAGGAGTGGGGCCAGGGATCAGGAATTGGAGCCAAAGGTTGAAGAAAGGCCACAACTGGAGACTGCTAGGGCCAGGGGCCAGGAGTAGGGGTCACAGGCTCATGAGGACCCCAGCCAGGGAGTGATGGGGTCAGAGACCCATAGCCCAGAGAAGGGCGGAGTCAGGGCCAGGGGCCCAGAACATGGGAGAGGTGGAAGAGACTGGGCCAAGAGCCCAGTGCCTCCAAGAGGCAGAAACAGGGCCAGGGACCCAGACAAAGAGCCCATGTATGAGTAGAAAGAGACCAAGGCCTGAGCCCAAGAGGGACAAAGAATACAGACCTGAACTGGGGAGTGATTGGTAACATCTGCGAAGCTTGGCCACACCTATATGGGGAGATGAGGAGGCCATGTAATCGGCCATTAAGGTAATGAACAGTAACACCTGTGTTCAAGTGTGAGACCTTGCTTGGGGAGCCCTGGAGCAGCCTCCCTTCTTATAAAGACATAATCACATCAAGGCATGGCAGGAAAGCTGAAGGGGAGATTGCCTCAAGACAGTAGAGGGAGCTCCAGGGGTGTTGCATTCACCCTTGGGGCAGGACCCCATTATATTATGTAGTTCTGAATTTTGTGTGGGAACTGGTGAGAAGTTGCTCCCTTAAATTGGGCATACACATTCAAAACACACATCTGTTAAGTAAAAACTGAAACCCAAACATTCATTTTCAAGGTTGCACTCTGCAAATTTTCTTAACTTATCCTCTGCTTCACAGTGACTGTTCAAAGCTCAGTAGAAGCTTGGGACTCTAATCACCGTACATTTAATCTTGGTACAACGAAGCAGCAGTTTCAAATATGTAGGCATTTTTCATAAAATATACTGAAACTCTAGAGGGCCTGGTATGGGAGGTTCTAAGTGCCCCATTTCCTACTGAATTCAGTGGGTGTTGGAGGCACCTCACAAAATCAGGTCCTTCAGCAAGCAAAGCCAACATGTATCCTGTGGTTCATGCAAGTGACACCTCTTAGACAAATATTTAGAAGTTTCATTGGAATGGTATAAGACCAGGAATATTAGTCTTACATTTTTAAAAAAACATATTAAACAATATCCTTTCAAGGATTTTAAAATGTTTTATGAGCATTATGCAACTCAGACTCACCATTTGCCCTTGGATATTATGTATTAACAACCTCATATGGAAGGTCTAGCAACTCTGTTCTCTTTTAATAACCCTCACGTAACTAGAAACCAGCATGTTCAGTTCTGCAAATTCCAGGTACTTCTGGTTGCAAGATTATTTTGTTGACTATACTAAGGTCATTTAGTTGAATAGCAAGTACTTCACCATATGTGGAATGCTAAAAACCTTGCTTACATAAGAGCTTTTAGGCCTTTGGAAGGAAAACTGTACACAAATGCAAAGTAATTTTACTATATTACGGTCATAAAGCAGGTGTGAAATTTAATTAATCTTAACTGATATTATTCAACATAATCTAGCTTCCTGTTGGCATAGTGTTTTTTGGTAGTAACAAAAAACTGTCAATGTTTACATTAATGGTTACAAATATTGTAAAAATCTTAGTTGATTTATTATGATTCTAAACAGCTAAATCCTTCACTAGAGTTAAAAAAAAATGTCTAGATAGCCTGCTTATGACTTATCTATATGCTTCATATGACAAAGAACAGGAAGAAGATGTAATTTGAAAAGCACTTCCAAAGTGCTGATCCAAAAGCTACCAAAGTCAATAGTCAGATTTCAGGAGTTCTTGGAGCACACCCCAAATACAAGACAGAGAACACAGACTGAACTGGTTATAACTTACAAGATGTTAGAATTTTTTTTTAGGTGTATTCACTGTAGCTGTAAATGCACAAAAAGTTCACAGTGCAAACACTTACCCAACTATGTATTTCTTCATAAATGTTACTTACCTATAAAACAAACAAATAGCAAATAAGTAAAATAAATAGCGCACATACATATGCCAGCATTCTAAAAGAGAGCAGACTAATAAAACATTTATGCATAATGTAACAAGTAAACTTCTTACAAACAATAGTTGCCTATACACCACTGGTCAAGTGATAGTAGTAGAATATTGAAAGGGATTTCTAGAGCAGGTGCTAAAAAGTAGTCTCACTTTAAACTCAACTGGCCAAACTTAATTTTAGTAACTTTAGGCTCTTCAGGGTTTAAAATATCTTGCAAATCTGGTACATTTTCAAAGGTTAACTGCAAAGCAAAGTTGACTTGTTTCACTAACATGAGTTCTTGGGCATGAAGTTCGGGTTCTGTGATACTAAAGCAAAGATACAACAACAAGCTGGTTTCCCTTTCTAAACAGGCTACTCAAGTAAACAGACATTTTAGAAATGTGTTTTGTCCTGAAGAGGCATGCCATCAGGTAATGCTCAGTTGTGGTGCCATAAAATACTGTTCTTAATATCACAGCACAAAAAATGATTTGTTTTATTGATACATAACACCTATATGTAGCAGGTTTTTTCCCCCTGTGTAACAAATCACTTCACCAATGTTTTACAGTATGGAACAGAGGGACAACACTTAGTGAGACCAAGTTCACACAGTGAATGGATGAAAATAAAACACAGCTCTCCAGACTGCTAGTCAGGTGACCTGAAATACAGAATGATTAAACATGACTAATCTCTGCCCTTTGGATTTACTAGATTTAGGAATTCTACCATTAACTTGAGCTCAGTTATTTTGTCTTATACTTTTGAAGAAAAAAATTACTGATGTAACGAAAGGGTGGAAAAACAGATTCGTATCTGCCAAGCCTCTAGGGATCATAGACTGCTTATGGTCAGATAAAAGTCACAGGAATGTGGCTGCATTTTGCAGCAGCATAAAATATGTAAAACCTTAATGCAATGAACAACAAGCAATCTAGGCTCTATGCATACGGACAAAATGTAGTTCCAAGGCATTCATCTTCAAGATAATAAAGTATTGGACCTCTAAACTACTGCATTGTCACATGATCAGATTGTATTCAGCTAAATCTATTGCACATTCTTCCATACTCCTGTATGTGAATGGTTCTATATCTATAGTCTTACAGATGTGTTGTTGATATGCAATGACTAACATGGCAATGCAGTTAGCAGCCCTTGAAAAGGAACTTTGTCAGTGTCCAAACTGTAAGATCCAGTGTTTATAACCATGGCACTGTTTTAACTCCTTCCCCTTCCCAAAGGGGTTGTGTGACAGTTATTATGGAAGAAAGGTAAAGACATAATGAAAACACTCAAGTAAACAAACATAAGGACTAAGAACAAAGACAGTCCATTCGTGCTCTATATTAAAAAAAATATAACTACAGAATTAAATCAAGCATGATGATAATTATTTTCTGTTAAATTAACTTTGTACTTTATTGACATAAAAAAAAATTCCTGCAAGCTTTTTAAAGTTGTTGGTCAAGTCCTACTTGTTTTTACCTGTTTTTTTTCACTGAATTTTAAGTATTTTGAGTCCGATTAGACAAAGTACAGTAAAGGTCAGCTGTTAAGTACAAGCTAGTTTTACTTCCATTTTTGAATTCTTATCGGACATTCAGTTTCAAATTTAATCCCACTTTCCTGGTATCTTTGATAAGAATCTTTATGTTCAATATATATTACATATTAGTATATATACGTTTAATATGTATTATATAAATTCTATATAATACATATTAAATGCATGTGCTCTATGGCAAACTTGAGAACCACCCATGACACTGGGAAGGCCAACAGTCTGATACAACAAACAACAACAACAACAACAACAACAACAACAACAAGGTCTCAAGAAATTCAGCATTCCCACTGGCAACTGGGAGAACCCTGTCCACAACTCCTCAGTCTGGAGAAGGCTGAATTCAGGTCAAGGCTGGTTCAGTCATTGCAGAGAGCCCAGGCTGAAGCCTGCAGGCAAGCCAGGAAGCAGTGCGCTTCAACCTCCATCTAGCCAGTGGACCTGTACCCACTGTGGGAAGGTTTGCTGCTCACATATCAAGCTCTTCTCCCACACCAAGCAACACTGACTGACTTTGCCCTGTCTCCTTTCACCTGTCAAGATGCTGGATGGCCTGAAGATGTATACATTTAATATGTATTATATAGATTTTATATATATATAGAGAGAGAGAGTTATATTTATAATGGTAAAAACAATAGCTAAAATTATTAATGGCTAATTTATTTTTTAAATGTATAAGCCAGATTCTCACATGGTTTAAAGTGTTTCAGAGGGTCTGAATTGATTTATCTCAGATGAAAATCTGGACCAGATACTGCTGCCACTCTGCTGGATAGCAGCAGAGGTATCTCTGCAAGTTGGTCTCTCAGTGGAGGAGAATTCACTGAATTTGGGTATATTAAAAATAGAAATTTGTTTTTGTTTCCATATAAACACAAGTTCTTGAAGAAATGTCCTAAGAAGCATCTGTTTAAGGAACCTCAACCAAACTTGAATACCGGGTTGAGTCTCTGGTTAAAGACATGCACATGCACGTGCGCGCGCACACACACACACACACACACACACACACACACCTTATGGTAACATGGTTACAGAAGGAAATTAAAATATTGGGTACAATTGCACCACCTGGTGATCAATATGGGTGACCCATGCTATGCTATCATTAATAAGGAGAAAATATGTTTTCCAAAGCAACTAGATATATTATGTTATATGTGGGGCAAACCCAACAAAAGAGCACAGAAGAAAATAAATGCTAGTCTAAACTATTCCCTTTTTTAACCCACAACCACTTTATAACCACAACTGTTGCAAAGGACTTACACATACGTTAATTTTTACCAGAGTATTTTTTCCTGTCATCAGTAGTTGTGGATGTTTTATCTTAGGAGCTGGTTATTTGCTAAAAGTCTGTGTATAATCTGGCAGCCAAAGTGACCATCCTCAGGGGACAGAGCTAAACGTATGCAGACTGTGACTGGAATGTGATAAAAGACAATCTGCCCTTAAGAGCTTTTTGAATTTATGTTTTAGGTCCCAACAAGCAATTAAACAATGAAAAGCAAGGGGACTGGAAAGGACCCATTCAAGAAGAGATGCAGCAAATAACATGATCTATCTTCAAGTAAGAATATAACCTATTACAACAAGGCTACAGGATCATCAGTTGCAGCAGACCACAAGGGGCAAGAGCAAAGGATTAGTGAGTCAGGGTCTAATTGCAGGTAGCTATAAAATCCACTTCCCATAGGGTACAAAAAGAGCTTTACTTTATACAAAAATAGTTCAAACTAACAAATTCCAGCAAAACTGATATCCTTTCAGCTGACAGATTAAAAAACTAGTCATTAAGAAAAATGCTTTTAATTCCTGAAATGTCAGCATCTGAAAATGCCATGTTTTGAAGCAAGAAACTAAATAAAGATTTGTAGCTAAATTAAACAACTTACTTATCTCCCATTTTGTCATACTTTAATGGCCAAGAATATCTCTTACACAACAAAACGTGAAGTGTCAGCATTTACTTCACAGAACAAGGGCACATTTATCAACCTTTCTGACATCACTGAGGCAGCTCCACTGCCTTCTGTATTTCTGTTGCCAGGTAACCGGATCACAGTAGGAAGGCCAAATGCTACTTCCTTTTTCTTATCAGGGTACCGTAACTCAAATGCTCAACTTTGCCAACCGAGGAATTTTGTGGTTAATGCAAACATGCCCTTCTGTGCAAAATGTTTCTGAAATACAATTGAAAAGGAGTGCACATATATTACAAAAGACTGCATCTAACTTACCATTTTTGTCATGAGCAACCAGTTTAGTCATTAGACTATGCAGCCAAAGTAGACCATAAACAAAATGGTACATTGGCTAAGGCTGCAAAAATCTAGCCTCTGATATGTAAAATAGTCACATCACCAAACAGTGTCTTTAAAGAGAACCCTATACAGGATTTAAAGAGTATAATGAAAGGCCCCATAGAGAGCAGCAGACTCTGTATAGGTTAGCTCTACTATACCCTCTTTCTTAACACCGATGGAATTAAAAGGGTTTGAGGTATTTCAAGGCTGACAGATCTTTGAGTCAGAAAAGGCTGAGTTTATATACAATGACTTGGTATTTTCAATTCCATACACTCAACAATCTTCAATGAAGCACCCCAAAAATCAAGACCGACTTAAAAATAACCTATTTAAAACTAATGTTGGTGACCTTTTCATTTGACTTCGAATTTCTGAATATTTTGTGTCTACACAGTTCACAATTTTTCAGTATTTAGTCTGCATCATGAGGGATACAAACTTACCAATTTCAAAATGAAAACTGACAATCTCATGGAATCGCATGACTCCACAAACTAAGATTCAGAAAAACAAGCACGTCATGAACAACATGAAGAGTCATAAGACAGTTGCACATATAAATAATAATAAAAACAGCTTATAACTAGAAGGGAGTCATAGAATCCAGTTCCTTTCATTTTCAGGAAATCATTTACCAAAAGAATATGCTAAATCACCACTTCAAACCCTCAAACATAAGGCACAATATCCAAGAAACCACTGTGTAATGTCATAAATAAAATCAGGGGAGACAGTGCCCTGCCACAGCAGCAACAGTGAAGTGGTTGGTTAATACATGCTACAAAGATCCTAGGAAAAGGATCATGCCACACTTATACCCAACTGTTAGTGCTAATTGGCTGTAGCAGAAAAATTCCTTCCTGACCCAAATTTTCAACCAGTGGCTATGTCTACACAAGACACTTTTACTGTGCAGTAGATTAGTCTACTGAGCAGTAAGCATCACCATCTACAAGTGCAGGTGCCTACTGCACAGTCAATTAGTCTACTGTGCAATAAAGCCAAATAACATTAATTGGCACTTGTAGACGTGCCTAGTATGATCTTCAACAAAAGAACAAGACCCCCTATCCAGGAACTTCTGCATTTTCTAAGTATCAGCAGGAGCATCAACACAATCCAGTAAAACCACCCAGCCTTAGCTCTGGCCAACATCCCAATACTTCAGAAAGGCTAAAGCACCTCACAGAAGTGCTCTATTTCACTTCCCTTAAAGCACTATAAATTAGAGCAGTAACAAACTGCACAGATGTTTACAGTTAAGTAGCGGGGCTCAGAACCACTGGGAGCTCTCCTCCATGCCTCCCAGGAGGCTGCTAGAGGCCCATCTCCCCAGCCCCATCCTCACCCACAAGATGACAATTGTCACTAGAGGCTGGGGGGTGGGGGGCATCTAAATCTATTGGCAGACTGTTTGTAGCCTTATACTATTGTTGTTTTTACGCCTATTTTTTTTCTATTTCCCTAGTATTCAAACTGTTAATATACCTGTAAATGTTGATCATATCCCCTCTCAATCTCATCAGAGATGCTTGAGAAAAACAAATTACATCATTTGCCATTTTTCCAAAATAAGATATTCAAAGATAAAAATGTAAGATTCATAGGACCAGATGGAGAGAGAAAGCAAGGTGGAGCTGGACTCTAGCCCAATTAGGAAGGTACTCCCCTGAAACAGGAGAGTCATGGGTTCCATCAGTTTTGGGAGCAGGGAGCAAAATCCAGACATTCCTGCTCCCCAAACAGTGCTCTCATCATGAGGTGGTTACAGAGTCACTTTTAATTTTGCTTGCTCTGTTTCTGCCCCCATGTATCTCACATTCTTTTCTACATTGTGCCATAATTTCAACAACTGAAATGGAGAGTTCCTACCCGCTCCTTCATCCCCAGTTTTGGCTACAACCTGATAGGGCTCTCTCCTTGGAGACAGAAGGTGAAGAAGGGAAGATCCTGGACGAGGGTTCTAGCCACTAATCTATTATTAAAAAGATGGCAACATTACAATCCCCAATCTCTATCCATGCCTGCCATGCTCTTTTGCTATCAGGTGTGCTTTCAGGCCCTCAGAGGACTAAATCAGGGTCAAACTCCTCAGGGGATTTTAGATGTAGGGATGCTTAGTTTGCGAAACCTGATGAGTCAAAACATTAAGCTCAGCCAGAATGGTAATACCCATGAGTATATGCTATAGCAGAACTCAGTGTCTAAGTAACTTTACCAAGAAAGAAGACTCTGGGAATCTAAGTATTCAAGTGTTTTTCTGTGAATTGTATTCTTGGGCTAAGACATTCAACTTGCCCAAACTGAATTTAGAGTTCCAGAGTCCTTTTTTAAATTTGTCCCTAAGTGATTGGTTGGGTGGTTTGGTTTTATTTTGTTTTAATTTAAACACTGATAAAGGCTATCTAAGATAGAAAAGAATACATCTCAAAATCTTAGACAACAGTTAATTATTATTATAAGTTTCAGACAGACAATTCCTGCTTCAGATAGAAGCCCCAAAGATCAGAAAGCCTGGTCCTAGGCTATGTTGTGGAGCATAAGGCCGTTCTTTTCTAATGTTTCAAGGTGGCATATTGAAGCCCCTAAGAGGGATTCTAATTTACTTTAAAAAAAGTAATCTTGCCCAAAGCAAATAGAATTTACTACAGCAGAGAAAAATAACTTTATTTTTCCACAAAAAGAATCTGCATTTATTAATATGCTTCTACCCAGAAGAATTCCACTGGATAGAAATCAATATGTTCTTGGCCTCTACTACAATCACAGATTAAATCTTTGAAAATTTTCAGGCAAAGACTCAAAAAAGTACCTCTATCATCAACAACCTAACCTCTACCTATTAGTTTATCAATGGAACAATAAAAACTATGCATGGAGGCTGCAGCAATAGTACTGTGGTGCCAAGAGAAAACCATTATAATAAGGGGCACCCTTCATGGTCGCAGCACAGTCACAGCAGGTTCAAGAGTGAATGGTGCCAGAGCCAATGCAGTGTAGGATGCTGTTACCACTGCTATACTCATCTATCCAGCAATACAACCATGGTTGTTCTCCTGACTCAGGGAGGTTTGTAGTAGAACCGAAAGATGGTGCTGTAGTTTATTACCTTCAGTCCAGTCTTTTCATAGTTTTCATAAACATTAGGGCTGGAAGGGACCTCGGAAGATCAAGTCCAGCCCCCTGTCCCAGGAGCAGGAAGTCAGCTGGGGTCAAAGGATCCCAGCAAGATAGGTGTTCAATTGTTTTTTAAAGGAGACCAGAGTAGGTGCTTGCACCACTTCTGGAGACAGTCTATTCCAGGCCTTGGGGACTCGGACAGTAAAGAAGTTTTTCCTTACGTCCAACCCAAAACGGTCTTGGAAGAGTTTGTGACCATTTGACCTTGTCATGCCTTGGGGTGCTCTGGTGAACAGGCATTCCCCCAGATCCTGATGAACACCCCTTATATATTTACAGGCAGCTAACAGGATCCCCCTGAGCCTGCACTTTTCCAAGCTGAAGAGTCCCATGGCTCTCAGCCTTTCATCAGAAGGCCTGTTTTCCTGCCCTCTTATCATGCATGTGGCTCTCCTCTGGATACTTTCAAGCTTTTCCACAACCTTTTTAAATTGTGGAACCTTTTATAAGTCAGAAGAAAGGAAGTGGGACAACAGAACTTCAGGTATGAAGCAACAGGTTAAGTTTAGGCACTAAAAGAGCATATGTAAGACTCTGCCTATTCATAAGGTTAAATTACAATGTAGTTTGTTCCTAATAAGAGACAGAACTCAGAATGATAATGTGATAATCTAGTCTTCCTGCTACAATCAGACAGGCACAGAAGCTTCTTTTTTCTGCTGATTTCTTTTAGGGCTCAGAGTTCAGCTAGAATACATTCTGTTGCCGTTCTTTTTGACTCCCTTAGGAGTACCTTCCAGCTACATTCTTCATTTGTGATGGGGTTATCCAAGAGAAAAAAAAATCTGCTTTTATTTCTCTGAACACTCAGACTTAAGACACATTGAACAATATAAGTATAAATGTATCTTTTCACAGAGCATTTGAGAATATAACAACTAACCAGCCAACTAAGTAGTTTGTACCCAGGTTCAGTGAAGCCTAAGATCATGTTTGATCTTGACCAAAATTAGAGCAGCTATGGCACATTAAAAATAGTTAAGGATTTATGTCAACACTAGCATTAAAACTCAACTACAGTTTTTTTCTATCTTCTGTATTCAGCTGCCAAGCCACCTTTATTTTTCTAACTCTGTCCCTAGCCTCCATCATCTCTCTCAAGTGTATGTAATAAAAATAAGACATCCATCTTTGTAGTCAAAAGTTATCTACACTCCAAGCAAAGTTATGACCTTACTTTATTTATCTCAAAAATAATGTATGATAAAAATGATGCAATTGAAAATAATATTATGCTACAGAAAGGAATCCCATAGTATTTGAAAATTCTGGCACAAATTATTTTTGCCACCATCCCCCAGTTTGGCTGTAACACATTAGGAACTATGTTTGTTGATAGTTTGTTGAGAGATTTGATTTCCTTGTTTTACAGTTGTGCACATGCTGGAAAGCTCATCTGCCAAGGCTTGGAACCAGTCTAATAGCTATGATGGCTCATGGAGATTAACAGCAGCCACTCATTAACTCTCACAGTTCGTTCCTGTTTGACTGAAGTCTAAAGCTTGCTCACTAATACAGACACAAAATGACAATACAAAATGCAGCACAATGACTATGATGTGGTTCACAGAAGCTACTGTAAAGTTATGATTACGTTACATAAAGGAATAAGTCATAAAAGGGCATTCCTGTCCTGCCTCAAACCTCAAAAGACAAGAAATCCAGCTGGAGAGCCTTGCAGCACACTTGAAAAAATCCAATGAACTCTACCTATGAAACTTTACAATATATATTTTACAGAAGTGGGACAGTCGCATACACGCTGCAATGCGGGGGTTATGCAATTGCTAACGTAGGTCAAAAAACAGAGCAGTAATGTCACACACTGTAAATACTTTTACAATACTTTTGTTGTTGGTTTAGATGGGTTGGGCTTTTACAATGAATGATGTTTGTACATTTATTGCTAATGAAACTGACGTGCTAATACTGTGCTCAGCCAAGCATAATCTCACAATGTACCAACTTCCACACACAACTATGCCAATTCAATTCAATCCTGAGTTGTAACTCCTGTTATTCTACTCCTTTCTGAGCATGGGCTGCCAACAGTGCTAATATGTGCCAAATATTTAAGATATATATTTAATGTTTTCAGACAAGTATGTATAGGGCCTTGTTTCACGTTACACTGTGAGCCACACAAATGTTGATCTGTAGTGTTAGTGCTAGCTCAAGCTTGAAGCGGTCACATTCAAGCCAGTAGGGGTCTGGAGGAATGAAAGGTAAGAATCATTACTGCCCATTTCAGGCTTCCCTTCTGCCCTGTGCTCCCCCGGGTCCCCCCGTCCCTCAAGGTTTCACCCTGCCCCCCACCCGCACCTACTTGTAGCTGCCTGGCTGCCTGTCCCTGGAGAGCAGGAAGAAAAAGGTTAATCTGCCTGCCCAGCCACTGCTGAACTTGGGACAGCCTGCCCATAGAGGAGCAGTTGCAGCAGGCCAGGAAGGCAGGTTAAGCAGCAGAAGGAAGAGAGACAGTGATGAGGATCTGGGATATTGGGGAGGGCAGGGGGAGTGAAGTGACCAGCAGGGGAGGGGGGGCAGGTGGGGTGGAGAGTGGTTACACCTTATGCCAGAGGTGGGCGGGGGCACATGCTGCAGAGCTTGCCTATGGAGTGTGGTACAGGTGCAGCAGCGGTCTGCCCTCCCTCCGCCCCCATCCCACCTGCAGCTGCTCCTGTGGCACTCAGCACTGGGGCTGAGCCTCTCCCACCCAGAGCAGCCCACGCTGCACTCCCACCCACACCTGTCACACACCCACCAACAGCACCTCCCCAGCCCTCACAAGTGTGTACAGCTTCCCAGCAGGACTGCCTTACACCCACTCAGCCACCTGCAGGTGGCTGCTCATCACACTGGGTAGGTAGAAGGCAGCTGGGAGCCGGAGCTGGAACTCTATGCACTGGGGCAGGAGCTGCCTGGCTGGGTATGTGATGCCCAGCACATGTCCCACAGCTGCCATCACTTCCCCAGGCTACCTGCTTCCCAGAGCAGTGCCACAGGGGCAGGAGGAGGAGGAGGAGCTGCTGGAGGTGTGGGGGTGGCAAGCACTACCCAGGCAGCTGCAGCGAGCAGCAGCCTCACTGGGAAGCTGTGCATGCTGGCTGGGGTCAGGGTCAGGGTCAGGGCCATGGTAGTGCCATCAGTGGGCATGGGATGGGTGCAAGCAGTAGTGTAGCACAGGCTGCTGCAGGCAGGGTTCAACCCCATGCTGAGCACCATGGGGGCAGCTATGGGCTGGATACAATCAACTGGTGGGCTGTATCTGGCCTGTCAGCAGTATTTTGCCCACCCAGCCTTAGTCCAACACGAGCCGGGTAACACAGATCAAAGGTAATCCTGCCCTGGTGTTCTGTAACTTTGAGAGGCATAATGAATGCTTAAAACCAGTTTCAGGTGTTAATATGTGTGGATAATCCAGGTGCTGCCCAAAAAGTAACATGTAACAAGGCCCTTAGACTGTGAGCTTTCTGGGGCTGAATATGTTCTCTATTGTAAACTTGACAATGCTGAGTCTGCTCTCAGACTTTAAAAGCATAATAATGCATATATGACAAACTGCCTTGTGGCTGGTGGGACAGGAAGCATTTATACATGGAACGATTCCTCTCAGAATGCAGGTGAACTGACAATACTGTTTCCTTTGAGAGTTTATTCTGTTTTTTCCTAAATTGGCCAGTTTCTTCCACAGCCAAGAATATTCACAGCTTTCTGTTTGCAAATGACAAAATCAACTAGGGCTGAGAAAGGAGTTTAGAAAGGATATAGCTCTATTGGGATTATTATAAAGAGGAAGGAAAGAGCCAGATTAGTCAAGTGTGCCATATGATCCATGCACATTTTATGCCATAAAGTGATGCTCTGAAATATGCAGCAACCTGAGAATCTTGACAATATTTATACAGCATTGGAAAGGAGACCCAAATATAACAGATATATATTTTCAGGATGTTTTTTTTTTTAATTCATGCACAATATTTTGCTCTTTTCTTTTCAGGTTTGACACCATTATAACAATTTTCAGAACCTGAAGGAAAACAAAACTGGTCTTTACCAAAGTCACTAAGGTTTACAGAATCAGGAAGTAATAAGATAGCTTTCCAATAAAATTATAATCTAATCTTGCATATTGCCCAACAAAAACAGAACTTATAAATTTATAGTATACATCAGCTTAGTTCTATTTTATTACACCAAATGTGCCTGCTTTTTGGTGATTTTTAAAGCACAAAAATTCCATAAACTACAATACAAAAATTCAGTTGGAGAATTAAACATTAAGGCAGTAATTTCCTGAAAGCCTACCTTGTCAACAGAAGGTAGGTAGGTAAGTATTTATTTTTTTCAAGTTAAAGCATAGAAAACCCAAAATCTTTCTTAAGAAAAATGGCTTTGGTCATATAATTTGCAGTAAAATAAATAAATCTCGAGTTATTGTTAGCTGTTCATGCAGCATAGCCTTGGCATCACACTTCCATTATAAATCTTCCTCTAACAATTAGGAACTAACTCAGTAGTAGTTTTCTGTCTTTCATGTTCCCCTTAGGCAAATATAGTAAAATCTCATTGAAAATGAATAATTGTTGCATGTTAATCTAATCTGAAAACATATTTTGTTATACTGAATTATCAACATAAATTTCATAGGTTCAATTTGACACTTGAAATGAGATCAGGATTGATAGCATTTTAGCAAGACTCTCTTTTGTTGTTGACGTCTTATTTGTCATCTTTTTCTGGAGGAATATGGAAAACAGTGTTCATCACTTAGTTAGAAAAGACAATACTCTCTATACCTTGTATATTAAAGTGGATGCATTGAAGGAACCAGAAGAGGAAACTGATGAATCTTGAGAAAGTCCAAATAACATCCCACATTAAAAATGGTGGTAGTATATGTATGCCCAAGTCATATCATTCTATCTAATCCAAATGTTTTCAACAGATAATTTGGAAGTTAAATTGCACATCATAAAAATTTACACCAACAATATCAACAATTATAGTTTAGTGATTTGTGTTCAAAATTCCATTCACTATGCTCAAGAGGCAGTGCACAGCCAGCTGATCGGGATTCAGGACCTCCCCAAAGAAGTCAAGAATAAAGATGGGTATAGTGTCCAGATATCCTGACATTCATTCCTGTTATTTCATTTCATAGATATCATAGAAATTAAGGGCTGGAAGGGACCTCAAAAGATTAAGTCCAACCCCCTGTTCTGGGCAAGAATACTGCTGAGATCAAATGGTCCCAGGAAGGTGTCTGTCCAGTCTCCCCTTGAAGACTTCCAAGGTTCATTATTTCCTTTGCCTTCAGATCTCTAGTATAACAGCTTCTCCAAAGCAGTCATGGAAGTTTGACCTTCCAATCATTTAAAAGTAGAGTGAACAATGGATTTACACACAATAAGGAATAATCCATATCTTGCATGACAACAGGGCAGATAATTTACTGCAGTGGTTCTCAACCAGAGATCCACAGCCCTTGGGTGGTCCACCCAGCCCTGCCCAGCATAGGGAGGAGCCACCTGAGCCCCAACAGAGCTGAGGTGAGTCCAAAGGAAAGGGGACATCTTTCAGGCAGTGCTGTGGGTAGATGGGAAAGGCTTCCATGATGCTGCTGCTCAGATGAGTGGGGCCCCAAGGCTCCCCACAGCCAAGCTCCACCCACCGCACATAGGGCCATGTGGGCAAGGCTAGCAAAATGAGCCAGTCCTCTCCCACTTAGGGAGCAGTGGTTGCTCCATGGTGAGGGCCTCAGGAAAAAAAGGCTGAGAATCCCTGATTTACTGGATTTTTTCAATTCCACTGCCTACAATTCTTGATATTAAATAGTTTATTTAAATAAAGAATCTTGCAAAACATATTTTTAAAAGTCAGCACTTCCTTCAAACGTAGTAAAACAGAAAGAATTAGAAGCTTCTTTTTAAAATGGAAAGATTTGAGATAAACATAATTACACAAAACAAAACGTCTTCATTATGACACTGCACTATGCACCAGAAATGAATCGTTTCTCCCAGTAATCCTGCTGCTTCTGAAACATAGTAGGGTTACATTTTTTTCTGGGATTAACATAGCAAATGAAGACTGTATGGCATTTGACAGGGTAGTCACCAAGATCAATCATTTATGATGAGTCTCCCTTCCTTAATAATTATATTGTTATTTCTACCCTCTGAAATAAGGGCAAAATATCAAATTTAACATGGCACTTCAGTTGTTATATAGGTGGGTAAGTTCAAAAGAACAATTTTTGAAAACCTAGCTAACTGCTTCTGATCCTAAAAGCCCTTGGCTAACAAAAGTATATGCTATATTTACCTAGAGACCTAAAATTCTGCTACCCTATACCCAATGCTTCCATGATTTTAACTGGACTTAATGTCTGGTAGTCTCCCATGTTTCAGTCTATTTTAGGTTCATATACTAGGCCTCTTAGAAGCCCAATCCAATAGGCCTGTTCTGAGCATTCCCAACACATACTAGAAGCACTTAGTTCAGCATAGATATTAGTGACCATGACCCTTTCAATCAAAATGCAGTTGAATGAAGATGAAAGGAAAGATAGTGATGCCACCCACCTTGTCTATTAAGGCAAGTGGTTGGAGCACTTGCCTAGGAATTCAAGATCTGTTTCTAGGTCCGCCTTAATCTCCTAAACCCATATCTCTTTCCTCCCAAAAGAATGCCATAACTACCAAGCCGGAAGCAAGGTTGGGATGTGATCACGTTCCACTTCTCCACTCTAAAACTGTACCTCTGGGCAGAAAATAATGCAAGATTTATTAAGTCAGGAGGAGGGAACAAGAAAAAGGAAGCATGATACCATAACCTAGCACCAAAAGCACTTCTTAGTTCTAGTCCCTGCTCCAAGGACTAATTTTTGCATTACAGAGCCACTGCATAAAATACATAAAGAGAAACAGGGACTAGAACCTAGGGACATGTGCAGATGTTCATATCTAACAGTAAGAAATTCTGCAAATGTTTTACTAGCAGAAAATTAGAAGCTGGAGCATGCATGTTTCAGCCCCCTGAATGGAGGACTACACAGGTGAGCACCAGAGGGTTGCTTCCTATGCCACCCATGTCCTTAGTGGAGCTCATTACTTGAGGCAACCTGTCCTGTCCCTTGCTTGGAAAACAGGCTATCAATAGGCAGGCCCCCCGCATTTAAATTGCCTCATGCATAGCCCATCTGGCCTGCACGTGGGGTGATTTAAAGCCAGAGGCACAGGGAAGTGGTGCTGCAGGCCTCCTTGCCCCTGGAGCCCGGTTCCCCGGTTTCTAAATTGCTGTATGTGCTGCCCAGCTGATTCCACCCAGAGGTGGGCAGGGTGGGAGAGGGAAAAAGGGGGACAAGGGATATTTCTCCCATGGCTGCCCAAACTTGGGCAGCCTTGCAGCTGCAGGAAAATTGTCTCTCACTCCCTGTATGCCTTCTGGCAAAATGGGAGGAGTGCACTGGGTGAGGGCTCTTCTCCTGCTGTGGGAACCATCCAAGGGCTCCAGGAGGGTTCCTGGAGCCAGCTGATTGGTGAGATGGGCAGGTGGGGGCATTCTTCCAGGACTGGAAACCCAGGAAGCCTCCAGCCCTAGGCACACGTCTCCCTCTGATCACTCCTTTAGGTTCCAGTTCTCATGGCTGGAACCCCACCTCAGGTGATTGGCAGGACAGGGGCAGGGTCATCAAAGGGCTCCCTGACAGCTCACCTCTGTCAGGATCGACTGGGTGTCTAGTAGGGCTGTGTGAAGCTTCACCGGCTGTTTCGCTTCAATGCAGTTTTGACTTGTTTCAAGCTTGAAACAGTGAAATCGAAACAAAACAAAGGGCTTCAAAATGGCCTCGAAACAAAATGAGGCCAGTCAATGTTTCAAAAGTTTCAAAACATTTTAAGTTTTGAAGCAGCAGCCAAGTGGTGGGAGGCAAGGGAGATCCAGGGCTGAGGTCCAAGCTGCTCGGCAGCTCCATGTGGCTCACCCCGGGGGGAGGGGGAAGCACAGCCCTGGCTCTCCCCACCTCCCAGCACCAGGCTGTGCTCCATTGGGCTGGCAGAGCCAACGGGAGATCAACGCTGGCTCTGCCCACCTCCCACCGCCGGGCTGTGCTCCAATCAGCTCTGCCAGCCCCATGGAGCTCAGCCCAGTGGTAAGAGGTGGACAGAGCCAGTGCTGCGCTTGGCCTGCTGCCACTGGGCTGAGTTCCACGGGGCCGTGAGCTGCTGGGTGCTGAGCCCAGTGGAGGGAGGCGGTGTGCGACCCCGGCGCAAGGTTTTTCTCCCAGCACAAATGGAACGTCTGTACATAACCTAGGATTTCTCTTTTACAAAGAACCTTGTATTCTTTCTTTCAGGCCTAGGCAAATCCACTAACCACTAAGCTATTGAATTAAATGTTGGCAGCATCACAGTGGCAGCCTCCATTTCTGAACATGCTTTAAAACAAAACACTAAGACAGTCCCATGGCCACAAAGAAATATTTTTGGCACCAGAATCCAGGAAATAGTTCTCAGTTTCACACAAGTACCTAAGTCCAGAAAACAAACACAACTTCAGGCACACCCTTGCATTTAGTATTTTCTATTGGCTGGTTTAGACTCTCCCCTGGTCAATGTATTGGCTGTAGTGAATCCCCTACTGAAGTGCCTAATTCACCCCATTTCCTCTCTATGAAATTTAGGCACCCAACTCTTAAAACCAGAGCTAAATATATTAAATTTAGGCATTACCTTATCCAAATCCCTTTTTGGAACTAGATCTTTGCACCCAATTCACATATTTAGGCACCTAATTCCCATCCCTTAGGGACCTTGAATTTATTTCAATAGGAACAGAAGCATCTAAATCATCTAAACACCTTTGCCAATCTGAGTTTAACTGCATACAATTGTACTTGTCAGCGACACACACAATGTTCAAGTCATTTTTTTCTAAACTGTGGTAGGCAAAAACATCAAGATGGCTTTCATTAAGGTAACTAATAAGCAGGGATCCGGGTTTTCCATTTTGCATAGAAAAACTGAGTAAACCGCAGATTTTGCTTTTTACCAGAGGCAAACATGGATTTCTCATTTTACCAGTGAAACCTGCGGATTTTGCCTTTTTGCAATAGCTCCCTGAAGGCTGGCACAGTTCCACCCTCAGGGAGCTGGGAGGGAGCAGGAGGAAGGCAGAAAGACAGGGGTGCCACATGCATACATATGCATTTGGTCCAGGCAGCCAGCAAAGCAGCTCCAACAGTTAAGCGGGGGGAAGAGAAAAGGACTGAGACCCCTTTAGGGAGAGAGGGAGCTGAGCAAAGCTGGGGCTCCTACCCAGTTGGGTGAGGCTTGGGCCCCAGGGTCACAATGCGTGGCTGCAGGGCCACAGCAAGAAGAAGGAGGGGGCCATGGTGGTTTGTCAGGGGGAGGGGGAGAAGGAGGGCCTGTTCTTCAGGGCCATGTGCCCTCTTGGGGGGAAGAGGGGAACTGCGTCCCCCAGATCTGCCCCAGATCTGTGCCTCCTGCTCACTGCTGTTCCCTGTTGCCCTGCTTCCCATCCACCCCCACCCCCACCATGGCCCAGAGTGGCAGAGAGTGGAGGAGTCACATGGATAACCTCCTCACTGTTTCTCATCCCTCCGCTGCCCTGGCGATGTGTCTCCTGCACGTGGGGCTGCAGCAAGGTCAGTGGTGCAAGGATGTACCCCTCAAAGCAGCGACAGGCACAGAAGGTGTGTCACCAGGGCACCAGGAAGGAAACTTGCACCAGTGAGGAATCCCAGCATGGTCTCACTTTCCCCAGCTGCGCCAGGTTGCACCCACCAGCTCCGGCAGCAGGGTGGAAGCTCAAGCCCACAGCCTGTGCCTGCCCTGGGGACAGATCTGAGGTTGTGGGTCTCCCCTGCTCCCCAGGAGTACACACAGCAGTGGGGAACTGGCCCTCCCTCTCCCCCAGGTGAGCCACCCATGGCCCTGCTCCCCGCTGGGGCCCTACAGCCTCGCATTGAGGCCCTAGGCCACATTGAGGCCTCAGCCTGCATCTGCCCCTGGTACAGATCTGGGGGGCATGGGTCCCCCCTGCCCCCTGGGAGTGCATTCAGCAATGGGGAACTGCCCCACCCAAGCCCGCAGCTGGGGGGGAAGAGGGCCCGGGTCCACACCTCTGGCAGCTGGAGGCACCTGCAAGGCTGTGGGGGGCAGTTTTAATTTTAATCATGGATTTTGGGGGTTTTAACAGAGAATGTGATTTTTTTTTTTTTTACCAGATAAATGTTGATTTTTTAATCGGGGAAAACCAGGATCGCTGCTAATAAGATACAACCCCAAAAATAAATTGTTAACTTAAAAGTTCCATCATTTCTTTAGATTCCCACTTTTCTTGTCTCCATTTTCATAGAAAAAGGTGAGATTAAATTAATTCCCATATAAACATGAGACTGGCAGAAAACATTTTAAATCATAAAACACAAAAGTATTATATAAGGTTGTCTACATAGCTCTGGCAAGGCAATAAAGTCCTACAGGGTCTCCACAGCCTTAATCCTAAACCTTGCATTTGTGATAAACTGTGTTGTGATATTTCAATGCGCAAAAGCATAGAATAAAATGACACCACATTTGTGTTTTAAAATGATGATTTTGAAAAGAGCTAAGTAGTCTCCAGACCTATGAAATAGGAGGAAAAAGACCAGGAGAAGCCAGCAGACAGCAAAAATGCTTCAAGAAAGGTTAGCTTGATTAGAAGACTATCAAGACCATTAACAAAGGAAAGATGATTGTTAAGACCTGTGGAGTAAATAATAATGAACCATTAAATCAATAGACTGTACTGTGGACTGGCAATCAAAGCAGAGTACTTATCTCTTGGTTAGAAAACCAGCTTTCCTCCTTAACACACACACACACGTCAATTTTGGGTGGAAAGATGCATGTGGAATCTAAGAAAATACAGCATTTATGCAAATTTAAATACAAGATACTGCTCAAGCATTCAACTTATGGGTTTAGAAAAGAACACATGACTATACTAACATAACTAGCTTGAGTGTGGCTAGTAGGGCTCCAATTTAGAAGGGGTGCCCACAGCATCCTGCAGTCCTGCAGCACTCCATACCTCTGTTCTCAGCTGGTTAATTTCACCCATGCCCTCCCTGGCAGTCAACAACATCTCTGCCCCAGGTGCCAGAATTGCTAGTTACTATAATAAAGCCAAATGAACCTCCTACAGCATCTGAAAAGAAATGCTAATATAGTAATATGTATAAACTAGGTAGGGAAACAAGCTTATCTACTAAATTTACTGAAACTACCGAATGTGTACCCCAAAAAGGAACCAATGGTGGGGGGAACCGAGAGAAGGAAAGCACATCAGCATCCACTAAAGTATCCTGTTACTAATAGAGAATTCATCAACTGTTCCTATTCATTCTTTCTGACAATAAAAGAGAATATTTAATTAAACTAAAAAGTAGTCAATTAATCACAGTTCATGTGTGTGATTAACACAACAACCAATTACCACATTAATTTTTTTAACGTGTTAATCACACACATGGTTTTAGAGCCTGTGCCCAGGCTCCTGTCCACCGCCATCACTGCCACATCTGGGCCACCCAGCAGGGCAGCAGTGGCAGTGTAGAGGAGCCACAGGACAGTGCAGGCTCTGGGCTGCTGCAGCAGGATAGGGTGGGGATGGATGGCACACACATGCTAGAGGTGCACCAATATATTGGTGTCATATCAGGATGCCACATGCAGGCACACAGCCACAGCACGCATATACATTTGAATAGTTATCACAATGCTATTCTGTGTGTGGGGCAGAGGCAGACCGTCTGCTGCAGGCTGGGGCTCTGTGCCCTGCTGCCTTTGCTTCCGGAGCTGTGTGATGACATGTTGTGCCTCCTTCCACCAGGCAGGCAAGGAACACATGGCCAGCACACGACTCCTGGGGCAAAGGCAGCAGGGTGCAGAGCCCAAGTCCACAGTGGACAGCCTGCTTCTGCCCCCCACACAAATCTGGGGGGCACATGCTCCCCATGACTCCCTGGGGGGGTCTGTGCAGCAGCTGGGAACCAACCCACCCATCCCCCTGCACAAGGCTTCCACAGCTCCATCCCATGACCAACCCTGGCCCTAAGGTCCCATTCACCCCAGCTCCTGCCCCTGTCCCACTCTCTCCCTCACTCAATCTGTGCTCCTACCTCTTACCTCTCCCCCTTCCTCTCCACAGATTTATTTACTGGGCGCTGCTCTACACACCACCAGGCTACATTCCTGTAGGATTACCATATTTCCATTTTCAAAAAAGAGGACACCTGTGTTGCATGTGTATGTGGGAGGGAGGTGGGTAATATGATTGTGTGGGGGGCAGTGATATGCCCATACCTTGCCCCTCACTCCCAAGCCACAGTTCCCCCCTCCCCCAGCCCTGCTGCTGTACCTCACTCCTGGCTCACAGTAACCTGCATCCTGCCAAGCTGTGTGCGGGTCCCCCCTGCAGGGACCTCCCCTCCCCAGGTTCCAAACCACACACACACACACAGCCCCCCACACCTACACACCCTCCAACCATACAAGGTACCTACATAATTTTGCACAGTTTTGAGTTTTTCTGTGCATTATTTTGAGTTTTTAGCTGTGCCATTAAAATCACAATTAATTGCAACTAATTCTTCTAATTATGCAACTAATCACAATCAATGTTTTTAATCATTTGACAGCCCTATTAAAAAGCACGACATTCAGGTGAACAGAAGGAAATATATAATATACATATATAAATCAACAGAGAAATAACTGACACAAAAGTATTGTGGTAACTATTCAAATATATATTAGACATTCATATTAGCAGCAACAATGCCATTATAATAGTCTACAAATATTTACAGGAGGCATCTATCCTGTTCATTCAGAGCAGGTATGCTAAAGCCTCCTTTGACTTCAGTGAGCACTGGTTTAGGACCTGCTGTTTACCATATGGGTCAGGCTGAGGCTGTCACTTCTCCCCATGTCATACAACTAATACGTATTATGGGATTTATGGCTTCCCTTGTAATACTTGGCATAGGCATCCTGTCTCAGACGTTGTCCAAAATAAATAAATGGACCAACAGGATGCTTTAGTATTGTAATTCCTATGTTCTCATGAGGCTTATTTTCATGCATACTCAACTGAAGTGAATGCATCTTGAAGTAAATGAATAATACAAGTACAACAAATGATCCAAGCAATTCTTCAATATTATTCTGTAATTACTTATAATTATTACAATTCAGTATAGAGATATGTGATTCAAGCCTTTGTTCAACTAATAAAAGGAACTATTTAACTTATTGCAGAATAAGTGAAAGTCACAATTAAGCTTACAGTAAAGACTAAAATTAGGAACAGTTTTATGACTCTCAGTGTTCTCACTTTCTGTGATAAGGTAACAGGACACTATATGGCTCCCAATGATCCAGGAACACCTCTTGAGCTCCATTTTCTGTCCTTCTTGCATCAACTCTGAGGAAAAAGTATAGCAAATTCCCTCTGGGAAAGGCAGGATTCCTTATGCATATATTATTGTTAAGGTAATCCAGGATGTGCACACACATACATACGCACCCCTCCCCAGAACCCGCAGCTCCCAGGAGCCCTGAGGACAGGAAAGGATAGGGTAGAGCGCCATGACTGAGCTCCATCCCCTGCACACAGAGGTTGAACCTAGCTGGAAGCAGCCTCTCCTCCTCGCCACTGACAGCCACATGGGGCACCATGCACAGCCTGGGGCTTGGCAGCAGCCATAGCACCAAGGCATGAGGCTGCTGGTGGCAGGCATCCACCCTGGCTCACCCCACACAGGTGCTTGAACCCAGACCACCTTCCCTGGCCCATCCTCCCCAGGCAGAAGGAGCAGTGCCCAGGCCAACTGGCTCCTCTCCTTCACCCACTGCTCAGCAGGAACCGAGCTGGCTACTGCCAGTGGCAGCAGCCTCTGTCTGTGCCTGCAGCAGCCAAAGCTGGGACTTTTGCTTCAATTTACACCAACCAGGTGTGACACTGGAATGGCCTATAAAATCTGGGACATATGGTCACCCTATTTATGCAACACATAATGGGGCTGAACCTATCTGACAATTTTATTTTTCATTTGTTATATTAAGTCATTCTACAAAGTTTATTAGAACATTGGCAGGGGAAGTAAAAATGGAACATACTAAAGAAAACCGGACTGTCCCATAAGAATTTACTTACTGACACCATCTCCAAAGCCACTCGTATTCTGCTTCAAATCCCACATAAGCACTCATTTCTATTGCGGTAACTACATAACATTGCTGTAGCAGTCTGCAGGCAGCAGGGTAGTTATAAAACAAACAAACAAAAAACCAACACAAAACAATACCAAGAATGGCCACTACCAAAGACCTGCCCTCTCCCCTAAAAAAATCTATTCTTCCTGTATAAAACATAGTTCTACCATTGTTAGCCAGTCCTATTCTCCCACTTTTGTTTCAATCACCCCATGTTAAAAGTTCTTTGGGTCAAAGATCGTTAGACTCGGGGTTTGTCTCCACTGCATTGATAGCTCAAACTATAGTTTGAGTTTTGCTCCTAACTTGACTCCTGTCTAGACACAAGAATCTCTAGTTTCAATTAAATGGTGTTTTAAGAGCAAGGTAACTGGTGTATGATTGAATCATAACTGCTCAAACTAGTAATGCAGAGAGGTTCACCTGGAAAGCACCTGGAAAGATAACAGCCCATCAACTGCTAAACCTATCACTCCACTAATCCTCTCCTATTTTGCAGTGTGGTTTTTCTCTCTTGAAATAGGATAGCTCAATTTAATGTATTAACTCGAGCTAAACTGTGGTGAAAATAACTACTATGTACTTGTACAGTACCTAACATAATGGGGGCTTAACTTAGTTGGAGTCTCCATGTAAAGTACAAATTATAAATAATATTTATGTTCTTCCTTCCCTCCTGATTATCTAATCATATTTCTTCCTATTTCAAGTTATATCATGACACATCTCATCTATACTATAAGCTGAAGTTTCTCAATTTGGGTGCCAAGGCACCTGAGACCTTTTCAAGGGTGCTGTGGTATTGGCGCTGCTACTGGCACCACTGCTGCTGCTGCTGCTGCCAGTGCTATGACCAGATGAAACTGCCCTGAAAGCCTCTGTTTCCAAGAGGTGCCTGCAGAGCCGTACTGGGAAGTGGCTGCAGCAGGATCAGGCACTCCTTCCTCCCTTAGGTTACAAATCTAATGGTAGGTGCCTCCAAATACACAGAAGTTATGGAGGGGTTCCTTAAGTCTAAGATACCTGAGAACTACTACTATAAGCCACATGCACAAAAAGATACTACTGGCTAGATAAAAACAACAATATACTGGTACTATATGCACTTGATATACAGTTACACTTGAAGTACTTGCTAAATATGAAAAGAGGAAGTAAATGCTTTCTGCTTCAGAAAGGCTGCAAATGCAATTGTTACCAATTATAGTAATGTTGGAAATAACTGTCATGTGAATCTCTCAGGCAATGCAAAATACACCTAGTACCTTATCACAGAAGAAGGGTAATGTCTTTTTCCTACTGCTTTCTAGTTATCTATTCTCATAGCTTCTCCTGAGTTATTCTTTAGGTCCCTTACTGAAAAAAGGGAGTTACAAAACAGCAGGAAAGGTTGCATTTCAGTGATGACTGAGTGATTCCTACTATATGTTAAAGTAGACTATTTTATAAGATCTGTAAGACACTTTGGATATCCTTCAGGATGAAAGTTGATATAATATTACACAATTAATAAGTTTGCAGAATACCTCTGAAGAATAAATATACTGAGTACCTGAAATCTAAATCAGTATCCTGATTCTTTTTTGTGTTTCAATACAATAGACTGAATACCTCAAACATGGCTTTCAAAAGGGAGAAAATATATAATAAAAACATCTTTTCAATAAAAGACATATTAAAAACAAATAAAGTTGATCACAGGAAGTCTCCATTCGTCTTCAATCTGTTTACATAGTTTCAGAAATTCCTGGGAATGGAATTTGTACCCGACAACCTGCCACTATCTCACTGCTTGCTGGTCTTTAGAATTAAAAGCCTGCTCTCTGCCTTCCCTTTTTCTGATGCAATTCACACACATACTGAGATAAAGCACTAGCACAAGCTGCAGAAAACCTTACATTTTGGTCATAAAAATACTGCCTAAGGGGGTGGGGATGCAGCACGAAGTGCTATATTCTTCACCCTACCCATAAAATTCCATTTCTGCTTGACTGTATTTACTGAACATCGTTAGTCAGAATCTATTTGGATGACAAACAGCAGACAGTGTATAAGGACAATAAAATGCATTTTCATCCTGCCATATCCTACAATTAGCACTGATTAAAAATGAATATCCGTGTAAAAATCTCTGGTTTGACATATTATAACATACAACAAAGAAATATGAATCTAGGACAAAGGACTGAACATATGGCTTAATTTATTTTCTCATAAACCAAACAAAAATGCTTCCGCTTATAGAACATAAATAATATGACAACTTCTACCAGTAATTCCAACTGTCACAAACCATGGCGAGATTCAGGATTTCTAAATCAAAACAACTCCAACTCAAGATCTCCTGAGTGAACCCTCAGGCCTCCGGATTTTCCCAGCTGGTAAGTCTGTGGAGGGGAAGGGGCCGGGGGGCAGATCGAGGCCCCACGGTGAGGGAGGGAGTGGGGCAGGAGCAGGAGCTGGGGTGAATGGGGCCCTGGGGCCAAAACAAGACATCCAGAGGCATGGGTGGACAGGGGCCCTGCTCCCCACTGTAGCACACACTCCAGGGGAGGCATGGGGAGCACATGTCCCCTGTGGGACAGAGGCAGGCTGCCCATTGTGGGCTAGGGCACTGTGCCATATTGCCTTTGCCCTGGGAGCTCAGCCACACAACACCAGTGTGCTTCCTGCTGCTGGGCAGGCAGGGGATGCACCATGCGGCCAGTGCACCCCTTGTCCCCTGCTCACCTAGTGGGTGGCAACAGCATCACACAGTTGAGCTCCTGGGGCAAAGGCAGCAGGGAGCAGAGCCCCATCCCCCAGCCTGCCTCTGTCTTGTGGGGGAACATGCCCCCCATACTTCCCCCAAGGGTGCATTCTACAGCAGGGAGCCACACTCCTTCCCCACACCTCTGGACAACCTGCCCTGGCTCCAGGGCCCCATTCACCCCAGCCTTTCCTCTGTGCATCTCCTCCTCACACCCAAGCCACAGCAACCCCAGCTCTGCTGCTGCCTCTCACTCCTAACCCACGGTACCCCACATCCTGCCAGGGCATGCAGGGACCCTCCTTCCCAGGGCTCCAACCCACCCCTCTCCCCCCCCCACACACACACACTCCACCCATGATGCAGCAGCAGCAGGTGTGAGCACTCAGGGCACTCATGCTTAGCACAGGTACTGCCACCCAGTGGCATGTGGCTCCAGACAGCACTGCACATTGCAGTGAGGGGTGCAGTTGCACCTCTATTGCTAGTGCTCCCTGACATGCATGTGTAGCCCCAACACTTGGGTGGCACCAGAGGAAAGCTCTGTGTGCTGGAACTGGCTGTCTGCACCATTCCCTGCTGAACAAGTCCTGAGACTCCATGGGGAAACAGGGGCAAGGGCTCCCCTCCACTTATGGCATAGTCGCAGGACCTGTGGGGCAGGGGGCAGGGAAGGCAGCTGACTTCAGCATGTGGAGCTTCCTTTGGTGCCCCATAAATGTGAGGACTGTGTGTAAATAGTGAGGAGTGTTGGTGATAGAGGTGGCCCAGCTGGGCTGCACTAGCCATGATATGCACAACGAGGGGAGTGTTTGGGGTCCCCACCCCACCCCTCACCCACACACTGCCCACCCAAGTTCCACACCCCCCCCCCCCCAGGTGCAGGCACCACATTGCCACCAGCCCCATCCCCATGCTCTGCACTCCCACCCAACTGCAGCTCCCACACTTGCCACTTCCCTGTCTGCTGCCCAGAGTGAGCAAGATGCTAGGGAAACTGAGCAGTTCCCCCCATGGCTGCAGCAGCCCTCCCTGGAAGATGTGTGCTGGCTTGGCTGGGCCCTTCTACCCACAAGGGTGGGAGTGAGGCACAATAGGGTATGTTACTAGGAGGCTGTGTATGTGGGTGCTTCACTCTCACCCTTGTACCCCATCTAGCCCTCTGCCCACATTTAATTGGTGGGTGCCACAGGCCAGATGAAAGTACCTTGCGGGCCAGATCCCACCGTATTTTGCCCACCCGGCCTTAACATATCCAAATATCCCTTTACCTTAAAACACACAACGGAATCCAGAAAAATCATGTGCTGATTTATTCAGCAAGGAAAGTGAAAGCTAAGAATGAAAGACAACTGATTGGAGTGGGCAGATGAAGACTAATTCCAAATTTTGACATTCAACCAAATACAAAAAGAACAAAATCTTTTAAGCAAAACCTAACACCCCTTATTAGTTTAACCTTTTTTGTAAAGATAGTATTTTAGATCAATATGTAAATAGAGTTTCTCAGGTTGCAAGAGACTTGAATATTGGAATTGCTCTGCTATTCAACAAAACATTACCACCAGATTCCTATTTTCTATCCAATTAAAGTTATTAAATTTCAAAAAGGCATATGGTTTGATTCTTCTCCCACTGAAGTCAATGGTAAACCCTCACTGATTTCAGTGGACCAATGTAAAAGGGGGGGAAACAGCCAATGTGTCCCTTGGTTAAGCAACACTTACTTTCAACAGAATTTGATTCTGATGCAATGCTGTCTGAGCCTTCAGACAAAACGGATGCAAAGAAAATATCCAAACAGGTATAAGCTACCTCAGTTAACACACTGGGGCAAGTCATGACCTAGAAGGGAATCTGTCTTCTCAGAGGACTCCCAAGAAAAAGACTCCTGTTAAAATTCAGTTACTGATTTGAAGCAGGGGGTCTGGTCTGAGTTCCTGCCTCTGACAGGAGGAGAGGCATTATAAGCAGGGAAAACAGATCCCCGCAAGACCAGAAATTTGGTAATGTAGGAATGGTGGCAACATTAACTGTCATGGCTCTGGGTGGGAGCCATGGCAATAAATGTTGCCACTGCTCCCACACTGCCAAATTTCCAGGCCCCTAGGGAGCCCACCAGCTGGATGACTTGGCCCTGTGCACTGGATTGGGTAGTCTGCGGCCCCAGAATCAATGCACAGGGTTGGCCTTGGAGCTAATGCACAGGGTTTGACCCAACACCTGGATCCAGAGCCAGCACATCAGGTCTGAACTGTGATGTGGCCAGCATAAGGCCTTGAACCTGGTATGCAGTCCTGGATTCAGTGTGCCAGGTCTGATCCAGCACATGGCCCCAGAGCCAGTGTGCAGTCCTGGGCTCAGAGTACTGGAGCTAGCATGTGGGGCTGAAGTTGACATGCAGCTCCAGCCACAACATGCCAGGTCAGTCTGCAGGCCCCATTTGGCAAGCTGAGCTGGCAGCAGTCTTGGGAACAAGCTGCTGTGGTGTCACATATTCAACCTACAGTTTCTAAGTGCAGTTAAAATGAAACTTTCAAGCAGTTTAGCACATCTTAAAAGTCCCCTTGGTGTTGCAAAGTTGTTCCCTTTTAGGGGAGGGTTATCTCCTAACACCTACCCATTTTAATAGGACACTACATTCCAATGATTTGCAACTGTTGCAAGTGAACATGTCATAAGCCCCTCAATTACCAAGAAAGAAACTTTTTTTTCTTCAGGCTATCCTTCCAAAACAATATACATACTATATGTGGGGATATGCTGTATGCAAAAAATATGATATCTACCTAAAGCAGTTACTAAACTAGATTGTGGGGAGGAAGGGGGGGAAAAAAACACTGAGTAATTCATATGAGCCCAAAACCTTAAGCTAGTTTTGTACAAGTGAAATGTGTTAACTGCTACCATGGCCCTTACGCAAAAGAACACTTCTTCTGTCCAAAACATAATACGCAACACAATTTGTTATACCTACAATCAACTTTACATATCTAACATTTAATAATAAGTGTATCAAACATATGCTGCACTATGGTGAGATTTATCAGATATTATAGTCTCATGGGATAATCCAGATTTTCTTTCCCTAAGGAGACTGTTTTATGCAGGCCATTGCATATAAATATACTATACCTCGCTAACTTCTCTGAATTGGAAATGCAACACTTGTGGAAAATACTCCATTCAGCCAGAAAAGCTAATATCCTGAAAACCTTAGATCAGGGCAATCATTAGACTTTCTTAAAGAACTGTAATGGTATCACATTTTACACTGCAAGTCAAACACACATATCATAATTGCTTTACTGTTGTTTAAACAGATGAGGTTACCCATTGATACAAAAATCAGTAAGCAGATAGCATAAACTTCATATTTATCACTTATAATGTCAGTGCATCGTATTTTAATGTACTCTATCATACAGTCTCAACATACAGCCACCCTTTAAGCTGTTGATTCTCCTGTCATTGTCATATATTCATATATTATAGCTCTGTATATACAATGAAAATTTAAACAGCTGAAGTCACTATATTTTCCAAAAAATTAAGTAAATGTTATTATAATATATCATTTATTATAATGCAAGATATGCATGGTATAAACTGCATTGATACTATCACTCTATTTACACATTGGAATAATGTTCCTTTTGATATGTTGAAAATCAGTCTCTCATTATTAGAACAGGAATGCCACTAAGTATATTGCAAGTTCTGGCCATAGGTTTTCTACAACCAGGAATTATAGTTAAATGAAGTAACACTGATAATAATTCAGAGAAAATTATGCAGTTCAATAGACCGTGATTTCAATAACATGTCCCTCATGAGTTTTATTCACCTGAGCATACATATTGTACTGGTGTTCCAAAAATATGTTACAGTGGTGGGGGACCTGGTACAATGCTGTTAGTTGCGAAAGAAAGATTTAATTTCACAAGGTTGCCAGGCAGCAGAGAAATGCGTAATACTTTGTTCATTGTTTCACCAGGTGTTAACATTGTTGCTCTTTATTAATTGATCAATTTCTATTCCTTCTGTTTTGGTTTGGTTTGTTTTGGGTTTTTTCCATTTCTAATCTAGTGATTTCCATTCTTTTTCTGAGGTGACCACTCAGCAACATCCAGTTCCCACTTTTTGGCATAAACCCAATCCATACAATTACATTTCACTGGGTTTTCATTCAGTCAGTGGCATAACCAGAGGTAAGAAAGGAGTGCATTATTTCCAGGTGTTAATTTAGAGAGGACACAAAAATGGAGGCCACCATCGTCAAGGGTGCAAAAGTTGCTTGTTACACCACTGCTTTGAGAGCTGTAGGCCATATAATAACTGTTTTTTTCCCCCCTGTATGTTGTATATGGAGCACTTCACTATTCTAATTTATCATCCCCTTGAATAACCAGTCTATGGATTCACTGTAGGATGTTGCTCGTCAAAAATCATCTACAAAATGGAAGAAGTTGGACTGGTATCCTGTTTATGATGGGTCTTATGTATGCTATTTCAATTCTGCTGAATCACTCCAGTTAGAGAGGAATTAGCCTCTGCATTTAGAAGACCAGATCCGTACAATTGGCTAAAGGATCGTCTATGCAGAGATACTTAGCAAATTTCTTCTAAACTAACTAAAGGTGTGATTTAAAGTGTTTTAGTTAACATACATGAATTCATTATATAGACACTCCCATTCAGAATTAAAATTCAATTAATCTCAAATCACTTCTAAGGTAAATTAAGATAAACAGAATTAAAGCCACTATAATTCTAGATAATGTCCTCAGAGGAATGTAATTAAGTTTCCATAATCTACTTTGATTTAATGTCTTCAGTTGTTAGGATTAACTTTTCTGAGTGCCCCTCTGTAGATACACCATAGAAGAAGCAAATAGCAGGAATTTAAAAAAAAGACACAATAATTTCCTCCTTGCCATCACACATGGTTTATTTTTATTAAAGTAAAGAAAAAATCTTTCACCCACCACAATTGTTTTTATTTTAACAGTATACCAACCCAATCTGCCAAAAAGCAAGGAATCACTGCCACCCAGAAATTATGAAATTGGCTTTATTAATAATTCAGAGGTTCTTTTGTTTGGTTTCTAGTTTTTGAGCCTTTAGGTTTTCTAATTTTTCTCTGTGAGGACTAGCATTTAAAAATTAAAGCTGAATTTCTCACCTAATCACTTGCCTTAAAAGGCTAGTTTGTGAGGAAAAAGTTATCAGATATCATGGAACTCATGCTAAACTGCGAGGGATCGAGACTAACTATACAACTAATGCTGCTGCAACTGGAGCCAACCACTGACTGGAGGCTTACAATTTTTTCCAGGAGAGCTCCACCTTGCCCTGGAGCTTCTGCCTCTGTAGCCACATCCCACATGCCCAGAACATAACGATAGTGCCCATTAAGCACAATACTTCCTGCCTGTGGCCCTGGCCCAGCATAGCCACCACCACACAGGGCTGTGGGCATTCAGGATCCGCCAACACATTTAAGTAATGCACGTTAAATCTAGTACCTCCATTGTGAGGTACTAGAAAAAGGCGTATTGGATTATTTTAATGTGCATTAGCTAAAGCGCATTTTTCTGTGATGTTTTAGTGTGCATTAAAATAGGCTAATGGGTATTAAAACAAAAGTGCTGATTTGCCCTCAGGCTTCAACCTGCCAGTGCAAGGAGAGGCTTCCTCCTGCACTGGCAAATAGAAAGAGCATGATTAGGGTCTCATTCCTCACGCCAAAATTGTGCCTCCTATTACGCACGTGGCATGGCAGGAAGCACAATTGTTGGGATAGGGGATCAGATCCTATGTCATCTTTAAATGAATGTTTGCTAGGGGCTCTACATACTTATCTAAGAGCTGAATATCTGATATGAAGCCTGTAAACAGGTTGCTTAGCCCAAGGGTTTCAACCTTTTTATGCTGAAGACTGGCAAACCACAGACCAGAAGCAACTGCAGACCAGCAAACTGCGGACTAGCAGTGACCAGCATATTGGAGGCAGGTAGCCAACACTTTTTTATACTCAGTATAAAAAAGGGTCGGCTGCTGGTCCACAGTATGCCAGTCACTTCCAGCCCCATGGTTTGCCGGTCCACGGTTACTTCCGGTCTGGCAGCCAGCTCTCCTGTGGACTAGCAGCCAACCCTTCATGGTCCAGGAACGAGCCACGGCCCAGGATTTAGGAACCCCTGGCCTAGCCTATCAGTTTCTGCAGGCAGGTTTTGTTCCCTAAGAAGCTCAGTCATCTCATCAGCCAGTCAGTGGGATTAGCGGGATGAAGACCAAAGGGGAGGATTTTAAACTGCTACAGCTCCCAAGGCACTGTGAATGCTATCAGCTTTGAGGACTCCACAGCAAGAGAGTTTTTCCAGTATCCCTTCATGAAATCCAAGGTTAATGTATATTTGGCCTTCCCCAGCCATTGTAATAAATTCAGCAACCTGAGGCATCAGGTAGCCATGAAACATCAACACTGTGTTAAGCTTACAAAGATCAATCACTCCTCAGTCACTCCCATTCCCAGACTGCTGTGCACTTCCTTCTTTACTGCTTGGTTATTTAGGAGAACCCTTTTGGATGGGACATCCTGTTTTCTGGATGATCCTCTGATTAACCAGAGTGGTCTTCCCTGGTCAGGTTGTAAACACATCCGGAAATTCCTTCATCAGGGTGTTTGCCTATTCATGCTGAACTGCGGTTTTCTTCCAGAGTAACCTAATTGGTCAGGAGTTTAATTGTTTTTCCATATTGCTGGTATTTGCTGACAAAAGCAGTTGAGGAGGCATTCGGTGCTTCTCAGACTTTTCAGGGTTTCATGGGATTTACATGATATCTTTGGGGGACATACCATCTCCCCACTAGATGCACTTCATAATCCCCACCCCCAACTAAGGTCCCTGCCACTTAGGGCCCATATAATGTGTAACATCATTTTAGCTCATGCATAACATTTTTAATTCAATGTGGTGTATCCAGTCCTATCAATGACAGATCCTGATGCTCAGCTGAGCATTCGATGCAGCACAGGGCAGCCTTAAGATCCAGGAGCCAGCCTTCTGAGCACCTTGCACCTTTAAAAAGTGGGCATGGAGCTGAAACCCCAACTACATGCCCACTTTCCCATGGAAGTTCTCAGGGAAGCAGCAGCTGGGGAACAGGGAGCTCCTCAGTCTCCAGCTGCATGTATAGCTTCAAACTGCCTTGGTCCACAGCACATGTGGGCACATGTAGCATGGCAAGGAGAACAGTTTTGGAGATGGAGCATAAAATTTCTCAAACCAAAACCATGCCATTGTCTTAACATCTGCCCGCAGCCTTAGCCAGCGATTTGCTTTTGTTTTCCTCATCAGAGGGCAAGACGTGATCCCCAGGTTATCAGACACACAAGTAAGGAAATTTCACATAAAATTTACTGAGGAAAGAAAATTAAGAAGTATCATCAATACATACAAAAACAGTGATCTTATATAGAAGGAACTGGATAACCTTGAGCTCTGGAGTAGAAGAAATGGATTGGAATTCAATAGTATGAAAACATAAGGACATGTACTTAGATAATCATAACAAAAAAAGTTTGCTATTGCTGGGGATTCACCTATCAGGTACAACCAAGGAAGAGGATAAATTGGGTGTACTAGTTAATGACAGCATGTCAATGAACCATCAGTACAACTAAAAAAAATGTTGTTCTAAATGGACTAGCAGAGGTATTTTGAATAGGTTCCGGTAAATATTAATACCATTGCACAAACCTCCATTAAGATCTTTTAACTCATGGATTAAAATCTCCATTAAGGTCTAAATAAAGTTGAATAGGATGATTAGGGAAACAGAGAGCTATCTTATCTTACTGAAAGAAACTAAAAGCCATTTGGTTAGTTTAGCCTTTGTTTTACTAGATTAAAATGGAATATGATTACTGCCTATACATACATCAGGACTAAACACTGGGAGGGGGGAAGGATGGAGAAAGCTGTTTAAGCTAATGAATAATGCTGGCACATGAAAAATATGGATAATGTTAGGCTGGAAATTAGAGGAAGGTTTCTAATCTATCCTCTGATGGATTCCAGTGGGTGCTCGTTTTGGGAGGAAGGTGCCATATAAATCCAATAAATTAACTACATATTAATATTTCAGAAAGTCCCTCTTAGTAGTGTTTACTACAGTCAGTTTGTTTATTCCTGCATGCAATGGAATGAAAAACCTGATTGTTAGCCTATAAGGTGCAAATCTCTCCTGCCTTCTACTTCCAATGGAACGATCACAATTAAATTTTGTTGGGGTTACTTTGAAAACCTGTTGAGCACATGAATGCATCCTACTAGCCTAAGGCAGAAGACAGGACAGAATGGTACTTTATAGGCTAACTAATTTAGAGAGGCATAAACTTTTGTAAGCAATAGCTTATTTTGTTAGAATGAGTGGGAGTTCTAAACTGAAAGCAGTAATTTAAATACAAAGGATAGGGAAAGGGAGAGGAAAGAGCACTTCTGAGAAAGGCAGAAGTGGTAAGAAGAGCAGTAAAACCATAGGGCCATGGGGATTTAGAAGATAGCCCACATAATGGGATAAGACACAGCCTGTTTAAATCAGAGGTGCTCAACCCCCAGCCTGTGGACCAAATTCTGCTTGTGAAGCTGGAGCACCCAATGGGCTGGGGGCACTTGGCAGTAGGGAAGTGATGGTAACATTAATTGCCACTGCCCAGTTGCTATATTTCTGGACCTGTGGAGAGCCTTGTGTGCAGGCAGCACAGCCCTGTGGACTAGATCAGGTGCCTGGGGCCAGGCTGCTGCAGGGACTGATCTGGGCAGCATGAGGCAGGATCTAGGCATGCAAGGGAAACCCATGTGGTGACCCTATGCAGGATCTGACTCATGGAACAGCTGAGCTAAACAGTTAAGCACCACTTGTTTACACTGTACTTAAACACAATCTAGTCTGTGGATGATTTCATGTTCTGCAAGTTTACCTTTAAGTCAGTTTTTAAAGTTTTCTTGCCTTGAATAGCTAGTCTGAGGTTAGAGTATGTTAAGCTCCCTGACCATTCTAGTACTATCACAGGCTTCTTCTTACAGCATCAGACATTTTTTAAATTAAACTGTGCAAGTCTTAAGAGACTAATGCTGAGATTTATGTGAGAACATAGTCCTTCTTAGAGTAAACTAGAATGCTATTTCACTTACAAACACGTATTTCATTTACCATTTAAATGGTTTATCCTATTCTCTAGCTGTGAATACAAGGCATTTCTAAAAAGAAAAAAACAAAAAACAACCTGAATCACCTGGATGACTGGGTACAATTATGCACAATTTAAAAGCCTTGGCTATATCACAGGAAATTAGGGTTGGAAGAGACCTCACAGGGTCATCTAGTCCAGCACTGAGCTCAAGGTAGGATCATCCCCAACTAAGTCATCCTAGCTAACCTGCTCTGAAAATTTCCAAGGATGGAGATTCCACAGATTCTCTGCATAGCCTCTTCAAATGCTTGAATACCCTCAGAGTCATAAAGTTCCTCCTAAAATCCAACCCAAATTTTCCCTGCTGAAGCTTGAAGCCACTGCTTCTAGTTCTATTCCCTAAGGATTTTCTCTGTGTCCAATCTCTTTTCTCTCTATAATCACCCGTCAGGTAGCTGAAGACTGTTGTCAAATCCCCGCTCACTCTCCTCTTCCACACCGTAAATAAGACTAGTTCTTTCAGCCTTCCCTCATAAATAATTGCTTCCTAGTAGGGCTGTGCGAAACACCATCATTTCGTTTCGACATCCATTTCGCCGTTTCAAAGGGACAGTGTTTCATTTCAAAGCACTGTCCCATTTCATCTTGTCGAAATTGTTTCACTGTTTCAATTCAATTTGATGTTTTGCCCATAGGCTATAATGGGGAACCATGAAAATTCCTAAAACATTGTCATTTCTTGCCCGATTCAGGTGCAACCTGCAGGAATGGCAGCCCCTTCTGAGAGCATGAAGCCTGCCATATTTCAAGGAGATAGATGCAGAGGTCTCTCAGAAACTGCACTTCAGAATCTTGAAAGCAAAATTTGCCGGCAGCAGCAGCCTCCTGTCATCCGGCGCACAGACCTGGGGGCTTGCACCCCCAGGAGGGCTGTGGGGCTGTGCCAGACTCCTCCTGGGGATGCAGGCCCCCAGATCTGTGCCGAATGACAGGAAGCTGCCACTGCCACCTGGGACCGGCGCTGAACATGACCCGCACCCAGCACCAGGCAAGACAGATGTTGCCACTGGCCACAGGCAGCAGCAGCAGCGTCCTGTCATCCAGACACAGATCCAGGGGCCCACACCCCCAGGAGCTCTGCGGGGCTGTGCTGCAGCTGCAGGCCTCCAGATCTGTGCCAGATGACAGACTGGCCCTGGGACTGGCTCTGGGCAGCCCCATGGAGCTGAGTCTGGTGACTGGAGGTGGGCAGAGCCAGGACTGCGCTCTGCCTCCTGTCACTGGGCTGAGCTCCATGGGGCTGCAGAGCAGCTCAGAGCTCAGCCTGGTGGCAGGATGCAGGCAGAGCCGGGCTTGCACCCCACCTCCCGCTGCTGGGCTGAGCTCCACGGGGCTGGCGGAGCCGACTGCAGTGCAGCCCAGTGGTGGGAGATGGGCAGAGCCAGGGCTGTGCTCTGCCTCCCGCCACTGGGCTGAGCTCCATGGCACTGTGCAGCCGCTCAGAGCTCAGCATGGTGGTGGGAGGCGGAGTGCAGCCTTGGCTCTGCCGTCCTCCTGCCACCCAGCTGAGCTCCATCGTGCTGATGGAGCGGATCAGAGCACAGCCTGGCAGTGGGAGATGGGCAGAGCTGGGGCTGCGCTCCACTTCCTGCTGCCAAGCTGAGCTCTACAGGGCTGGCAGAGCCGATCGGAGCACAGCCCAGTGGCTGGAGGTGGGCTGAGCTGGCAGTGTGCTCTTTGGCTTTGCCAGCCCCACAGAGCACAGCCTGGCGGTGGGAGGTGGGGAGAGCCACAGCTGACCTCCCCACCAGGCTGAAGTGCATGGGGCTGAGGAGCCACTAAGAACATAGCCCTGGCTCTCCCCTGCCTCCCACCGCTGGGCTGCTTCGAAACTTTCAAAATGTTTCAGGTGCCCTTATTTTTCTTCAAAGCTGCTTCAATGCTTTTTATTTCATTCCGATTTCACTGTCTCAAAATGCATCAAAACAGCTTCAAAATGAAACAGTGAAATTTTGCACAGCCCTACTTCCTAGGCCCCTAATCATTTTTGTTGCCCTGCACCAGACTTTTTCCAATCTGTCCAAGTCCCTCTTGACGTGTGGGGACCAAAACTGGACACAGTGTTCCAGGTGAGGCTTCACTGGTCCTGAATAAAGCAAAAGAATCGCTTTCCTTGATTCCTGTTAATACAACCCAGTATGCTGTCAGCTTTTGCTACAATAAGAGCACTGTTGGCTTATATTCAGCTTATGGTCTACTGTAACCGCCAGCTCCTTCCCTGCAGTACTGCAGCACAGCCAGTCATTCCTCAGTCTGTATCTGTATATGCAAATATGTGCAGGACTTTGCACTTTTCCTTATTGAATCTTACCTGGTTGATTTTGGATCATTTTTCCAATCTAACTTAGTCATTCTGGGTAGTCTTACCCTCTGGAGTGTCTGTAACTCCAGCCAACTTGCCTCCACTCTCTTCAGGAACA
Source organism: Crocodylus porosus (assembly GCF_001723895.1). Taxonomy (NCBI): domain Eukaryota; kingdom Metazoa; phylum Chordata; order Crocodylia; family Crocodylidae; genus Crocodylus; species Crocodylus porosus. Next base: position 38,970,900 of record NW_017728909.1, read on the forward strand.
TATAACAGACAGAAATATCAAATATGAAAGTGACAAAGATGTTAACAACTTTAATAGATTGTATCTGAAATACCTTCTTACTGAACACAGATGGAAAGATGCACTATTAACCAACCCAGGATCCAAAAACTTCTACTCTGCAAACCTAAACAAAAACAGAAAATTCTTCCAGCCAAAGTAAACTGCAATTTGTTTCAGCTGAATTCCTCAAACTATCAGCAGTAGTAAGCCAATGAATTCTCACCCACACACCTATCATAATTAGGCACCAGAAAAACAGTATGTGTCTTGACAGAGGGTGCATCTACACATGCATATTAATGCAAGCATAAAACTCTGGCACTAATCACACTGGAGTTTATTGCTCCGAGGCACCAAGTCTGGGACTGCAGCATGCTGAGCAGGGCTGGAGCAGGCCACCTGGCAGGGAGCCTGGGGGGATCAACTTACCAGCCTGACGCTGCTCCAACCAGTCTCAGTGTCCTGCGGAGGGGCTGGCTGGGGTACTAGGGTGCTTCAGTGTGGGCTAGGTGGCAGGCAGCCCCCCACACTGAAGCACCTTTGTGTGTCCCAGCCAGCCCCATCAGCATATACATGCATACTCCTGTCCATTAAAAAAGTCTGCAGCAGGATAGGACTTCCATTTACAAGTACTAACTTGCTACAGAGTTTATGCATTTCCTGTGGTCTAATAGGGCCACACATGCAGCCACCAAGACATGCACTGCAGAGGTAATTAGGCAACTCTGCAGTAAACATCTCATGTAGATGCACCCAGAAACTGATGAGTAGACTTGTATGTGCTTAATGAAAGCATCCACTGAAACTCTTTTTTGGCCTCATCTATATGTTAAAAATGGCAAGCAATAGAACTCTTCAATAGAATCACAATATATGCCTGAGCAACTGCCAAGACAGAAAACGAAACAGTTTATAAACTATAGTCCAAAACTCCCAGGCATCATCAAATTAACATTGCTATAAATTCTACTCTTTTCCCTCTAGTCCAATATGCACACCCCCAAGAAATAACTAAATCTGACTTGGATAGAATACCAAGGTACAATGTACATAACAATGTAGCCCTGCTATAAAGCCAAAATGTAAGCCTTAAACAGAAACATTTCAAAGGCTTATTGCACTGCATATTATAAAGTAATATATTTCTTTACAATGGTCTCTATACACTTTTAAATGTGTATTATGAACACGCTTATCGACCCATTAATGTACCATGATACATTTATACTCATCCTTTGATGAGTTATGAAATATAACTATGTATCAAACACCCAAACAAGATCCTACTTTCAGTAGACATATATTCACACAAATACGTTAAAAAGAAATTAACTTTAGATTTGAGTACAAAATTGTTTCCTCAAAAAATAACATATTTAAACAGTATCTACTAACTCAGATGATATAAAATATTGCCTTATACAAAAAAATCTGTTTCTATTATAGATGAGCAAAAGCCTGTACATAAAATACACTCTTTTTATTCTTTTTGAGGATTTAAAACACATCCATGAAACAGATTTTTTTTTTAATGTTTCAAATTCCTTCAGTACAACTGACAAGTCACAAAAACAATGCATTGTAGTATCATGGTTGAAGTAGCCATGGAAGTGTCTGAGGTAAGGATTTTTTTTATGTACCTTTTATTGGAACAACTGTATAGTTGGGAGTGCTGTTGGGTATCAGGTCCCCTTTTCAGGTCTGAAACCAGACCTTCAGACCTGAAGAAGGGAACCTGATGCCCAAAAGCTTGTTCAACAGCCCTCCCAATTCTCCTGCTTTACCAAATTCTGACCATGCGTAGAAGGTGTAAGGCCTCTGTACTGTAGCTGGACAACTAGGTCAGCAAGACTCATCTCCCTATGCAGAGCCAGTTGAGTCTCAGCCCACTGATTGGTTTCAGGCCTGATTTTAAGGAGCTCTTGCAGGACCTGGCCTCTGTCTAAGTCTGTGAGTAGATCTCAACTCCAGTATCTCTGTCCACATATCCAGTCTCCAAACCCTGGTTAGAATCCTGCTTTTACCTTGGCTCACTTCCTGGCATCTGCTTCTGGTAACCCATCTGGCTCAGTATGTGAACCCCAGTTTGATTCAGCTTGCTTCTTGATATCTGCTCCTGGTACCAAATGGTACACAATATTTAGGAAGTTCTGTAATAGCCAATTGATTTGTGCACAAAATTCTGGAGCTATCCCACTGACACAAGTAACCAGATTTTTGAAGGAGCTGTATCAAATATACTTCTAGGCAGGTCATCTGTAATTGTAATTGTATTATTAGTAATGGTAGTAGGAGACTTGTATCTACCATATCTACCCATCATCAGACTTCAGTAGCATAACATAAATGTATAAAAATTCTGAATTTATTTTTAGAAACAGAGCTCTCTTCTGCCTCCCAACCAAATATACAGATCTAACTGTATCTAGGTGACTTATTCCCTCAAGCATGCAGATTTCAAAACATAGGTCTCAAAAGAAGACTTGCTGAAAGTAAGGATTCTTGTTGCACACCCTAAAGATAGTAAGGCTTAACCATGACTGGATATGCAGCAATGCTGAATTCTACAGCCAAGGGCCTTTCTCTGACAAAGCCTTATCCATACCCACAATCCTGCATGTTCAGACTTGCTGTCTGTCATCCTCAAAACCCGTATTTGCTCCAGGTAGCAGAGTGCAATGAACTACAAGAATCTGCCTCTCTGACAGTTAGCCCCTAGCCATTTATAACTTAAAAGATAAAGAACAGGAACTTGAAGGGAATACAAGCTGCCAATGTCCCATGAGAAATTGGAGTCAGCTGCATCTTTAATCATTTGTCACAACTTGCTGGTTGTCAGAACCAACCCAAGATGAGTATATCCAATACAGGTTGTGAGTTAGCCATAAGGACTGCTGCAAATTCCACAGCAACCCATAGAAGCTGAAATAGATCTATAGTACCCATAGCTCTCATTTGCATCAGAGTCACCTGAGCATAGAAAATAAGGATATAATCTATCCCCAAGAGTCTAACACTATGTAAACTATTGCACGCATCTGAATGAGTAGTGTCAGAATGCCTGAGATAGGTTCAAAACACAGGTTTTCAACTGGGGGTACATGTACCCCTAGGGGTACTTTGGAAGGACCCAGAGCATATGTGGCAGTGGTGTGGAGAAGCTGCTGGCACTTTCAGTTTTGCCAGCGGTACTTCTAGTTTTGCTGCCACATGCTGTGCAGGGGAACACCTCCCCCGCCTCCTCCCACCCCACCCCCGCTTGTCGACAGACAACTGGGGGACCTGACTTATGACCAGCTGCCAGGGGTCTCTCTGCTTCTAGACCAGCCGCTGGGGGTACTCCGACCAAAAAAGGTTGAAAACCCCTGATTTAAAATAATTAGCTACATCAGGGTGCAAATACATATAACAACTGAATTGTTCCCAAATGTCACTAATTGGGAACGGGTTCACAACTGAGTGTGGAGTTGTAACTCTGACACCAAGGAGTGGGAAGGAGCACTCAGCTGAGCTTGCCTTGTAGGCTAGGGACAGAAGTTACACATAAACCGGTCTAAGTGACCAGAAACCAGCTTAAACCTGTAACAGAACATAAGGTCAGTATACATAAACCAGTTTCAAAATCACCCAACCTTGTTTAAAATAAACTTGGTTGAATGTAGTTATCAGACTTAACTGATTTGGGTCAAACCAGTTTATGGAACTTCTGTCCCAGACCCCTTCCTGATTTAAGTTAAATCAGAGTCCCCCAGCATCCCAGCATGCTTTTCAGCCCTAGATGGGGCTGGGCTGGGCCATCTACTCCAGCAGAGAAGGGTTGGCCCTACCCATCTCTTCCCTAGCCAGAGCACTATCACTGCTGCCAACAGCTGAGAAGAGGCTGGGGGTGGGAAACCTTGCTCAGGAGTGCAGCTGGGTCTGCCTGGCAAGAGGCACCAAGCCTTGCTAGGCTTCCCTGCCCCCCCCCCCCTTGCTGCTCCAGTGGAGGAAGTGGGCGATGTGGCCTGACACAGTAGCATGAGGAAGGGGGAGATTAACTTGACATGGGACAGGGGAGGGATCACAATGAAGCTGTGAAGGAACATGACGGGTGCTCTGACAAATTGTGGGAGGCAACATGCATGCCCCGACAGCTCAGCGCGGCAGACTGCAAGGCCCAAGACAGAACCACTGAGTACCAGGGAGTGGCTAGCAGGCACCCCATGCATTGACTGAGGCCAGGTGTTGGGAAAGAGGGGACTCTTGGCCACAAGCAAGCACGGAGAGGCCAAGCTGGTGCTGGGAAAAGGGTATGGGCCAGGGCTACTGGTGGACCTCAGGGGTTACTGGCAGCTGCAGCCCTGGGACTGAGCCCACAGCATAGGCGAGTCTTGTCCCCCGCATGGCCCCAGCTAGGGCATGTCCCTTTCACTGTTTGGACCCATAGCTGAGTCCTGAAGGGGGGAGACCTGCCCCAGACAGAAGTTGCAGGATGAGCACGTCAGGTTGCGACCGGGGAGGCTGAGGCCCAACATGAGAAAACTCCTGCTCCCCAGGACCACAGTGATGCAACAGGCTGGGAGCTGCATCCTTGCAGGGCTCCAGGGCCCGGCCACACAGAGCCTTTCCTGAGACACTGCAGCTAGTGGGGGGCAGGAGCTACACTAGTCTCCCCTGACATCCCTTTCAGCCTTTGCCTCCTATGAGGCTAGTGCTGGGCTGGGCCTGGGAGCAGGCGGGGACCAAGGCTGGGCCCAGAAGAGAGCAGCACTGGGCTGAGGGATGTCCACCCACTCTATCCCACCCTGCTTGAGCCAGGAGCCAAACATGGATACATCCCCCAGTTGCTGTAGCTGTGCTCAGATCTGCTTCTCACCTCCTTCCCCTGGAGCTACCCCCAGTGCCATTGCAGGACCAAGGTCAGGTGGGCTGTGGCAGAATCTGGGTAGGCCGCTTCCCTGCTGCTGGCAGCATGGGGCAGGGCCGGGCTGGCACTGGGGGGCAGGTGGGGCACAGCGGTCCCAGGACATCCCCTCAGGCCACGGGAGCTCCACACGGGGCACCATGGGCAGCCCAGGAGCTGAGGGCCAGGGTGGTTCTGGGCTGTGGGAACATGTGACATAGTGGCTGAACAAAGGCCACCAGGAGGAGGCTGAGGCAGCAGCTCTGGCTCCAGCTGGCAAGGAGTGCTGTCTGTCAAGGGAAGAACTTGGCTATGCCCCCACCAGCTAGCTTCCCTTGGCCACTACAGAAGAGAAGAGAGGGCTGCTCTAGTGCCACCCCACCCCCACCCCCACCCCCCATCCCAGGCTCTAGCCTGAGCCACTGCAGGCATATGCCTGCATTTCTGGAATCAACAGTGAATGTCTATTGCAAACTGGTTCAATCTAGGCAGGTTACATTAGCCTATAAAGATTAAATCAATTCAGGCTCAGGCTTTTTGAACGTCTATCCCTAGTCCTAGTGAACAAATGAGGTATAGTGCTTGTATCTGTGCTTTGGGGCTCCCAGGGGATGGGTGACTTGTGGTTGGGGGCATTTTCACATCTCTACTTTTCCTTCTCTCCTAGGCATGAGTTCAATAAACGTAATAGTTTGCATGTGACTAAAATCTGTAGTGTATTTGCCTGACTTCATGGAGGAGCATTAAGGGGGAGGAAAGTCCTATACTCTTATGTTCCCAGAGGCTGGGTGCATGGAGGGAGTATGATAAAGGGGCACAGTTGAGTATGGAGTGAAAATGGAGCTGGTGCAAGTGCAAGGGAACTTTTGGTACTTTTAAAAATCAATGAGTAAAAAGTACCAACAGAGAGAAAAAAATAAAAAGGTCAGGCAGTGGGGCACAGTAGAGTTCTGGCTGCATGTAAGTATCAGGTTGCAATAGTGAAGTGATAGTGGTGAGGAATGATGTATTGTGGGATGCCTGGAAGACCAACCAGATCTGTCACGGAACGTTGATATCCACTTGTAATACTGTACTGGTTTACAGTGAACCAGTTCAAAACTATTACTTGATTTTCCACGTACACTTTTTAAAGCTGCTTAGAATTGTTCAAAAGATCTAACAGGCTTGCATATCTGTTTGCTTCAGTTTTAAACACATTTAAACTGTTCTAAGTGTTACGTGCACACTCCCTTAGTCTAGCCAAGACGCAAAATGGTCACAAACTCCTGCAAGACCGTTTCAGGCTGGACATAAGGAAGAATTTCTTTACTGTCCGAGCCCCCAAGGTCTGGAACAG
>NW_017728909.1:38977241-38993341 GCF_001723895.1 Crocodylus porosus
AGAGTAAATTGGATGCTTATCTTGCTGGGATCCTATGACCCCAGCTGACTTCCTGCCCTTTGGGCAGGGGGCTGGACTCGATCTCCCAAGGTCCCTTCCAGCCCTAATGTCTATGAAATCTATGAAATCTATGAAAATAAAAGCAGCGTGTGCTAAATGCCACACTCTTGCAGCCAGACTTCTACCAATACTCAAGCTAACCAGTTTAAATCTAGTTCAGGTATCTTGTACTCACAGTTACACATAACTCACAGTTAGACTTATTTTTAACATTGGAATCCCAATAGGATTAAAACATAACATACCAATAACCTGGAAGGTGCCATAGTAATCTATATATTGCCCAATAGGACTGTACCCAGCTGTTATGAAATTTAATTGACCACTAGTACTATTTAAAAACACATGCACCTATGTACACAAGACCTGCTGATGGTGGGTAGGCAAGTCACAAGCTTGAATTATTCCTCCTCTTCTATTTCCTCCTCACTTCTTCTCTCACTTAAAACACAATTTCATGTAACTAACAAAGCTCTGTCAACTCTTTACCAGTTTGATTTGCCAGTGCCTTTTATCTCCATTCCCTACCTTGTGTCTCTTTGTCTCTAGACTGTCAGCCATTCAGGGCAGGGATTTTCTCTCTAATATGTTCTTTATAGCATCCAGCACACTGGGGTCTCAAATACTCTTGAGAGCATTTGGATGCTGCAAAGTGTAGAGACAAAAAGGATAAAGCTTAAAGTCATACTAGAATCATCCTGACAACTTATTGCTTTTGTCTACAAGGTGAATTAGCAAACTGCACGTTTAATGAACTATAATCTAAGTAAAAGAGAATCTCTGTTCCAGCATATGTACTTATTGTCAAAGGACTGCTATCCTCAACACTTTAAGAGGACAGTTGTATCAAGGTCTCAGGTTTTCATCAAAAAATAGAAAGAATATATAAGATTTCTCCCAGCCAAAATTGAAACCAAAATTCCCATAACAGGGCTCTGCTATGAATAGCTAGCCTATAAAACTGCTTTGGGAGTCTCAGTTTTCCAAGCACAAAGCTGGTGCTTTTCTGAAACAAGTTCTGTATGTCAGTTTCTACTCTTGTGATTCTTATGATAAACACAAGTATATTTAAAAGTAACTCAACAGGCTATATTTTATGCTGGCTTAACTTTAATATTATTATTAATTATACTATTTGTATTCTGTTAGATTGACTATAAAGAATTAATTAAAGCACAACAAAGGTTCCTTTCTCATATTTTACTTCTATATGTATATACTTTTTTCTATCTCTTTCATAACAGACTACCAAGTTGGACTGTTTTTTGAGTTTTTTTTATAGTCAATGACTAGCCCATTATACTTTCATTTTAATTAGGGGTGGTTGCTTGCTTAAAGAAGATACACTCACAATATTTAAAAAATTACATTTTCTGGTCTCAGGTTTTAGAAAAAAACATGTGGCTAAATTTGATCCGGTGTCCTTTTCCTTGACCAAGCCAATATCTAAACTATATTAAGATTTTGACTAATAAATTGAATACAGTAAAACCTAAATACTTCAGAGTTACTTCCTTCAAGAGGAGGAGTTGTAAAGTAAGCAAGAGATTAGAGAGCTACAGCAAACAGCTGAGTAGGATGGCTGAAGTGTTCCAAATGTTTGCAGATTTAAGTTCAAAAGTTCCCACTTCTACAATAAGCTGTGCAGGACCCTGATGAGCTTCAGGTGAGTGGAGAAGCAGGGACCTTTGAAAACGAGTAGCAGCAAAGAGCTGAATAGCTTCTCCTTAATTCAACAACCTGCTGCAAATTAAGTGGGAGCAACAAAGATATGAATTATGTGGGTTCCACTGTATACATCCTACACATTAAAAATGATCAATATTGAATTAATTTGTATGCTTTTCTTCAGACAGCTGTTAACAGTTAGATTATAGACCATTTCAAATTCTAATCTAGGTCTTTAAATCTAAATTCTAGAAAATAAATGCCTCTAAAATCCATGCAAGAAATACCATATCAAGTATTTTAAAAAACTAAGACACACAAAACACTTGGCATATTGACAAAATTTCCCATTCACACTCATTTAAGAATGAATTGCTTTTTAACATTTCACCTCCAGAACAACTTCATTGCTGTAATATTCAGGCAGTGGTGTCTCCTTCTTTCATTATCAAATGTTAATGCAACTTTATCACATTACTATACAAACATGTATTTCCCTGCATTGGAACCAGGATATTTTTATGATGATTTAGTATCCTTTAAAATTCCAATAATCAGTTCTCTGAGTCTAAAAGCGTCTGTTTGCACAGGTCCAAGGATCAGTGCATATGCCTAGCTGTTTATTTATCTCGGTACAGTCACACAGCCAAGATACAGAATAACCCCAAAGCAACTGGAGGTCAGAACTCTTCCAGTAAGTAAAATAAGATGGTCTGCATACTACTTGCTTATCTTTGCCTTCTTGCTGTTAACTGTAGAAGCAGCCTGCACTCCGGTAATAGTGGCTGAACAGAACATTTTTTAAAGCAATACATCACTGAGAAGTCCACATTAAAAATCAAAGAAGGAACAGAAAAATTATATAGAGGGGATATAGAAAATATATAATATATACAGATGGCTTTACATGGGATACTCAAGGGATAGAGAAAATAAAAAGATGGTAAGTGAGCATAGAAAAAAGTGAAAGGACACTGCCATAGTATTTTTGAAAGGGTATTCAATTTTATATCTCTATTCTCCCCAGTATGTTCTTTGGGTGAAGATATGCACTCTTCCTTCAGAAATATTTCCTACTCAAATCTAACAGCAATATTTTCTGAGTGACAGTTGCAGAAATAAGCCCCTAGAAGACAGGAAGGAAAATTTCTTTATTGATTGACTCCATTTCATTTGATAAACATGGATGTTTTTCCTCCAGTCCTTTGCTAATGGAATACACATTTCTCCATAGTTCTTGCTAAAGACCTGTAATGTCTGCCATACCATTCTGAGTTATTTAGCTCCCCAACGTTTCAGCTGCATGGCTACCTTGGCAGCAACAGAGACACTACTAAAGTGACATGTAAAGCAGCAGTTAGGCTTTCTTTATTATAATAGCAGCAAGAGTACTGAATTTAAAAGCAATGTTTAGAATAAAGTGATAATGGTCTTTTTTAAAGATGGCAAGGATTTTTTAATGTTTTACTGGACCAACTGTATAGTTGGGAGAGCTGTTGGACAAGCTTTCAGGCACCAGGTTTGTATCTTATCTTATTAAAAATAGGATATGATCATATTTAAGAAAGGATACATGTTGATTTAAAAGATTTGACCAAGTCCATTTTTAAATTCATTACATTAAAGAAATACAACAATATTCACCTTCAAAATGTTAGGTAAATATTTTGAATTACCACATTTCATATTGCACAAAAAACTACTTTAACCACAAAAAAGTAGTCAAGGTGTCTGGTAGGTACAATTAAACAACATTGATTCTAAATACAAGCTCTTAGGTAGTTATTGGGCCCAGCCAGCTTCCCTTTAGATATTATTAAGATATAAGCAATGCTTAAATTGGAATCTATGTTCTACCCTTAAGTTAAATACTTGAAAAATAAAACTCCCAACCTGAAACTGAGAGCCTTTGCATTATTTCTGATCACCCAATTTCCCATGCAGGACAGAGATGCACCTTACAGACTAATTAAATCAGAGATGCATAAGCTTCTGTAAGCTTGAACTTAAGATGCTGTGAAGAGAGATATACCTCTGATAAAGTGAGCTCAAGTTCATGAAAGTTTACACATTTCTCATTTAGTCTATAAGGGGTATCTTTCTACTCTGCCTTCTACATTTTAGTATGTGCCACTACCAAACCACAAAATATAATGAGCGCACAGATAGCAACATTTATAGTTAAGATAACCTGGCACTTTTCATTTTCAGTTGCTCATAATTTTGCCAGACCATGCTATTTGGGATGAAATTTTCCATGACATGCTTGTCATGCTTTGTTTTATCTGGAAAATGTCAAAAACAAAAAACAGTTATTTTTCCAAAAGATTTGAGGGAAAAGGTTTCTTGCTCATCTTAAGAAACTTCTTACAAACATTTTGTTGAAAATCTCTAGTGCCTCTGTGCTTGGGAGCAGGAAGTAGAAATTGAGCGGGAGGCTCACTCTGGTGTCACAATATGTCTTTTGCCTTAAGTGTAAAAATCCACCTAAATCCGGCCAAATTAAAAGTCTCTAAAAATCACAGCTTGCCTTTGCTCAAGAGTCCTGTTAGTGTCTAGACCAAAGGTGTGTCTATATAGTCCAGATCAGCATCGTGCAGAGATACCCGACTTAGCTCCACACACTCTAGTTTTGGAAACAGTGCTGCTATGGTTGCTTGGTGAGATGCACAGGCTAAATTTGCTCTGTTCATAGACAAGGGGTGTTAGCTCAGGGACAGTGTTATGCTGATGGGAGTAGAATGCTTTTAGTTCCAGAATTACTGAATACATAACTATTCATAGTGCCTTGTACTGTTTTGTGCTCTGTACACAGCAGTACATGAACCAACAGGTCCACAGCTGTCTGGGGGGGATCTACAGCAGAGTGCTATATTGCAAACCATGTAGCACTGTGCAATGTAGACATACCCTAAATTATCTTAAGATTCCATCTGCATGTTACTTTTAGTAGCTGAGAAGGGTCTTTTCCCTCCTGTTGTCCGTCCCAGTTTCTGCGGGATCACTGTGGTGGCAGGAAGGTAAAGAAGTTTGCCTCTTTTGTGCTCTCAGAATCTCTGCTTCTGGAAATGTGGTAGCCAAAAGGAAGAACAGCAAAAACCTGATCAGAATGAAGAGGCCTAAGGAGCTAGTCCTAGGAAGAATGTGAAAAGACAGACAAGTACAGAAGTGGAAGAGATACATGCACTTCAGTTGGAGAGCTAATAGTCTGGGAAACTGGGACAAAGGAATTATACATAACACCTATACTGAATAACAATAGGTTTACAAGTCAAGATGCCAAAAGCCAAGAAATGCCAGAATTAAGGCTTCACATACAAACTTCAATTTTCCTGCTTTGTACAGATGCATTCCGACCACAAACCATCTTTCCTACAGGACCCCAACTTTGTTTAGTATACAGGATAGATCTGCTCTAAAGATAAATCAGGGTTCCAGAATCCTGGAGATTATCTACGGGGCTCATGACTCATTTGTTGCAGAAGTTGGAAGATGTGCAGTGAACAAAGCAGGAGACTGCAGAATCAGAAAGGATGGTTTTATTAAGGTAATTAAATGCTCCTGTAGAGAACTGCATTCTATTTCTGTCTCTCAGGCTAGGGACAAAAGTAGCATATAAACCAGTTTAAGTGATCAGAAACTTGTTTAAACCAGTAACAGAACAGAATCTCAATGTACATAAACCAGTTTAAAAATGGCTGAAATTGGTTTAAGATAAACCTAGTTAAATGTAGTATCAGACTTAACTGATTTAGGTCAAACTGCTTTATGAAACTTCTGACCCATACTTCTTCCTGGTTCAAGTTAAATCACAGTCCCCCAGCATTTTGCAGCCCTGGGCTGGTCTGTGCGGTCTGCTCCAAAGAGGAGGGCTGACCCAAGCCTCCTGCTCCCTAGCTGGGGCAGTAAGGGCTCGTTAACAAGGGAGTGGCGGGGGCAAGCCCAGCTGGGGATGCATCCCAGTCTCCAAGGGGGGTGGCACTGCCCCCCCAGGCAAACCCCTGCTGGGGTCTGGGGCCAGAGAAGGGGGTTAAACATCCCTTCCCCTGCTCAAACTTACTACTGGCTGCAACCCTGGACTACAAATCCCAGACACCTGGAAGCAGAAAGAGGAAGTGATGAGCAACCCTGCAGAGCCCAGCTGTTGTAAGCCCGGACTGCAAATCCCAGAAACCTGGGGGGCAGCAGGAGGAGGAAGTGAACACACCGCCAGAGAACCATGCTCTAATGCCCTTCAGCTTCTGGCCTGAGCCACTGCAGGCATGTTGCTGCATTACCTGAATCAAAGGCAAATGTCTGTTCACTTCTGTTTCAATTTAATCTGTGCATTTTAGACTAACCTGCAAAGACTGAATCAATTCAGCCACAGGCTTTTTGGCTGTCTGTACGTAGCCTCAGAGTTCCTAGGCTCATACACCAAAATCTCCATGGGTAGGGTAACCACTCAGTGTCCCACATCAAAGAAGCCTTCGATACAGTTTGCAAAACTCAAAGATTCATAGATGTTAGGGTCAGAAGGGACCTCAGTAGATCATCAAGTCCAATCCCCTGCCCGGGGCAGGAAAGAGCACTGGGGTCTGACAATCCCAGCTAGGTGCTTGTCCAATCTCTTGAAGACCCCCAGGGTAGGGGAGAGCACCACCTCCCTTGGAAGCCCATTCCAGATTCTGGCAACCCTTAGTGTGAAGAAGTTCTTTCCAATGGCCAACTAAATCTGCTCTCCATCAATTTGTGGCCATTGTTCCTAGTTACTCCAAGGACTGCCCTAGTAAATAGAGCATCTCCTGTTCCCTGCTGCCCTCCCCCCACCCAATTAATTTATAGGCAGCTACAAGATCATCTCTCAGCCTTCTCTTCCAAGCGACACATGCAGATGGAGTGACTGCCACGCTCCTCACTCCACACCTATTTGCTTTTTTAAGTTGCTTTCAGAAACATTTAATACCCCGCTTTCATTAATGTACCTCATTAAGGGACAGCCCCAGCACTCCGCACCACAAGGGCAAGATGCTGGCTGTGCTGTCATCACTGTGCAGTCATTTAGTACTTGTATAAACAGGTACTAAATGACAGTGCAGTAATCAGAGTTACTGAGCAGTAGCATCACCAGATGGTTTTTTGGTGATGCTGACTCCACAGTAGCTTGTTACCACTGTACAGCAATGTCACTTCACGCTTCCTGCCATGCAATGCTACTACACAGTAGTAACAAGCTACTGTGTAGTCAGCATCTCGTGTAAACACGGCCACTGGGTAGTAACTCACTCTGTTACTACTCACTAATTCTAGTTCAGAGCTAGAACTACAACACTGGAGATCTTGGCTCCTAATCCCAAGCTCTGTCCACCAGCAGAGGCAGAACTAGGCACTAGAGCACCCTAGGCAGCAGCTGCGCATGGGGCAGCAATAGTGGCTGCAGAGCTGCTAACACAGCTTTGGCAATGCTGGCAGCACAGCTGCTGCTCAGCACAGCTGCTACTTCTTTTACTATCCCCTCCCTCCCCCAGGGTCAGTGCCTGAGGCTTGCGCCAGTTATCATTACACTACTGTCCACCGCAGCATTTTTCATGATTGGCACTTGCTTGTACATCTTATTCACTGCAGCACTAATTTGCTTCTTAATGTTCCATGTTGGAGTTGTTTATTACTCATTAATTTATTTTGTCCTTGATCTGAAGGATCTCTTAACTTTTTCTCCAGAGAAGGTTGCATTTGTCTTATGAAACGAAATGTGCCAGTTGCTTTAACATGGAAAATTAAATGCACAATCAGGCTTGAGTATTTTCTTCTGTTACTATCTAATGATACCTTCATTAAATTACCTATATAAGACTGACTTTAAAAAGTACATATCCTTTGATCTGATTCAAATACCACCTTTAGTGAACTGTTTTCACCATTCAATAAAGGATTTTAATAGCTGTTAAAATTAGGTGTTGAAATTCCTGGTGAAAATGTGGAGATCTCTCTCATCCTATTGACAATTTCATTTTGAATCTGTTTTAATCCAGTGAGAGTGTGGGTAACATCCAGGAATGAAATTATTTAAACAAAGCAAATATACAAACTAGACAGAAAGGCTGTGTCTAAAAATCAGAAAAGTTTTGGTTAGAGGAACTGAAAAATGCATGGAAATATTTCTGAACCACAAGGCATCAGCTCAAGCTTTCTACATTATTGAAATTAGAAAAAAACCCACTCATGTCTTTCAAAGAAAGACAGATTTCTATTGTGTTGCAGCAAGATATGAAATTAGTTACTTAGCAATACTAACTTTTCAATACTAGGTCACTTAAATTTTTTTACATTATTACATACATTTCTAAATGCCATTACATTTTCTTGTTAAAGTGACAGGTTATTATTTATTCATTGTCCTATTGGCACCGTGAGGTTCTAATAAGAATAAGTCCAATTATTTCAGGGCTGCAAAGGCTTCTGGATAAGCAACCCAGGCCCCAAGAACATTCAGTCAACTATGAAAAATCTCTACCTACTGTGATTATCTAATTGTGACAGGTAAAAAATATTAAACCTCTTAAGTAGTCAGACAGATGACTGGCCAATATTGGCTTGCAAACAGTGAGTTTCACTGTAGAGCAGGGGTGGGCAAAATATGGCCCACGGGCTGAATTCAGCTCACTGCAGGTTTTTGTCTGGTCCACAGCAGGTCCCTTGATCCTCTGACCCAGGCACAGTCCAGCCATGGTGTGTCCTGCCACCCCCTGGGCAGGTGGTGGCGGCTCCTTCCTGCTGCTGCCACCACTAGCCCCAGCCTCATGGTACTGGTGGAGACCCACGCTGTACAGCCCTGACCCTGCGTGCCCTGTGCCTGCTCCAGGCTCATCATCAGCAAGATGGGACAAAGGCAGTTCCCTGATGTAGCTGCCTAGAGCCTGCACTGGGTTGCCCTGTGTCTGCTCTGTGCTGCCACTGATGCCCCACAGGGCAGCCCAGAGATGGCAGTGACAGCAGCGGTGATGCAAGGCAGCCTTGTGCAGGCTCCAGGTGACTAGAGCAAGGAACTGCTGGCACCAGCAGGGGGAGGGGACATTTTCCTCCAACACTGAGCACCAATTTTTGTCCTCACCACTGCTGAGCCAGGGCAGGCGAGTCCAGAGCAGGGAAAGGGTGCACAGGGTTGGGGCTGTGCAGCATGGGTCTCTGCTGGTACCATGGGGCTGGCAGCAGCTGCAGCAGCAGCAGCTGCAGCAGCTGGAAGGAGCCTCTGCCACCTGGGTTGCCTAGAAAAGCAGGCTAGCTGCGGAGCTGCCCCAGCCCCACTGTATGCCCGGGGGGTGGCAGAATGTGCCACAGGTGGGCAGCATGCGTGAGCCAGGTCAGGGCTTCACACAGGTTCCAGCTGATCCACTCCTACAGGGTGAGTTCAGAGTGGATGCACGGCATGCTGGGGCTGCACACTCCTGGCAGTGGAGGGAAAGTGCTGCAGGGCATGTGGGTTCTGGGCCTTTATGAAGCAGGGGTGGGGGCTGACCAGCTCAGGAGGGCATGTGGGGTGTCCTATGCACACCCCATCATACCCGCAAACCCTCCCCCATAAATCCCCCAATCATACCCACCCACACATGTACCCCCCCACCACCACACACACACACACTTGCATGCTTCTGGGGAAAGCCCTGCTCACTGCTATGCACCCACACACCTCCACACACACCCCATCCCCCCAGTCTCACCCTCCCCCACATGCACACCCAGCCAGCCACCCTCCCCCTCTACACGCCACACACCCACCCATACACCCCCACACTTTCCTGCACAAACCCCCCATACCCACATCACACACACACACACACCCTCCCCCACACTCCACATATACACATACACACACTCCCCCATACTCATCCCTTCATACACCCCTACCCCTTCACACTCCCCTATAATATACAAGTATAAGACCTCATTTTGAGCCATTACGCAATCACCTCGCTATACTCCACACAAACGCACACAAAGCAGGACAATTTTTTAAAATTAAATTAAAATATGTAATGGTCAATGTTATTTGTAGTATATAATTTTTTTCCGGTTACAAAATATTAAACCCCCTTCCCAAAAGCAATATTTCTGGGGACAAGGGGAGGGACTTCCAGTCGCAATATGGTGACCGGGGGCAGGGCACCTGTCAAGCAGTAGGGCTACCCCTGCAGCCCTGGACAGCTTACCCAAACTCATTAAGTGGCTGTATACCCAAAATAATTGCCTACTCCTGCTGTAGAATCTCTAATTTGGGAAGTAATGATGCTCTTTCATTATGCAAATTGGCAGAACTCAACTTGGGTCACAGAGGTTACAACCTGTGCAGGTTTAATATGAAGGTTACCTATCCCTTTTTGGTGTATACATTGGGAATATCAGCCTTTAGAGACAAACTGAAAGTGTTATAGAGAGTGTTGGTTATATGATGACCACTAACTGCACTTGGGTCTGAGAGAGTAAGGGAGAAAAGTATGGGCTTCACCACTCTGGGTACATGCAGACATTACATTTAGATCAACCTGACTATAGTTAGATCAATCTAAAGGCCCATCTGTTCAGGGGGGCTTAAATTAGGAAAAAGCTGATGGGCCCAATCTAAGTTAGTTCCCCTGAATAGGAATGGGTTAACTTGATCCAACAAACATCTGCACATGTTTGGAGCACAGCCCCAAGGCTGGAAACATCCAGCCACTCACCCCTGCCTCAGGGCTGTGCTCTTCTGGTCTTCCTACCACCTCACCCTGACTGGGTTACTTTTAGCCTTCTAACCTTGCACTCCCAGACAGAACCCTCTACCCCTGAGGAACCACCAACCTCCTTGACAGATCTGCTACAATATAGTGAAATTTTTGTATGGACCAAAATGATAAAATGAGCGGTAGCAATTGCATTTAATTTTGAAATTGTTGGTAACAATTCTCACAACAAAATGTGGCAGCACCATCTAGGATGACAAATCAGGTCCCACCAGAGCTAAACGTCAAGGCTCAAAAGACTTTAACACACTCACCACAGCATTGCCATACTTCCTTTGTTCAAAGAAATTCTGTCCAAGGTCTGGGGCATACTGTGATTCAAACCCAGACAAGCTCCCACTTATATAGTATCGTATAGTATCGTTATTGTCCTGGTGGACAAAAAATGGAAAATTAAATAAGGGGTCTCCAGTGATAAGGAGCCAAATTTACATATCTGGCAACTATAACCACTCACATCCCCCATGGATCAGGCATGAAAGAGGATTTGTAATATATACTCACCTTGGAAGTATAGGGAAGAAGAGTTGACATTCATACTGATATGAAACATGATTTATTCCATAAGACCCACAAGGAACATTTCTCATAACTCATTATTACTCATTAAATAGGTAAAATAACACACTTCAGTTTGACAAATGTGCAATACAGCTTCACCATGTGACGTAAACCATCTCAAATGCCACCAGTGAAGAAAAACGTACCAGGGAAGGGAAGGGAAAGTCTTGAAAAACTAGGGTATAATATGTGGAGAATTCCAGGATCTTCAAAATGTGTGTGTCGTTTGGATCCCAATGTGAGATGAACTCCATGTCATGTAGGCTGTTTTAAATTTACTGTCTATAAATTAATATTAACTCATGCAGTCATACAGCACTAGCTCTGGGACAAATTCTGGAATCCACACTCATGAGGATCGGTGTGCTTCCACAGCAGTGCCATTTATGTCAATGGAATTTATTACATGTGAATCACCTAATAGGAGTGAGCTGCACAGAATCTGATAGTCTGTATTATCTAGAGTCTAAATGCCAGCTGAAGAACCACTTTACAATTGGTGTAACAACCATATTTCATGAATAAAGGCTCTATCAAAGATAACTGGTGAAGTACATCTATCAGGTGGCAATTAAGAGTCACGCTCACAAAAAATGTTTGTTGTTGCCTATGGCTGTTGCAGAACATACATTCTCTTTTTAATACTAAAAGAACTATTGTATTTTTATTGGTTAAGCTGAAAAAACCTTCTTGGAATGGCTTTTTAATCAAAAGCTTTTATGTGGATAAACATATGATCACTATGTTTATAAAGAAAATGTAGTACTCTTACAATGTTAGGATTCGCATTAGAAAGTATCTATTGTTTATTTTCTGTTGATATTGAACATATACTATGACAACTAGAATGTTACGTCAAATTACAAACAGGGTGTGGATGGAAATAGCAGCTAATTATACTGAACAGCTCTAGTGAACAATAAACTTACATCTGTGAGCTGAGATAATGAAAAGAAATCTTACAGAATCAAGTCACCTTATTATTTTACCTTCCTTCGACTTTATTCTTTTTATTTCAATAATGGTATTGTATTGTATTTATTTAACCATTTTGATCACAGTTTTGTATTAACTGTGATTCTCTATGCCCTATCTTCTTTAATTTATTTCAGACTGGTGATGATCTTTGCCCTCAGGCTATGCGAGTAGCAGCCTGCCTCTAGTTTGCACAGCCACAAAACACATTTTAGTGCTGTGCAGGATGCATTTAAATGAGCTTCGCTGACTACACTAAGATTAAACCGCTATATACATTACTGAAGTTCTCTCTCGAAGTTTACTGAATACAATCACTTTCACATAGAAATTTGGTGGCTTGCGGGAATAAATGTGGCAATCAGCAAAGGAATATGGAGCCTTTTCCCCAGAGAGTCTGTTGTGACTGAAATTTACCATTTGATGGTGTTCAATGACCTATATAAAATGAATTTTGTGACCTCAATCTAATTCTTTTTCAGTGGACCATGGTCTATATCACATACATTATCACACACACTTGGTATCTTTAATGACATTCTCAGCAGAGACTCCAGACACTAACTGGGCAACAAATGTCCTTTTCAATAATACCCATTACAGATAACACAATTAAACTTGAAACTAAAAATATTTTCCCTCTATGAATTTCTTTTCATAACAGTACATTGAATGCTGAATATTAGTTTGTCATTTGTTTTGTGAACCAATCATCCTTAGCAACACCTTCCCCAAAGATAACGAGGTCTACACTTACAATTTGTCATAATCAGCTTCCTGTCTCACACTGGGAAGTTCTCTGATGGGGAAGGACATTAGGCAGTCCTATGAGACATAGGATGCCTGAAAATGTTGTTCAATGGAGTGCATTATGCCAGGAAAACAAGATTTTCCAGCTAGACAAGGTAAATAATTCAAATGACAAACAAAAGATGTCTTTGTCATAGCATGAAATCAGGTTCTATAGTGCCACAGAGAGAAATATCTTAACAGAAATAAAAATTTAAAACAGAAGGTATACTTGATAGAATCAGACTGTTAATGTCCCATGATTCATGCAGAAAGATATACAGCTACCAAAATAATGCCAATAGAACAAGGCCATCTTAGTGTGTTAGACATTAAAAGGGAAAGGGAAAGGTTAACTACCCAACACTGGCTGTTGTTGTTTGAGGTATACCATCCACCCAGATGCCACTCTTGGTGAGTATGAACCCCATACATTCATGCTTGGGTTCTTCTTTAGTAGTAATCTATTGCAGATGTACCTGAATACCTGACATCTTCCAAATTTCTCTACTGGAGAAAACAAGGAGCAGGGTGTCTGGAACCTTCCCTTTGCAATTTGACAATAAAAATCCATTTAGTGAGCATTCAGTCTTTGTATTTCAAATGATTATCCATACAGATTCCACTCTTGGTTCTTGGCAATCTTTCCAAATCTCTCCAAATCAATTCAGAGGGTTCCAATTTGATTCAAAGTGATTAAAGGGTCCTCTGATTCAATTCGGATTCAAAGATTTGGCCACTGAATCAGGCCGAACCGCCACCAAATCGAATCAGGGACCAAAGCTTCATACAGCCCTACTGTTCGTAGTTCTCTAATACTCAGCCAGAGTATTCTGGAGAGACAGCAGGCAAAGGGCTACTCGTGTAATATGGTGGGTTAGACATTCATTCAGAAATGTGTTGACCCTTTGTATACCAAGAAGTATCTTCTTCTTGGTGGATATAATGTTGTTCATAAGCAGCTGCACTGTGAGACTACCAAGTACAAAAGATCCATTGTTAGATGGCTCTCAGCACCATAATGCTTATTGACACTGAGTTCTTATGGAAGTGTCCACAATTCCCGAGATGGTTGGTGTGAGCTTCCTATTCCAAAAATGAATTGTCTGTTGCTAGAATCTTAGTTGAAAGAGGGTTTGAGAACTCCTCTGTACACGTATCCCAAATCCAGCAATCAGGTTAAGGAAGACAAGAGACATGAATAAACCATGACCAATGTGTCTATACTATACCCGTTGTTGAGTTTTTGAGGAGGAAAGGATAGAAGTATGCGTCTTGGAAGTCAACATCAAGGAACCAGCCTAAGGTATTGAGGGAATGCACTTTGGAGACTAGTGTAACCAAACAGACACTATGACAGATACACATACACTAAAATGTCACCGATCAAGGATTGGTCTTCAGTCCCTTTACTTCTTTGGAGCAAAAGTGGGGGACAGGGGTATACATTCCACTTGCTTTGAATTCAAAGAATATTTTTTCCCTAGATCGAACTTGCACAGCTGAAATGCAGTTCACCTCCTGTTCAGAAAGCTGCTTTTGGAAAAGATTCCCAGGCAGGGATGAGAAAAAAAACTGGTCGAGATAAAAGCACACTGAAAGTGGACACCTGCCCCATGCTTACTACTTCAAGAAATCAAGAAGGCTAGAGTCTCTTCTATTAATACTTTCTTTTGAGGAAAATCCAGGGTTGTGGCAGATGAATATCATTTATGGAACCTCTGTCTTTTCTATGAAGGTTCAGAAGAACACTGTTTTTAATTGGTCTGTTTCTGAATGCTGTTGTTTCTACTATTGTCTTGTGCTGAAGAAACATACAGACTCAGAGAATGTAAAGTGACTGTAGTGTCCTTGAGAGTATGATGATAGAAAATGTGAGATACAAAAATAAGTACTTCATAGAACCAAAATAAGTACTTCATCAAAATGGAAGAGATCATAGTCATTGCCAGGACCAGATTAACCCTTCAGTGAGCTCTAGGAAAACAAATTTGTGGGCCCCTACTTTTTTTTCACTCAATAATTATAGTATGTAAAATTAGCAAAACTGGGCCCCTTCTTCACTTAGGGCCCCATGTGCCTAATTTGCCTATGCATTAATCCAGTCCTAGCCATTGCAATCATGTTAGAGGCATCAAAAGTAACTTGTCAACTGGTCCCAACAGTAAATTAGCTTTTAGCCATGCAGACTTTCACTTCTTCTTCATAAAGATCACAAAGACATCACAGCAGACAAGCTGCCTCAAAAGAGAAACATCTCAAGCATCTTTAATAGTAGAGACTGGCAGATGAGTAAATCTTGAGTTTGAAAATGTCTAGTCTTAAGGGTGCCCTGCTGCCTGAACTTCTCCTGACGCTAGCTTGTGCTGCTGTATAGATGATATTTAGCAAATTATGTTACTCCTCCTTTGTGACCCCCAATGTAATGTCAAGAATCTCTGCAATCCTCATGATGATGGAACTGTTTCAACTAGTTGAAGGAGACAGGCATGGTGAGAATTACTCATCAGGAGATGATGAACCTCTTTGACAGTTTTTGCTTTTCTTTGGTTTTTCTCAAAGTTTTCTCTGTTTTCCCAGATGCATTTCCAATGTACTAACCAGGGTGGGGACTGAGGATGAGAATGGGGTGAATCCTTGGTATGCCCTAGAGAAATGCATGAAAATGAGAAGTCCTAAACCAGTGAATATGCCATTTTGAACAGAATGCCTACAGAATGCATGGTACTGAATTAGAATTGGAGCCAGTGGTTGCTCAGAGACAATCAAGTGTTCTGGGAGAAAAGACCCCTGTATTGGCCAAAGTGGTGCCTATCTTAAAGAAAGGGAGGAAAGTGGATCTGGCAAACTATTGGCCCATCAGTATGACTTCTATCCCGGGGAAGATCTTAGAAAAGTTTAAAGAGGCCTTCCTTAATGGACTGGCAGACGTCAAGATCCCGAGGGATAGCCAGCATGGGTTTGTTGCGGGTAGGTCTTTCTTGACCAATCTCATTTCCTTCTGTGACCAGGTGACCTATCACCTGGACAAGGGAGAAGAGATTGAATTCATATATCTTGACTTCAAAAAAGCCTTCAATCTGGTATCCAATGATCACCTCTTGGCAAAACTGGCCAATTGTGGCCCTGGGTCCACCACAATCTGCTGGCAGGGAAATTGGCTCCATGGTCAGACCCAGAGGGTAGTAATTGACGGAAGTCAATCGTCATGGTGCCCTGTGACCAGTGGGGTCTCCCAAGGCTCTGTCCTTGGACCCATATTGTTCAACATCTTCATTAATGATGTGGACA
>NW_017728909.1:38994707-39017549 GCF_001723895.1 Crocodylus porosus
TTTACTGTCCGAGCCCCCAAGGTCTGGAACAGCCTGCCATCGTAGGTGGTTCAAGCACCTACATTGAACACCTTCAAGAGCAAATTGGATCCTTATCTTGCTGGGATCCTATGACCCTATCTGACTTCCTGCCCTTTGGGCGGGGGGCTGGACTCGATCTTCCGAGGTCCCTTCTAGTCCTAATGTCTATGAAATCTATGAAATTGGACTTAAGGACATCTGGCCAGACACTGGGAGCATCTGGCAGTGAGTTGGCAACACTAAGCCAAAGGTGAAGGAATAGTGTCACAGGCAATGCAGTCCTTATCAAAGGAATCTTAACAAAGGAGTCATTGATGCTGGTTTTCTTTTTAGTGCAGGCACTTTAGAAAGAGGTTTGGAGCTGTAGGTCTTGGTTGAATGTGCTCAGGAACACATTTTGAGCCTCACACTCCAACTTAAGGATAGTGATCTAGGCAGACATTCCCAGCTTTGTTGTTCTTTCCTCCAGCTCTCTGAAAGTATTTAGATTTTTTTAAGAGTGGTGTCTGTAAAAAGGAACTGCTCTTAAATGGGTGAACCAACAGTTTGACTGTGCTGACATAGGGTGCTGTTACAGATTACCTTTAAACCATTTTAAGTGTCTGGAATGTTAGGCAGTTTTAAAGCTAGAACAGTTTCAAAGCAGTCATATGTTAAGGCTTTATGCAGTGTTTGAGCTCTGCAATTCTGACTTGCCACTGGAAGGATGGTGATCAGTGCTGCAGCTAGGAGCAGGATGCCTGGGTTGTTCTGCTCTGGGTGGCTAGAGGGTTTGTTGGGGAGGGGACCAATGCAGCATAAAGAGACAGAACCAGAGGTGGAGTAGCACTGGGGAGGGGCTTCCCTCTGTAGGACTCCTAGGTCTCCTTAAATCCTTTAAGATTATGTAAAGTTTTTATGTAAAGCTTATTTGAATACTTATTTAAAGCATTTTTATTTTAAAGGAAAGGAAAGGAAAAAAAATAAGAATTCTCACATATGCTAATGAATTGTGGGTGGTGATACACAGCTAGGCACAGCTGGTTGGTCACATGCCCACCTGTTCCAATGAGCCCCACAGTGTTTTCCTCTATGGAGAAGGCTGCAAGGGTCCAGGACTGGGTCAGAGGTAGCAGGGGTTGTGCAGGCTGGGAGGCAGGCTGCTGAGGCATGAGAAGGCTGCAAGTTCTCATAATAGCTGGAGGGGGTGGGAGGGGGCTAGCAAATGACTGCCACTTGCACATACTGCTGAGCTCCCATAGTCCTGTCCAGTGTGAAAGGGTTTAAGTTTTCCTTCCAAGTCCCCTGCAGTCCCATCCTAGCCTGGTGGGAAGGGGGCTGGTAAGTGCCAAGCTGATGAGTTTAGGAGGTTGGCTCCATGCCAGCCACCTGCAGTGAGCCCTGTCAAACTGGATTTCAGGCCCCCCTGCCCCTTTCCCCAAGCCTTGCTCAGGGCTGCCTGCACCTTTAATCTCCAAGACACAGAAAAATTTCAATTAAGATGTGTTTATCCAAGGTTAACTGGAATTTTCACACATCCAGCTGGCCTTTTTCCCCTGGCCAGGCAGATTGGCTGGGAGGGCAGCTTCCCCTTCAGCCCCGTGCAGCCCAGTCTCAGGTGAAGGCAGCTAGGAGGAGGGCCCCAGGGAGGCATGATTCTCCGTGCAGTTAACCCCCGACAGCTTCACACCAGGAGGGTTGTATGCTCTCATTGCCTGGTGGCTCCATGCTTGGAGCAGAGCCACTGGGAGTTAACATGCAACTGAAAAAAACTGAACTGGAAAGAGTCAAGCCAAAAATCAAATTTTCCACACAGTGCTAACTTTGCCTACAGTAAACAAATCCCAGGTCACCATCCTAGTTTCAGATGCAACTTCCCCAGGATTTATGCTCTCATCAGGGTCTAAGTCATGGAAGCTCTGCTCCCAGCCAGAGCTGCTGAGCAGCAAAACCAGTAGAGCTTTGGAGGGTGGAAAAGTAAAGAGGCTGGGAGCTGTGCATCCTGGGATACTGGAGGACTGCAAACTGATTGCTTTATCTCCCCAGACCAGACCAACAATACCTTAACCTTGACCTAGGTAGAATGGCTCAGAGATAACCCTCACCCCAAGCCGTGTACCTTTAAAGTGTTTAGAGGATAGTTAGAATGGGTTAGCACATTTCAGCGCATGAATCCTCCTTTGTTAAGTGCCTTTAGAATGGTTTAAAGGTAAGTTGTAACACCAGCCAAAGGCTAAACTAATCTTTCCAAGTGTCTCAGTAATGAAAGATGATGGCTGCATAGACTTCTCCAGCAGGTAAAATTCAGGAATGCTTCTATGTTTTCTTAAGAGTCTCTTGGAGAATGAACAACATGCAAAGCAGTGTTCTCTTAATTGCCCCTCTCCCAAGCATATAAAAGCACAAAGAACAGCACAGCAGAGTCACAGAATGGGAAGCTGTACACCATTACTGAATGCTCCAAATTAAGACAGTAAAAAGGAAATAGGACACACCCTTACATATCTTGATAGGAAAGTATACAGGAGCTCCATTCTCTAATCCAGTAGCAATTTTCCTATCCCTATCCAACAGCAGGGGTGGCCAACCTGTGGCATGAACAACCTGTGTGTGGTACACATCAGACTGGGAATGGAATAGTCAGCACAGTGGCAGATGGGGCAGGAAACAGAAAGCAGAGCAGTAGATCAGGCAGGGAGCATGAGGTAGAAAACAAAAACAGCAGATCGAGCAAGGAAAGGGGATCACCATTGCACTTAGGAAGTGTTCAGGACTAATTCGTGACATGCCTGCCAAAAATGTTGGCCCTCACTGCCTTAATTACTGACTGTTGCATAGTTTACTACAGTTGCTTCAGAGATCCCTCATACTGTGTGCATAGTCTGTATCTTAAAAAAAAAAAGTTACTTGTTTCTGTGGTTGGTATAGTGCAGCGTTTTGATATTCTCATTCTGTGAGATTTTTTAAGAATAGCCAAAGACTCTATACTGCTACAAGTACTATAACTTCAGCAGGTATCATAAGATTGATTACACTGACTGTCAGGCATATTTCACAAGATCACCACAACCAAATATATTTAAATAATAAAGATGAACATGTATAAAATTTCCAGCCTTTAGGCTGCCACAATTTAAGCAACACCTAATTACACAATTGCTGTTGATAGTCCTCAAATAAGTAGGTACTTAGCAACTGCAGCCACTTAGGTTACCTCTGACAAACACACACTTTTCTAAAGTCAGCAAAAATACATGTAAGGACAAAATGCTATATTTTGCTCAATTTTTATTTTCCCTTTACAATGGGTCACTTTTTGGTGGTCAGCAGAACTCAATTTAAACCCTCTTTAGGGGCTTTCAAAGTAATGATTAAAAATGAAAATGTATTTCCCCTAGTCTTGCCTGATTTCCTCTGTTTAATTATAGGCTCTAGCCTATCTTCCATGACAGCTCACATTTATGCAAATCAGTATTTTCTATATTCGATTTGATTGTAAAATAAATACAGTCCATGCTACAATTTAAAATTAACACTTTTTTGGATAAACCTCCTTAAGGCTGAATCAATTCAGTCTTTGCAGGTTAGTTTAAGCTGCACAGATTAAACTGAGAAACAAGTAAACAGACATTCACTTTTGATTCAGAAAATGCAGCCACATGCCTGCAGTGGCTCAGGACAGAAGCCAGGGGGTGCTAGAGCACACCTCCCAGCCTGCCAACCACTGCCAAAGGGAAGGGACTGAAGCTCCAAAGCTCCCCCCTCCCTGCTTGAGTGGAGGGGGCAAGGCCAGGCCCCAACCTAGGGCTAGTGGGGTTTTAAATCCCCTCCTTGGCCTACATGGGACCCCAGCTTCTGGATGAGGGAGGTGGGAAACAGTGCTTATGAGGCTTCTGCTCCCCTTCCCACCCTCCTCCCCACTTGGGGGGGGGGCAGCCCCTGCCAGGCTGAGGAGGTGGTGGATGGGGGAAAAAGTAGTGGAATTGAATTTATAAAAGCTGGAACAAGAATAGTCCTCTCTCTCTCAAGTGAACTTGTATTGAATACAGCAATTTGCAACCTCAAGCACACAGCAAAGAACAACCAAAAAGCTTTGCCTAAGTTAAGAAACAGCCCAGTAAAACACAGTGAGAGCACACACAACTTAATCTAACTTAAAATGTAAACCAAGACAACAAGAGAAAGCCCTGCATAAGTCTTATGTAATCTTGAGGGCAGAGCCAAGTATTCAAAAAGTCCATCTTGGGGAATCAGCAGGTGGTCTTAGGTATTGGAGTGGAGAACCCACAGGCCTCATCTTTACTTGATGGGTTTTTTTGGTTATAACTGTATTGGTCTAAGGACATAGGCAGACAAGGTATTTGAGTAGATGTGATATCTTTTATTAGATCAACTGAGTAGTTGGAAAAAAGTTCTTGGCACGTTTTCAGGCACAGTCATCCTTCTTCAGGCACGGAGACTTCCTGCCACATTTTTAGCTTCTCTCTTTCCTTGGAGTCTCAGAAGAGCAGAGACTACCTAGCCTGAAGAAGGGTAACTGCACCCGAAAGCTGGCTGTAACAGGGGGGCTACCGGGGCCGATCTCCATGAGGCCCGCCCACCTGTTCTTGGCTAACTGCCTGCCACACCTTGGTCTTAATTGATTAATTAAGAGATATAATTAGGCGGGAGGCTGCCCATTTTCTGCCCCACTGCTAGGGGGCACTGTCTGTGGCTCCATTCCTCCCCTATACTGCAGCCCAAGCCTCACTGATGACATCATGATGTTTTCAAATGCACGAGTCCCCCATGATGGGGCCCAGAATCCTGCTGTAGGACCCCCACCTGAGTCCTCCCTTCAGGCAGACACTGCCACCATCATACTGGGCCACATATCTCCCTGCCACCAGGTCCCTTTCGGGTGTGGTCCCTTCACTGGGACCTTTGGCTCACACTAACCCCGGCCCACCTCCAGGCCAATTGGGACCCCAGGCCCCTGGCTCTTGGGTGTCCCTCTTGATGGACCTCCTTGCCCTTCTGACCCTCCTGGTCCTGACCCCCACCTGGGCCAGTCAGGGGAAGCTCTGGCAGGCCTCATGGTATGACCTGTACTCTTATCCTGGGGTCCCCCCTCTCTGGGTCCTCCTTTACGGACATGCGGAGCTGGGGTACCTCACACCATGACTGGTGCCTCAGGGTCTCACAGCATGGGAGGACTTATTGGGGTCAGGACTCAGCTCTCTCGCCCTCTGGCTGCGCCCCCCCTCCCATCACAGGGCTCCACATCGCCTTCTCTCTGGGGCTTCTGATCACTGCCCCCTCTTGCTGTGGTTCCACAGTGCTGGCCCCCTCTCACCTGGGGCTTCTCAGCACTGCCCCCTCTCACCTGGGGCTCAGATGTTATATTCGACCCAAACCCTGCCTCCCCACATTGGAGGACTTACTTGGGTCAGGACTCAGCTCTCTCTGGCTGAGCCCCTTCTCCCTTCACAGGGCTCCACACACTGCCCCCCCTCACACTGGGGGCTCCACATTACTTATAACCTCCCCTTTACTCAGGGTTTCAGGGCTTCCCTCCACAGCTGGGCTTTGGTGGCCATAGCTGTGCCTGGCCTCAACTCTCCTCCTCAGGGTCTTGAACCACCGCAGGGCTCAGGCGGCCTTGACCACACCTGGCCTCCAACTCTCCTCCTCAGGGTCTCAAAACCCCACAACTACCTCTGATGTACTGCAACACACCCTAAGGTGAGGACTAGGTGTTAAAGCACCCCAACCTGCCTTTCACCAGGGTGATCACTGGCTGGACATTTCCTAGGGGCTCCCACACCACTGGTAGCCCCACCAGGCCACCCACTCCTGGCAGGGTGTAGTTTCCAGTCATACCCAGAACCAGGAGCCTCCTACCATCCCCTACAGCTCCTCCCTTACCTCCAGCTGAAACTCAGCAGCCCTCAGGCCAGGCAATGTTGTTACTTCTCCTCAGCAGCTAAACTGCCTTGTTTATATAGGCAGCCCTCAGCGTAAAATGGCTGCCCTCATTAGGCACCTGGAGGCTGCCAGCTCCAGGACCTTAAAGTGGTAGGCACACATAGTGCCCTGCCACACTGGCTAAGAACTTTTTTCCAGCTACTCATTTGGTTTATTAAAAAATATCATATTTACTCAAAGTACCTTGCCCACTCATCTTTACTTGTTTTTTTACAGGCACACTTGCACCCCCTTGTCCCCCTTGGGTGCCTTGACTTTAGTATGCTTGTCACCTCTAGCACCTTTGGCAGGATGCTTATGTATTCAGTGTCATTTGTCTCTGCTTAGATATTCCAGTCTTCTACCTTTTATAGGCTCTGCTTTATAATGTAAATGCAGTTCTCTTTTTTCTTCAGTCACACCAGCCCAAGCAGTCTGGGACCCTCTCCTGTTCCCTTAGCTCTGTCTCCAACACATACATGTGACGTGATGATTGTGCCATGATTTTCCAACACCTCCCACCTCTCAGACTGGTCCTGCAGGCTTGGCCCTGTGCTCACAGGCAGCAAGGGAATGGTCCCTCCAGCCCTGGTTCCCCAGCCTCTTCCCCCTCCCCCATGGCCTGGGGGAGCTGAGGGGAATTACATCCCCTTCCCCTTCCTTTATCAACTGCCTGCTTCAGTCTCTGCCAAAGGTAGGAGGGGGTGGAGTCTGCTGGTCTCCTGCCAGCCCCTGCCAAGCAGACCCCTGTACCAGTGAAAGAGGGGGCTTAAACCTTCCTCCCTCCCCTCTGCCTGCTCATGCCTCCTGCCCCCTCCACTCCAGTGGGGAAAAGTCTTGCAGGGGCTGCCCCCTCCCCAGGCAGACCTGGCTGTGGTCCCCAGCAGGGTTTCCCACCCCCACCAGCCAGCGCTCACTGCTCCAGCTAAGGAGTAAAGGGGCGGGGTTAACCCTGCTTTCTGGAGCAGACAGCCCAGCCCAGCCCAGGGCTGGAAAGCATCTGGGATGCTGGGGGACTGTGATTTAAGTTGAACCAGGAAGGGGTCTGGAACAGAAGTTTCATAAACCAGTTTGACCTCAATCAGTTAAGTCTGATACTACATTCAGCAGGTTTACCTTAAACCAGTTGCAGCCATTGTGAAACTGGTTTATGTGCACTGAACTTCTGTTCTGTTACAGGTATAAACCAGTCTCTGATCACTAAAACCAGTTTATGTGTAACTTCTGACCCTTGCCCCAGTGTTGAATATATGTGCCTAATAAATATGTTCCATTATACCAAATACAGTTTAAAATATGCTAGATGTTATAAATTAGAAATGTGATATGTTAGTACTGCACTGCCCTATGCACAGATAACACAAATCTAGAAGCATGGCATATCTATGAATATAGATCAGAAAACTTCATATTCTATTGTTCTGTGCTACGCAAAATCTTTGTGCAGGGGAATAACAAGTCATTGAAATAACTGTAACGGGAACATACAAACCTGGGTACAAAATCCACTCATCTCCCTGGTACCCATGGCAACTGAAGAAAATGGGGAAAAAATGATACTTTACTAACCAATTGATAAAAAAAATGAACCTGCATAGCCAAAGCATAATCTAAAACCCACTTTTATCAATATATTAGCCCATGATTAGAATTTCAAACATCTTTGTTTAACAATACTTTGTTATAAACATTTATTTTACCAAAAATGCAAATTAACAGTAGAGATGCCACCTAGAGACACAGGCTAACTTAAGGTTAATTGATTACAGAACCTGTAAAAACTCTACAAGTATGAATGGCCAGCATTACTAGAAATCCTGTTGTAGTGAATATCAAATAACTGACAGACTAGTTAAAAGAAGATTATTCCCAAATTTAGTGTTACACCAGTATACATTCTATATTTTTCAGGAGTAGTAAAAATTCTGCCTAAAATAACTTGAATTCTATTTTTCTTCTATTTCCTATTTTACCACCGTGACCATAAATAATCAAGTTTTACAACAAATGTCATAAAACTTTTGAACCTCACATTTTATGTCAACTAGCAATTCTGAGTGAGTCATGACTCAATCTGCTCTTCATGTTTACTTGTTTAAATAATTTAGTACTACACTCATTATAAAGTCTATTCATGAAAAAAATAAATTATATTTTAATAGCAAAAGGCATGCTAAGTGAACTGTCTAGTAATACCATCATAATGGAATATTCATTAATAATTCAAGAAAAGCCTACTGCACAATTAACTACCTCTTAGGTAACAGTAGTTAATACTTGAAAACTTCTCAATATTTTACATTAAAAGTTAAAACCTGAATAATAAAACAGAAATTATCTTCACATCTCACAAGATACACGTATTGATCCTGGATACATAAATAAGTCTCATTTCAACATCTCTATCAATTGTTCTGAAATAATTATTCTATTGTTTGCTTTTTAAAATTTTGTTTGCGAATTGAAACATTTTCTCCTACCCAGTTTGTGTTTACCTCTAACAAAACATTTCTCTATAAATTAATAAACAACTATAACAAGGTGTCTTTTTTTTCCTTACACTGTTCCAAGTGCTTATAGGTCTCAGAACATTATAGCCAAGGAAAGTATTAGCCCTACTTTCCAGGTGGGAGAGAATAGTCAAAGGCCCACAGTTACAAGAGTGAGTCAATGGGACAGGTAGAAACATAATATAGCCTTCCCTCCCTCCCCCCAGCTAAGGCACTGTGTTTCCAAAATAAAAATGTATGAAATGACTGTGATTGCACAAAAATGCGTTCCATAAGACAAAAATAAAGGCTATTAATTTTAATCTAGCTGGCAATAGTCTATACTCTTAAAATGTGATTTTTTTATTCTTCCCTTCCTTTCATATATTTTATACCTTATCATACATTGTTGAGATCAAGCTTGAAAGCCACTGCAAGTGCCAATTATAAACTACATGCTAGATAAAACCTATTTAATCTGGAACAGCTTGAGTGACAGTATGTAATAATCTTGTTCTTTACAATCTGGAGTATTACCAAGCAGCTGATGAAGATTCCTCCTTAGCGCAAATGAACCTCCTCATTTTGGAAAAGAAGCAAAATATTCCTCTCATATACAAACAAGAAACTGATACGTGCAGATGAAAATCAAGGAATCAACACTGAATTCCTTAGTACATTTGGGCAGTGCTCCCAAGGCATAATATGGTTAAATTCATCCCTTATTCAACACTCCTGAAGTCAAGTTACCCTCCCTGACACCCACAGATACACCTCTGACAGTTCTATTTAATAGCTATTAATGGATCTATCATTTATGAATTTATCTAGTCCCTTTTTGAACTTGGCTATACAATCTGCTTCTACAACCTCCTGTGGCAATAAGTTCCACAAGTATGGATTTTTTGAAAAAAATGTTTCTTCCCATTAGTTTTAAACTTATCTCCTGATTATTTCAGTGGGTACCCCCTAGTTCTAGTATTGTAGGACTTGCTGAATAAGAATTCCCCATTCACTTCATCTACACCCTTTATGATTCTATAGAGCTCTATCATATCCCTCCCTCAACCTTTAATTCCAAAATTAAGTCCTAGCATATGCATGTCCCAATAGCCATTTCAAACTCTAAAAGGTTGAGCACCACTGATCTAAAGGGGGAGAGGAGATCCAGGCCAAGAAAAGAGCTTTCCAGGGAAGAGGAGTAGAAATCTTGGTTCTGAATGCTTTTTGGAAAAGGTCAGGTACAACACCTAGCTTTGAGATGACTGTAAATGACTCTCTTTTGATCTGAGTTGAATGATTCTTCTTTGTTAAATAAAGGAGACCCAGAACAGGAAATGAGCTTGAATCATGTAAGTTTATGTACATTCTTCAGAAATCAATGTTTGGGAAAATGAGACGGCAGGTACCACATGAAAAAAATGAAAGAATCTACAACCCTGAAAATAACTGGACAAAACAATGGAGAAACAAGAGGAAAGAAATATGCTGTGGGGGAAGGTAACGTGAAATGGAAATTCTCAGTTTCTTTTCCAAAATGAAGAGGTTCACCTGAGCTAAGGAAGAATCTCCATTAGTTTTTTGTTGATAATCTGACTTGTAAAGAACAAATTATTATACACCGTCACTTAAATCAGTTCAGATGAAATAGATTATATCTAGCATTGAGTTAATAACTGGCATTTGCAGTGGTTCTCTTTTCACTCTCTAACTTGTATAATTCCAGGCTAAGAGTCACTGATATCAGAAAATTTGTACATCTTTCTTCCCTGTAACTTACAAATGAAAAAATTGTTTTTGTGTATGAGTTAAATTCCTAAAAATAAAAGAAAACTATGAGGTCCTCAGCAAGAATACCATAGGCAAAATTACACTAAGGATCAGAACATTCTGAACATATGTTCACACAAAGCCAAACACAGAACCTCAATCTTCTGTGAGAATTCTGTGCAATGCCTTTATTATTATTATTATCATTATTATTATTATTATACAGCTCCAGTAAAACTTTCATCTGGCATTGATTCACTGTCTTATGCTAATTAAGATATTTAAAAAACAGAGGCAGGGGAAAATCGCATGGTGCTTTTTTCCAGGATGTAGAAAAAAATAGAACCATCCCACTACATACAAATAAATCAATAGACATTTTATAACTTTGTTCTCTAAAATATTGTACTAAGCCCTAAGCATCAATTTGCCACTCTGGATCTGTTCAGCTAAGTCAGAAATCTATCAGCATGAATTACTTTCCAATAACAGAGATAGTCATATTATTCAAGATTAGCACGGAGGAAGAAATTGCAAGGGTAGTTGCTAGCACTGGTTCCACAATACCACTGCAGTAAATCCTCTGGCTATGGAATTAGAATGATGGTTTGCACTAATTGAACTATAAGAACCAGTAAACTTAACTCAAATAATGCTTACATGGCCAGTAGCAGAGCTGGCTTTAGAAGTGGGTGGTGACAGCTACTGCCTGCTTGATGCCCTTCCTACCACCCCATGCTGAGCCCTTCCCCAACCCCTAGCCCCACCATCCAGCACCAGGCCAGCATCTCAGGTGAGCAAACATACAATGCCTCACAATAGCCCACAGGTTCCCTGCCACCTACACCCATTGAGGCATGTATGCCCCTCACACATCCCTCTCAGACATATACCTCACATCCGTACCTCACATACTCCCATACACCCACCCCACACCTGCAACCTACTCCCCCCATCCCCCTTACATCCCTTACCCCCAATATATACATCCCATGCACACACAGTGCCCGTGACCTGGGGGGATCCCAGGGGGTAGCACTGTGGAGCACCAAAATGCAAGTCTGCCTAGGGCACCATTTTCCCTAAGGCTGGCTCTAGCCAATAGGTTGTCACTTTGATATTGCTAAGATCTTTAATTAAAACACTGTTTGGCAAACTGAGCCTAATAACACCATGATTACAAGATACAAGAGGTTATGAAAAGGCGGACTGTGGCAAAGGAAACCTAAAGAAAATAGGAGTTCCAGATGGAAGTAAAAGCTATTTTTTTCCTGATTAAACAGATATACAAATTAGTTTGTGCTAATGAAGCGTAAGGGCAATTCATATCTTCACCTTACTCAAATAATCTTTTGCAGTGCTTTACATTTTATTTTTAATAGTTCCAAAATAAATCATTATTAACTAAATGTGGTGCATCTGTGACCTGAAAAACATTGCCTTTAATCTCATGGGTATATGTGATTAGTTAAAACCAGGAAATATTCTTTGAAATATTCAGTTATAACTCTCTAAGGTTTAGGTTTTTTCCTTTGAAGCCTGCACTATACACTTCATGAGTCTCTAGATCCTTTCTTGTCAATTCAGAGCATGCATTGTTTATGATTCCTATCCCTTCTTTAACCTATTAGAATATTTCTCCTCCTTTGTGCTTTGACTGGGTTTCCTCTTGAAATGCTTCACATGAATCAGATTCTTAATTAGTTTGGCTCCCTGAGAGACTGAAATGGGGTATACATTAAGGTTCTTAGAAGCAAATACACTGAAGGTAAGTAAAAGATAATACAGATGAGAAAAGTCTATACAGTCAGCTACAACACATTGTGAATCCTGCATAGAATAGCCAAATGACATGTTCATGATTGATAATTCAGTTGGGCTGTTAGAGATAGCTTGGTTTATTAGATATAGCTAATAAAAGTGCATAAAAGCATATTGTGAAATGTAAAAATAAATAAAAACCCGTAGCTTATCAGGGCTATTATGTAGCTACATTCCTGAATACTAAAAGGGCACACCCTACCCCTCTCCATGTAAAGTTCTTCAAAGGAACCTATCATTTTGGTATCCAAGTGCCAAAGTCAATGTAAGGATATTTATGGAGGGTGGGGACTTTATCTGGTTGAATGCAAAGGGAATTATTGAGCATACGTTTTTATTCCTGGAGCCTGTCCTTAAATTACATACTTGGGCTCACATTCAATATCTAAAGAGGCAGTAAGATGTCCTGTCAAAAAATACAGACTACAAAGAAAATGGACAGAAAATAGATCATTTTAAGGTTTAATAGTTACTATCACTATTTTTTCACAGGAGGAAATATTCAAATTAAAGATGCCAAAAAGAATTTTAAATTGTAGTCAGCACAAGTGTGTCTCTGTAGAGACTGTGTGGATTTGTCAAGGGATCTTGGCT
This sequence comes from Crocodylus porosus, assembly GCF_001723895.1. NCBI lineage: Eukaryota > Metazoa > Chordata > Crocodylia > Crocodylidae > Crocodylus > Crocodylus porosus. The sequence goes on from NW_017728909.1 coordinate 39,007,328, forward strand.
TCATTCTTTCTATAAAATAACTACTGATTTATTTACTATGTTACATTGCTCCTTCTGTCCCTTTCTCCCCCACTCTTGCTTATCTTTTTTTTCCTCAATCTTGTTACTAGAGAACAAGGAAAACTGACTTCCAAGGTATCTGGGGATAAATACATATGACTTGAACTACCAAAATATCCATATTTCTACATGCACCAGTGATTTAGAGTGGAGCTATTCACATAGCCAGGACATAGTTAAATCTCCCCTTCTGCAGTTAGCTTCTCTTTCTTCACCATTCCCTTTCCACAAGCCCTGATATTCTTAAATGGAACTTACTGATGTCTACAGGAAAAATGTAAATGTAGAATAGGATAGATCTAAGAAGCCAACTATGGGAGTTACCACTTAGGCTAGGGACAGAAACTACACAAACCAATATAAGTGATCGGAAACCATTTCGAATCTGTAACAACAGAACTTCAGTGTACATAAACTGCTTGCAAAATGGCCCAAACTGGTTTAAGATAAACCTGGATGGCTGTAGTATCAGACTCAACTGATTTATGTTAAATCAGTTTATTAAACTTCTGTCCCAGATCCCCTCCAGATTCAACTTAATTCACAGTCCCTAAGCATCCTAGGATGCTTTGCACTTGCCCCTCCTTGCAGTGTGGGTGGGCCCAAGCTCCAAGCTGTCTGCTCCAGCCAAGCAGGGAGGTGTGCTCTAGCGCCCCCCAGGCTTCTGGACTGAGCCACTGCAGACATGTGGCTGCATTTCCAGAATTGAAAGTAAATGTCTGTTCACTTACTTATCAATTCAATCTATGCAGTTTAGATTAATTTGCAAAGATTGAATCAATCCAGTTCAGGCTGTCTGTACTTAGCCCATACGATTAAATCTGTGAGAAGCAAGCCAGAAGGGTTCATTTACCTTCATGCTCCTGGTAATTCTCAGATATGATGCAGCTTGACCAGGCAGGAAATAGGGCATTTAAACTACCCCATGCTTTGAGGAATAAGATAACATAATATATTTCTGGGAAAGCAGTTACCATGTATATTTGACCTGTATATGTTTGAAATCTTGACTATTAGATAGTGTAGTAAGGCATTTCTTTTTAACTGCTCCAATGTTATAGTTTTCATATTGACAAGTTGGCAATTACACCCTGAAATATAAGAGTTTTAGATCCATGCAAATGGGTAGGGTTAGTTATAAAGTTGAAAGTGATTCAGATATTTTTCAACTATCGTAACCAATACTCCTATTCTAGGTTCATACTTTCGCTTTCATCTTTCATTATTCATATTAAACACAGTAAAAGATAGGGAGACAACAGAGTCAGAAAAGAGATCAGAAGGTCAAAGGTCAATAGGCTCAAAAACAGTTCTAAAGATATTAATGAAGTAGTGAGGGTATATCTAAAAATTATCGAACCTTGCTGATACAATCTAAAATGTACCAGACTTTATGCAGTTACTCCATACAACATTTTGAAGTAATTTATCTGGCTCTCAAAAGTCCAATCTTACTATGAACTGCTTAAAACAAAGTATGTGGAACTGAGAAAAAGCACAGAAGTATTCTAATGGATGAGTCTAATCATAGATCCAGTCCCTGGCTGTTGAAAACCTAATGTTTCCAAATAAGTAGAAACCAGAAGCCATTGTCTCAATGAGATGCTATTCCATTCATGGAGGGATATCTTCTCTCTCTTCCTGCTTGGTCTCAAAAGTCCAACCTTTCTATGAACTGCTTAAAACAAATTATGTTATGTTTTTGCTTCTATAATATTTTTTGTACTAGAAGTAGTCCCTTCCTCTCCATCCCCATTCCTGAATTTTTTGTCCTCCTGTCATTGATTTCTCGACTTGCTTACTCTAATATTTTCTTGTTGGGGTCCTCCATTTCCTCTGCTTAGCCCATCTCAAGATTTCCAGTATTAAAATATTGAGCATCCCCAGTTGCTCAACATCAACATTTTATATGCTTATTATTTTACAAATTCAAGACAAGTGTATGTGAGATTTTATAAGATTCAGGAAGGCATTCAAAACTGTAAGTTCACCGTCAGGAGATACAAGAAAAAGGGAAAAAAGGCATTGTGCCATGTCACGCATTGTCTTTTAATGTTATCTTAATCTGTCTGCTCACTTTATCAGCGTCACTTTCAATCCCCCTTCTTTTTCTATGCCAGTAAAGTAGCTATAGTTCTATTGCATAAACAAATAATTTGCCCCAGTGCCTTTGTTGACTTTTCATATGCAATTAATTTTTTATTTACTCCTGTATGTGAAGCAATACTACCCAAATTTGGTTTTTACCTTTCGCTTATTCATGTATAATGGACAAATATGAATAGTTTGAGGCCCTTGATGCAGTCAGCATTTATGCATATGTAATCAAAGGAAGAAGAGACCACTTATTTCCATTCAGTTGTCTCTGCAATGTTTTCTTATCAAGCACATTTGCTTCAAAACAAACATTATAAAACTCTGGAGGCATACATTTTTACCTTCCCTTGTAGGAGCAATAATGTTCTCATGTGAAAAGTCAGCCTCTTTCTTTAATGCAGGTCTAAAAATAGTGAATTGATTTACAGTAAAACTCTTGATATTTTGCTGTCAGTTTTTGATGAATCATTGAACCCAAATCTTTGTTTTGTTTCATTTTTTCTCAGTATTACAGGCACAGCAACTATTTTAAAACACTTTTGGTTAAATGCCTTTCCTGTTTGGGATGCTGTTTGGGTGTGTTCATTTCAATATGTAACAATTTTAATTAGCCCTTACTTATACCATTTACTTACGATTTCTATTAACATGAACAGAACATGTAAATACACTTTGATGCTATTATCAGTGTATATACTTGCACTCAGATGTATGTGTACACACAAACCACTGCATAAATACATAGTATGCAACTATAATCTGCACTTAATTTCATTCACACTTAGGAAATCAACACGAAACTCCAAAACAACAGTAATTGACTATGGCATACCACCTTTTTTCATTTAATCAGTTTCTACTACAAGCCTATCCTTCATAAAATAAAGAAATCTCATAAGAAAAAGCCAAGAATATTGAAAATGTCAAAACCTTCAAAGCAAACATAAATGCTTTGTTCCTGAAGCTATAACAATACTATAGATATAATACTGACAGATAATACAGAGAAGAGTGCATTGCTGTAGATGGATGCAATGCAAATGAATGTTTTCATAAATCTGATCACATGTACATGGATATATTTTGATATTATTATTATTACAGGAAAGTAATTCCAGAGATACATATATCAAGGAGAATTTCAGTCTTTCTTCTCTTTGTATCTATTGTAGTAATAATTTTAGCAACAAGAACTATAATTTCACACTATTCCATCTTCTCCTTAGGAGGTTACACATCAGAATCAATTTTTTAAAAAGATAAACCACAAAAAATCTGTGCCTAGTCACTCTGGCTTAAAAAGCACAGAGTCAGATAAGCATATTTCCTTCTCAAGATCCTTGTTTGATTTTCGGGGGGGGAGGGGAGAAGAGCGAATACTACGTAAGAAATGAGAGAGAAAAGGTAATTGTGATAGTAAACCTTTGTATTCCCATTTTATAACTGGAATACAATTTACTTTGATAAACTTCAGATCTAAAGTTAACTTAAAAGGGTTGGTCATTCTCAAATCCTTTCTTACTCTCCGAAAGATTCCTTCTCACATTACAGATTGAAAATGAAAGTCTCCCATGCAAAGGTGAGAAATATTTTAAAGACAAAAGTTAACCTGATATTTTATACTTTTGTACATTTTGTATAATTCTTACCATGTATGTGCCACAGTGAAACGCCGTTGTTTCGGTATGTTGCTATTCAAAAGCATCCTGCGCAACAGTCTTGGAGAATTTCTAGGAGAAATAACTGGAGATAACCTGGCAGAAGCAGATGATGAAGGCTTCATGGATGTCTTAGACTTTTCATGTTGCAACAGGTTTTCCTTTAAAGTCTTCACAAGATCCTCATTCAGCCATGGATTTTGACAATGTGGATTTTCTACTTCAGGTACAGTCAAAGTATCTGGGCTTGTCGTCTGCTGAGCCATGTTTCCAGCAGATTTTATTACTGAATTCTAATATAATGTGATATTTGTTTTGCTTGTTTAAAATATTTTCTTCCTAATTCAGTTCCAAGGAACTGTGCAGCGCTTCAACTCCGATTCAGCCTATTCTGTTCTCAACATGGTGTAGCCTGCCCTCAGCGTCTCTGTAAGATAATGATCTGTAAAGAAAAAAGCAAGCTAACTCCTCCACAGCAACCTATTAAACATTACCACTCCTCTCACAACCGTGTTGCCAAAGATCACTTACTAGCTATCATAGCAGATGAACATGGAGGGAAGAAGCTGTATTAGCATAGCTTTTGTCAGAGCTACAAAGCTGTCTGTTAAACTATTGGAACTAATGTGCTGCAGCTGCTTGAGTGACTTCTGGTTATGTACGTAAAAAGTGCTGGGAGGAGGGCTTAAACATCAGATGCTTGTTCATTTTGTTTGGTTATTCTTTCAGTTTACTTATTTTTACTTATTCCTGACTCTGCAGGGAGCAGAATACTGAACATCCTCTTCCTTTTTTCCAAGATCCACAATATTTATCTTTGTAGTCTCCTCCCTCCCTCTGCTTCACAAAAAGATTGTCAACTTTAAGGTAATAGATGCACACTAACCTGCCCCCCTTAAACATAACCTCAAGAAAGACCATCATTTCCCATTTATATTCTTCAAAAACACAAAACAAATGTGAAGTTACTTACACAAAACTAATATACAGGTTATAATCATTACTAGTACCTGTTTAGTGAGATGTTCTTACTACATAGTATACTGTCTTACCCCTGCAATTGTTATTAGGAATATTTCTATTCCTTTGCATAGCTGGTGCGGACAATTGTCCCACTGAGGCAGAAGAGCCTTTTTAAAAAAGATATGTCTTAAAGTTATAATAAAAAAATATAGTGCCTGCATGAATGTAACTACTATTGGTATTGAATTTTAATTCTCAAGCACAGGGTCAACGTTCCTTCTGAAAACTATATATGACACTATGTCGCTGCAATGTTTCTCCATTTCCACAAATCATGTGCTCTTCAATGTATTCTGAGGTGACTTTTTTCCCAAATTAAACTCCACCACTTCAGCTATTCAAGAAGTGAGACCCTTTATACACATTCATTTTCTTTGATACTGACATGACGCATAACAGAAAAGGATAGAAGTGAATTAAGAACTCATGTATTTAAGTTTGGTACTAGCAGTATTTTCTTGTTCAGGAATGGAAATCTTTGTAATCCTTTCTAGATCTTCTGTAGAACTCTCTCTCAATGCCAGATGTCACCAAGGTACAAGAGATTTTCTCAGTGGCAGAATATTAGTTGTATAACATTTATATCAATGCAGTATTTTTCTCATTAAGATTGCAGTTATGTTCTCCTTTGCAAAAGGCATTTAATTTTAAAGGTCCACGTGGTGACCATGCCTTCTAAATGGTAGGGAGTCTTGATCAAAATCTTAGTAATAGTGCAGAATCATGTGGAAGACTGGGATTCTGCTCTCTCTGCTAATTTGGAGAAGGCATAAAATATCATGTAAGGCTAAGTACAGATGGTCAAAAAGACCAAGGATGAATCAGTTTAATCTTTGCAGGGTAGTAAACTGCATAGATTTAACTGATAAGCAAATGAACAGACATTCACTTTTGATTCTGGAAATGCAGCCCCATGCCTGTAGTGGCTCAGGCCACAAGCCAGGGGACACTAGAGCATGCCTTCCTACTCAGCTGGAGCAGACAGCTTGGGCCCAAGCTAGCCCACCCACCCTGCAAGGGAAGGGGTTGCAAGGGAGGTGCAAAGCATCCTGGGATGCTGGGGGACTGAGTTAACTTGAATCTGGAGGGGACCTGAGACAGAAGTTCAATAAACCAATTTAACCTAAATCAGTTAAGTCTGATACTACATCCATCCAGGTTTATCTTAAACTAGTTCTGGCCATGTTGAAAGCAGTTTCTGTGCACTGAACTTACGTTGTGTTACAGATTTGAAACAGTTTCCAATCACTTATACTGTTTTATGTGTAATTTCTGCCCTAGCCTAAAAGCAATACTTTGTTGAAAGAGAGAAGGAATGCCTTATCACTCAACAACAAAGACATTCAGTCATCCTTTGCTAGAAGAATAATTATGTCTTGTTGGATACTATATCAAAAGCTGCCTACAGGAAAGTAAAAAAAGGCAAGTAAAAAAACTAGTATATTTTCAGGCTTTGTGAAGGGCAGGATGACCAACTCTCACAATCCCTCTTTATTTATTTATATAAAAAATGATGACGACTTTATATAAAACTAGCCATTTTTCTAAATGATCTAGTTTGTGTGCTAAGATCTAGGTGCTTTTGTACTATGAAATACTGCCCCCTTATGGTCATATGAAAACATACTTTTCAGACAACTCAGCTAGCCTAAAAAAGGCTGGTAGATACTCATCTATTTTGGGAACAGATCTTGCATCAATGAAGTTAATGCAATCATTGCCACTGACTTTAGTGGAAACAGAATCATTCTTAAATTAGGTTTGTACAAATGTACTAGTTTATATACAAGTAAATCTTATTTTGCTTGTTTCAAACAGTTATTAAAATTGGCTAAATCAGCAATGATAATCATTTTGATACATTATACCAGGGGTGTTCAACCTATGGCCCGCAGAGTTGCATCATTTGGCCTGGTATATACAGTTATTGAAATGCTTTCCCAAGCTGGGGCAAGGAGGTTATATTTTTGACCCATGGTTTTCTAGCAGTTCTTTGGGTATTCCACTTCTCTAACCTCTCTTGCTGGAAGAAGAAATGTTGGAAGAAACAATAGGAGACTGTGGATGTTTTATAATGTCTTTTTATCACAGTATCATAGTACTTAGGGTCAGAAGGAACCTAAACAGATCATCAGGTCCAGCTCCCTGCCCTGGGCAGCAAAGGGTAACGGAGTCATATCACCCCAGCCAAATATCTGTCCAGCCTCCTCCTGAAGACCCCCAAGGCAGGAGAGAGTACCACCTCACTTGGGAATCCATTCCAGAGCCTGGCAGCCCTAAATGTAAAGTAATATCTCCTGATGTCCAGCCTGAACCTTCTCTCTAACAATCTGTGGCCATTATTCCTAGTAACTCTGGGTGGTGCCCGGGGAACAGAGCCTCCCCCAATTCCCGTTGGTCCCCCCGGTGAGTTTGTAAACCACCACGAGATCCCCTCTCAGCCTTCTCTTGTGGAGACTGAAAAGGTTCAGGCCCTTTAGCCTCTCTTCATAGGGCCTGCCCTGCTGCCCCCTGATCACGCGAGCAGCCCTCCTCTGGACCCTCTCAATACTCGCCACATCCCTCTTGAAGTGCAGTGCCCAGAACTGGATGCAGTACTCCAACTGTGGTCTGACCAATGCCGCACAGAGGGGAAGGATCACCTCCCTGGACCTGCTTGTGATGCATCTGTAGATGCACAACAAGGTGCAGTTAGCCTTACTGACTGCTTCCTCGCATCGGCAGCTCATGTTCATCCTGGAGTCAACAACGACTCCAAGATTCCTTTCTGCCACCGTGTTGACAAGAAGGGTGTTCCCCAGCCTATAGGCATGTTGCTGGTTCCTTCTCCCTAGATGCAGTACCTTGCACTCGTCTGCGTTGAATTCCATCCTATTTTCATCCACCCACCTCTGTAATTTGTTTATATCTAGCTGGATTCTGTCCCTCCCCTCCAGCATGCCCACCTCACCCCACAACTTAGCGTCATCAGCGAATCTGGACAGTGTGCATTCCACACCCACATCCAGATCACTCATAAAGATGTTGAACAATACAGGTCCCAGGACTGAGCCCTGGGGGACTCCACTGCCCACATCCCTCCAGGCTGAAAACAACCCGTCCACCACCACTCTCTGGGTGTGACCATCTAGCCAATTTGCCACCCTTCTGGCTGTGTAGGCATTAATGATTTTTTAAGAGAATGTGCTGCGAAACCATGTCAAAGGCCTTCTTAAAGACCAGGAAGATGACATCTACCCCGACACCCTCATCCAGAGACTTTGTGACCTGATCATAAAAAGAAACCAAATTAGTCAGGCAGGACCTGCCCTCAATGAACCCATGTTGGTTGCCCCTGAGCATTACTGGGCCCTTGAAGATGTGCTCCTTAACAATTTTCTCAAAGGTCTTCCCAAGGACTGAGGTTTATAAATATAACAAGTAGTTTAAATATATTCACCTGGGCTGCTTTTAACCAGTGAAAGTGCACAGATTTCTAGCATCATTATTTTGAACTTGCACACTGAAAATTTTAGTCAAACACAATTAATGATTATAGAACTATCTTCACAATCCAAGTGCTTTAAATATCTGTTGAACAAATAACCTTTATCTGCACTGTTTTATGTCAACCCATAGGATTTGTACTTACAATGAAACTTGCAAGGCAATTTACTGTTATGAAGTTAAATGTACGGTTTTATTCTAAACAAAGCACATAAATGTAAGCAGTATCCACTGTAAGGCGAACCAAAGATTAAACTTGAATTACACAAGTAGCTTTAACACAACGCAACATCTCTTTACAACTTTTTAACATTATGAAAATCTGGAGAAAATCATCAAGTCACACTCCCTACTCCACTTTACTCACTATTTACAAATATTATAAAATGAAATCCAAACATTCAACATTTATGCAACTGATATATCATTTATTTTCCAAAGAAAAATGCTCATGATGATAAACAATGTAATAAAATGTTGAAGACTAAACTCTTTCTCAGATTTCTGTACAAATCATGGAAAGTGGCAGTGCCTTTAGTGCATACATACAGAAAAACTATTTAATAGATTTCAGAAACTATTTAACAGATTGTAAATTCTAGTCTGCAAGGTAAAAAGAAATAGTATATTAAATACACTAGCAGAGAATTAAGATTAAAAAGGAATATGTAGGTACAAATTACTTTGTATGTAAGAGTACAGTAAACGTAGTTTTGCAATTATTTATAGCACCAAATCAAAGTGCAATACACAATAGTGTGCATCAGTTTGGGAATTCTTTTTACATACTGATTCTTAAAGGGCTACTTTAAAATAATCTGTGGATAGAATAACCTATGCACAAAAGTAGAAAAGGAGGTAAAAGCAAAATATAAAGATGAAAAGCACTGCTTGAGACTACCAGAGGATACCAAGCAGACAAGAGAGTATAGATGAAAGAAAAAGCCCAAAAATAGTTGGCAATAAGAACTCATAATAAATTGGTTAGTTATCAGAGCATATCAGAGCACAGTTTGTTACTACTGAAAACAATCTCTTTCTGATTTATTTCTGGTGGGTTATTTATATTTATTTATCTTATTTATTCTGACAGTGTTCAGAATAAGTTAAAGAATAACTGTTTTCATGTAGTCATACTGGTAACCTAATTCAGCTTCTACACTGCTGTATATACTATAGTTCCTTGTTGGCTCTTTACTTACAAACCAAAACAGATGAAGGAACTGTGGTTATTATAGACCAGTAGTTCTCAACCTTTGGTACCTTATGTACCTCCTGCTGATCGACGCAGCAAAAGGAAAACCGGAAGCCCCACCATGGCAGTTCCGGTTTCACCACCGCAAGTCAAGTCTCACTTCTTCCTTGCAGACCATGGCCTGGGGCAAAGCAGCCTACATAGGGCCCCCCTCCCTGTCCCCCAGCACACTGACACTGGGGAATGCAAGCCCTGGCACATTGGATGCGGTGGGAGGGGCGGTAGCCAGAACTTCTGGCCCGAACAGGCAAAGACATCTCCAACCCACCAGGCGGGAGGTGGGCCAAACTCAAAATGCGGCATCCATGTGCCCCCTCCTGCCCATGTCTCACATATCCCCAAAAGTACACATACCATGGGTTGAGAAACACTGTTATAGAGAACTATCAGACCTGAATTCCTACATCTGGATTTCATAGATTTCCTAGACATTAGAGCTGAAAGAGACCTTGGAAGATCATCAAGTCCATTCCCCGCCCAAAGGGCAGGAAGTCAGCTGGGGTCATAGGATCTCAGCAAGATAAGCATCCAATTTACTCCTGAAGGTGTTCAGTGTAGATGATTGAACCACCTCCGATGGCAGACTTTTCCAGACCTTGGGGGCTCGGACAGTAAAGAAATTCTTCCTTATGTCCAGCCTGAA
>NW_017728909.1:39017866-39031753 GCF_001723895.1 Crocodylus porosus
GAGAAGCATCTATGGATGCAAGCCAGTGTTTTGGTCACTTTAATAGCCACAGCATCACATTGCAGTCTCATGTTCATCTTGTGGTCAATGATGACCCCCAAGTCTCTTTCTTTTAGTGGCTTTGCTATTTGCATGCTCAGTGGCTTATTCCTCTTTAAATGACTTGGGTATGTAGCAAGATAAAATGCCTCCAAAGTGTTTTAGCTTGCTACCTAACAAAGTACAGCAGTGCAAAGGGTGCAGGAAGCCAATGGGCTCAGGGCTTGGTGGGCCCCACATGGCTCAGATGCTCTAGGACCCAGGCTTATGTTTGCAGGCTTATGTTCATCTTGTGGTCAGTCATGACCCCCAAGTCTCTTTCTTCCGTAGTACAACAAATATGTAATGGATAAATATGGTTACTACAGCATCTAAAAAGGTGAAACACAAAAGCAGGTTTATACCAACTTTGTGGATCTTGAATCTCCAGTGGAAGGAATGTTTTATGACTAGCATAAATTAGAGCAACTTTAAGGCTGCTCTAACCTTTATCAGCAGTGCAGTCTGTAGTCTACAGCCTTAGAGGCTGTTGTGATATTAATGGATTGTTTAAGTGTGGAAGAAACTTGTCTAGCTCTAAGTTTTTTTTGGCAGCTAAATCTTCATAATGGAGACAATGGAAAGAGGTAGTATCAGACTGTTTTTAGGTAACTAAAATTTTCATAGAAGGATCAGATGTGGAGCAGAATTCATGAGGATGCTCAAAGACACTCTGAAAAATAAGCACAAACTATAAAGAAATGCAGTGCATAAAAGATCTATTGTTTTCATTTTTATTATTCATCAGGGAAAGCCATTGAGATGCCATATTGTAATTGCAGGGTGGTCTTATTATTATACAAAAAGTATACAAACATGGCACAATAGAACATAAATAGTAAATACAAATACATCCAAAATTACTTACTGGCAGTTAGTGAACAAGGTCACTGTTTTTCAGAACAATCACAGTATACCACATTTTCTCACATATAATATGCCCCAGAATATATTACTTACTTTATTTTTGAAAGGCCAGGTGAAGAAAAAAAGATTTTTCCAGAGGGAGAACACCACATTGACAGTGTTTGAGGACTATGTTTTCTACACTAACCTGGTAAAATGAAATATTACTGGCATAATAAAATTTCTAAAAATATTTTAGGCCCAGCCCAATTTTTGTAACAGTGATGAGTTCCATCTTAGAAAACAACTAAAAGGAAAAAGAATCACTGAATTTTTAGCAAACTGAAAGAAAAAAAAAAAAGAAGAAAGCCTGTCCTGAACTTCTTGCTTTCCTAATTGTGAAAGAAACTTTCAAGGAATTTTTTTTTTCTAGAGTAAAACTCCCTGAACAGAGTTCAAGAGAACTGGAGGATGTAGTGTGAGAAGGAGCTGCTGAAATGTTTCTATTGTTTGAATCCACAAAGAAAACTGTGCTAAAATTTTAAGATGAACTGACTTCCTTGTGTCAGACCAGGGAAGAAAAGCCTTAGCAAGGGATGCTGATGATCAAAACACAAATTATAATATCTCTCAGGATTCAAGCAATTAGAGCCACACTTCCGCAATTAGGGCTATCACTTTGGCAGAAATAGTGCTTTTTTAGCAATGCAAAAAGTGTGGGAAGACAGGGCACAGCTCTTGGGTTGCCAGAATGTGGCACAGTACAGTAAAAGAATACCAAGAGAAAGCCATCAATGCCTATAAGGATTAGTTGTCAAATATAATATATGACTGTGGAGAAGTTAAGGGTTGAAAGTAGGCTGGTTCCAGAAAGGAAATGTAGTGGAATTATACCACTTCACAAAATAGACAGACATGCCTTGGGCTATTATTCTGTTAATATAAAAGTAAAAGATGTGGTACTGAAATTGGAAATAAACATGGGAGCAGCAACTCCTGATTTCTAGGAGTTGTACAAAGGAACATTTCCTACAGTAAGATTAAAGAAAATGAATATGCTTTTACCCAACAACAAAGGGCAGACAGAATCATTAGGCAGTCTCCCTGTCACTGTAACACATAAAGATATCTGTTTACCATTAAAATTAATTGTAACAGAAAGAGATGGCTCCTACCGATGAACAGACACCGTCTATATAAACGTAAATTTGATTGGGAATGAGTACAATAGATGCCAGACAGAACAGAAAATTGAAAGAAAAATACAACATCGCATGCTAAGGCTTCACATAATTCAATTTTTATTTTTTTATAATTTTGACAGATAAAATCATTGTTTGTTTTTAAACATTTATTTTTATTTTTATTGATTAAAATTTTGGGGATTGCATGAAATTAGGGCTGTGGGGGGCAGACAATTTAGTAATGACAGTGTTAAATGATAGAAATGATAGTGTTAAACACTTCATAGAATCACGTCAAAATATAAAAAGTTAATATCCAGCAATCAAAAAATCATACCTGCTTTAAATCATTCTGTTCATATATCAGGTAAGAGCCAAGTGGGCAGGGACCAGAAAAGGAGGGCAGCAGCACTCCCAGAGCTCTGGGAAAATGGGGAGAAGTGGTGACTACACTTGGCCCCCCACGCTTAGCCGGCCTGGCCCCGCAGGGCAGGACCCTGCTGCCAGCTGGGCTGGAGCCTCAAATAACTTTCTTTCCTCCATCCTGGGCTTTGGGTAGGAGTTTTCCAGTTTTCTCCCCCCAGCCTACTTCCACTTCTGCACCTGTGAATGAGCAGCTCATTATCTGACTGATGAATCCTTAGGCCAAAACTAACTGACGAGTTATTAGGCCACCCATTGTTTTCTTCTTTAACCCCTTTGCCCTCCATCTCTCTTTCTCAATTGTCCAGTAACAAGGGTAAGGGTTCCCTGTCACAGTCCCCTTTCTATAAATTTGGATTACTACCAATGGACGTATTTTTCTGTCAGTCTGTGAGTGTGAGGTAAAATCACCGTTTATCAATGAAAATCGAATCCTGCCAAGCCTATGCATGCTGTACAGACATATGTTTGGTCAAAGGCACAAAACAAGATTGACAATACCTGCTAAGGCTAGTCCTAATTTTTTTAAGGATCAAGCTATACCACGTGCATTGTGAGAACCTACGAAAAAGCAGCTGAGTGAATTAAAAAAGCAGTATAATTTGACGTGAGGAAGTCAGTGAATGAACTGTACCAGTTCCCATGCATCTCTGTACCAATTATGTAAGAATTCAAGGAGACTATAAAGTCATCATAACTAGCTGGCTAGTAATAAGTCAATATCCATATTCCTAATCCATAACATTTATTTTGCAGAATTTATTTTGGTGGAGTTTACCGAACTGTACTTATCCCAGGGCTATCAGCAGGTAGTATTAGAGCTGGATAAAATAAATTCTGACAGTGAATATACATGCAAAGAGCCATTTATTTATGAAAGATTAGTAGCCAATGCACCTGCTGTATTTTGAAAATAATGGAACAAGTACAGGGGGGTAGTAAAAATAGTGGAGAAATTCAGAGGAACATTTACAAAACCTATGGGAGTTTCTAAAGATACTGCAAATACATGGTTTTATAGCTAGTGATTTTTCTCCCCACTACAATAAGTTTATTTACTCAGTTGATTGTATAGATGCAGAAAAAACGTCCATTAAGAAAAGACTGAAAAGACAAATGCATCAGTACCATATAATGTCTCAGAGCTTAGATTGTTTCTGGGAATATTAAGCTATTATAGAAGATTCATTTAAAGTGTTTTGACATTAATCAATCCAATATCTACCTGTTACAGAAAAGTACAATGTGAATTTGGACAGAAAAGGAAAATACAATTTTTGAGGAAGCAAAATGAAAATTGAGCGATCCTAGCCTATTGGTACATTTTAAGCCAGATTTACTTATCACACTGGCCTGTGACACCTCTCCTGTATGAATTGGAGCTGTCATTTCACAATTATTTCTAAAATTGAAAGTGGAAAAATAACTATAACAGTTGCTTCAGGAACATTATCAAAGGCTCAAAGAAACTACTCCCAAATGGAAAAAGATTTTAGGCATCAGTTTGGGGGTATTAAATTCCATGAATACCAATTCAAAAAAACTATCACCATTCTCACAAATGATAAACCACTGGTAAAAACAGAACTCTCTCTCACTGTTTGGTAGCCCAGCTACAAAAATAGAAAGAAAAAGTCTCTTTCTTAGATTACCTCTTTCTTACAACTAGGGAACAAGAGAACAAGCGTCTGGCTTGGCACTCTACACTTTCAGGATGGCCAAATCATCTATCCAAAGAACAACATCAGCCTTAGTATTTCAGGAAACTGGAGTTATCTATGCAGCACACTTGTCTTTTTTTGAGATCATGAAGAACACCCCCCCAAAAAATGAAATCCACCCCAGCTTAGGAAAAAGTATGTGCATGGTATAATATGAACAGTACCGAAATCATAAAAATAAAGGGGATGCCCAGAGATTATGGAGTCTAGAAACCATCAGTTGCTGGCTTCAGTTCAAGACATAGAAACAAAAATGAGTGTGACTTCTGTGATTGGCACTGGGACATGCCAGAAACTGCACAATGCTATACCTGAGAATAGGCTTCAAAATCCTAGCCGCATACCAATTTTGCAGAAAAAGATAGGCAAAACTATTTATTTCTGGGACAATCCATATTCTTAGCAATAAGAGGTAATGCACATGATACACTCTCTGCTTCTGAATCTTTTGAAGCATTTAGATGTTTGACAAAAGCCAGAGTGGAATTGTACCTTATAGACCAACTAAATCAAAGAGGCATAAGCTTTCGTAAGCCCAAGCTCACTTCATCAGATGCTGTAAAAGGCCATGCACAGAACAGTCTATCAAATAGAGAAAGAGTTGAATACAAAAGATGAAATCTAATGAAGTGACCTCAGGCTCACAAAATCTCATGCTATACATCTCTGATTTAAAGCCACAAATCTACCCTGACTTTTACTTGAATACAAAAAACAGGGAATGGAAAGGGGTTTGGGGAGAGGTGGGAATGAAGGCAGTGCTGGGAGAATGCAAAACTGTGGAACAAGAAATTATCCACTGACTGGATTGTGTTAACTGTGTTCTCAACGTTGACTAAGGATTCTTGTCCCATTACCTGGATTCGCTTTTGTGAACTCTTTGTCCTTTTGGGTTTATTACTTGTTTGCCTCTCCTAGCACTGCCCCATTTCCTCCCTCCCTCCCTTCTCTGTCTTTTGTATTCAAATCACTCTATGGCTAGGGAAAAACATTACACATATACCTGTTTAAGTCATCAGAAACTGATACAGGTGTTCAGTGCACATAAACCAGTTTGAAAATGGCTGAAACCTGGTTGAATATACTATCAGACTTAACTGATTTGGGTCAAACTGGTTTACGCAATGTCTGCCCCCAATCCCTTGCTGGCTTAAGATAAACCAGAATCCCCCAGGATCCGGGCATGTCCTCTGAGCTGGGCAGGGCTCTCTGCTCAACACTAAGGCTAGCCCCTCCCCTCTGCTCCCTGGCTGCAGCTTAGGCGAGACAGCAGGCTGCTGCCTCCCCTCCCCCTCACCACTCCCTGCTAAGCAGGAATTTCCCCCTCCCCTCTGCCTTGCTGAGAGGTGTCTGTGTATTAGCTAAAAGACCACATGCTGGCTAGGGTCCGTGCTGAGTCAACAGGTAGAATCAAGAAGCAGAATCAATAAGTAGCTGGTAATGTCCCTGTGTTGATTTCTTAATGGTTTGATAAACACTGAGTTAGGGGTGATAAATGCTGTTATTAATTCCCTGCTGAGTTAATCAAAGCATCCTGCCAAGGTCTGGTCATGCCCCATCCCCCTTTCAGCTCAGTACTGTAAAAGGGAAGGGAGGGCTACTCTAGCACTTCCCCGGCTTCTAGCCTGGGTCACTGCAGTGATGTACCTGTATATCTGGGATGCCTCTGCAGTTGCAAAGTATTTACCCTAGCCAGGTTAGACTAACTTGCAAAGATTTAATCAATTCAAGCTAAGGTTTTTTGAATGTCTGACTTAAGCATATTTGATACACTGCTCTGTGCATGTCCTTTCACCACATCTGATTAAATGATTTCAGGCTCACAAAAGTTTATGCATATCTAATTTAATTAGTCTATATGGTGCCTGACTTCAGACTTAGATAACTAACTACCTCTCTTAGGTATGTTTGCTACCTATTACATATGGTTACATATTGCCTGAGGAGGTCATCACAGCAACAGTACATAATTTACTCCTGAGGCATTTCAGATGTTACTACAGTGAAATTTACTGTAATTTGCTAAATCAGCTACCTATCACCCTGCATCAAAGGGTCTGGCAGAATGCTTTGTACAGACACAGGAAAGGGCATTAGAAAAAAATGATGGGAGAAATCTAGGACACAGCACTATAAATGTTCTCTGTGCCCATGGTTCTACCCTTACTACTGCTTGGAAGACTCCAGCATAGCTGTTTAGGAGGTCAGTTACTTACTAGATTTGATTTAGAGACATACCATGAATTTTTAACCCACACGGAAAACAGTAAAAAATTGACACCATCTCCCCTACCCACTGTTCCAATGGATTAGATGGATACTAGGAAAATATACATAAAGTTGTTTTTCATTTCACTTTTGATTTAAGGTGTCTGCAACACAGATCACTAATTTAGCTCAGGGCTGTCCAATGTCTAAGCAGCTTAAAACCACACAGGGTACAGCAATGAGTGCCATATGCTACACAGGCTGCACTGCCGCAGGCCACAGACCCTGCCCCCCTCCCCCTTGCAGCTGCATACCATGTGGACACCCCAGCTTCAACCTCAGCTCTCCAGCCAAAGGCTCCTCTGCTACGCCACACTAAGCAGGGCTGCCAGGCTGTGGTCTGTGCCATTCAGAACCCTACAGGCCACCTCATCCAGATGCAGGAAGTGGAGCTAGAGAAGGGAGGGTAAACCTGGGTACCCCAGCCACTGTTTCTGCAGGCAGAGAAATGAGATAATGGCAGCTGGGTGGGAGCCCTGGAGTCAACAAATTAAGACTTTGTGGGCCACATGTGGCTCCTGGGCCACTGGTGCTGGACAGCCATTATGTAGCTAGTCTCCTATGATTTTGCATGTTTGTGGACTCTTAGAAAATAAAAAAAACACTTACATTATTGCTTCTTCAGAAATAATATTAATATTTTTAATGTCATCATATATTGCAAAATCAAAAAGCTCAACTGTACTCTGTCATGTACAGCAAGTAATCCATTACACATTTAAGGAGAGTTAAACCAACAATCCTAGGGGTATGGTCATATATTTAAGTGTGCAACAAGATTCTAACAGATGTGGAATCAAATTTTCATGAGTGCAGATAGGCTGCATCCACAAAAGGCTATGGCATTGTCAGACCTTATCTTTAGGCACCTAGGGCACCTATACATACCTGACACATGCTCCATTGTGCGCTGGTTATTAACTGAGTCTGCTGGAGTGTGCTAATTAGTAAGTAATTAGGAAGTAATTTCACTTAGGAAGATAGTGCATCTAGTAGTTTTAGGTGGTTTAGAAAAACTACTTAAATATCTAATCAGAACTAATTCCAAACCATAGGTGCAGTGCACAGTAGAAAAAAGTAGTTCAGTCATTAACATCTAAAACCAAAATTAACTTTTAGAATTAAAGTATCATAGAAGAATGGGGCCAGAAGCAACCTCAGAATGCATCTAGTCAAACCCATGCTCAAGGCAGGATAATCCCTGACTAAACCTTCTCATCTAAGTATTTGTCTAACCTGTCCCTAAAAGCTTCCAAGGTAGAGGATTCCACAACCCCTCTAGGTAATCTTTAGGAAGATATTCCAGTATTGAAGCACCCTCATAGTGAGGTCTCTTCCACAGTACTAACCAATCATTCTCCAGTTTATATTTATGTATGCCATTGCTTTGTTCCTAGTGCAGGACTTTTCATTTGTCCGTACCAAATTTTATTTGATAATTTCTGAACCAATTTCCAGTTTATCAAGTTCTGAGTGTTGATCATATCTTCCTAAAGTATCTGCAACTCCATCCAGTTTGTTGTCTTCAGTAATCATTGGGTTCAGTTAATACAAACATATATGAATGAGAAGAACAACAAAATTTAACTGTAGCACAATTAACAACCTCTGCAGACCCCGTCTGGCTCTAACTCAATAACAGCTACTTATATAAGGGACCACCTTCTAGTTACCAACTTCCAACTAGGGAGCATCTTTAAATTCTAACTTATCACTATATCTTCCCTCTTAGCAATAAATACAGAAGTCAATTAACACCCATATACAGAGGAGAGGTAACTACCACATTATTCTGCAGTGGTTCTTTACTATTCATTTTCTTATTCCCCCTTTTCTGCAGCATTTTTAACAAATCTCAGCAAGTCTTCCAGGTTTCACATTCTTCTCAGACCACAGAGTATCAGATCCAGTTTCTGATTTAGTTTTGGTTTGAAGCTTTTCCTCCAAGTCTTGATAGATTTGAATCCTTATAGTGGGCCCTGACTTACACGTTTGACATCCCTGCTTCCACACATGGCACTAAGTTCATTAGCTACAACCCACTGAGGCTGATTCCCTCTTTATGTATGATAGCATTTGTACTTGTGTCTACAAGTACTTTTCTTCCCATACAGACATGGTTGTTTCTTGTGTTCTGGAACAATTGGTTTCTTCCTGAGAAGACTGTCCAGATTTGGGCTGTGATGGCCAAGAAGATGATCAGATGGCATGGATGTTGCGTGCCTTCTACTACAAGCACATGCTTAACTAGATCAGTTTCTGACAAGCAGCCAGACCTAAAATTTGTGTCATCTGCTTAGGTACTACAATGAATGGGAGTTTGTATACTCTATTTTTATACTGGCTGTTAGCAATTCATCTCCCTTTCATTAGTATATTTTTTCCTGAATCAATGTTAGTTGGACTCATTTTTGGTCTCAATTTCAATTTTCTATATTCATGCTCTGTTTGCTGTATGCACACTCCTGAGCTCCAGTGTCCAATTTAAATGAAACTGTTGTTCCTTGCACTTTTGACTCATGGCAAAATGCAGTCACTTTCATTGAATTGGCTTTATTCTACCATTCTATATACAGTCCATCTGTCTGTGTGTCTGTCTGTCTGTAACGCTCTTGGAGCACTCTTGATTGGTTATCTCAGCAGCCAATCACGATTCTTACTGAAACAACCAATCAGAGTGCTCCACACAACTAAGCACCACCCAGGGATGGAGGGGATCGAGCAGGCCCCACAGCGGCCCTGCTTCTTGGAGGCAGTGGTGGCACTGGCCAGCTATGTCCCCTCCATCCCCGCTGCCATGGCAGCGCTCCCCCAGTGGAGGGGGATGGAGGGCATGGCAGGGACAGACTGGGACAGTGGAGTGTCACCATGAAGGTGGGGATGGAGGGGATGGAACAGGGGAGGGGGGTGAGGCCAGCACCACTGAATCTATATAAAATTCTTCTTGTATATACTCAGCACGTGAGGTTTCTGGTTTGGGATCTGCAGCACCTGGCACAATGGTTCCACTAGGTAAAACAGAGCTTTCCAAAAGCAGCACAACAACATTTGCAGCCATGTTGCTTTCTACATTTGCTGCATGTCTGCCTGTGAGCTCTCCCTCTCTTAGAGGGCTCCTTATCAATGAAAAATTCCACTCTGTGAGGTAGCTTTATCTGGCCACATTTACATGTATCCATCTTATAGTATGTTCATCTAGACTGTATTTCCTTAGTTTACAAATGAGAACAATAAGGGTTACAGGGTCAGAAGCCTTCCTATAGTTGTGGCACATCACATCTGTTGCTCTCTCCCCTTCCACAAAGCCTATCTCCTCACAAGGAATTCAGTTTGGTCAAGCATGATTTTCTCTGGATAAATGAGCAAGTCTAATGAGTCTAATTAAAGACATTCCAAATCATTTATTGGAGCACATCATAGGATAGATAAACAACATAGGGGATGTGTAAAAGGAAAAATGACTAGGATCAAGGCAGCACACTCTCAACTCTACTAAGGCATAAAAATAGCACCAAGATAAAAGTCATAAAGAGTCTAGGAAATATGTTTCCATTATGCTGGAAAACAAAACTTGTTTAGTAAGGCCTTTACAACCAAGTTATGGAATAGCCAGGAACAGCACTGGATTGACATAATGGGCCTGATTCAATGCCCACTGTAATCCACTGCACAAACAGGATCCAGACTGTGAACATAATAATAGATTCAAAAGCACCTTTGACTCAAAAACAAGCCCTTAATCCCCCATATGCTTAATCATGTGAGTCAATCCATTCAAATCCACTTGACTACTCATATGAGCATGACGCTTACTAAGTAATGTTTTATAGGATTGGGAGCCCAACATAGTAATAAACAGCACCTTTAAGTACCCTGCTGCACAGTATGCAAAAGACCCTGGAATGGGTTGAAACATGAACCAGCAGTTTTCTTTTCTTAATTGCAAAGTTATACATGCTTTTTACTCAAATGCTTATAACTCATCATAAAGGTCACTTCTATTTTTAAACTTTAACATTCCAAAACTGTTATAATGTTATACGTAACATTATAATGTTATATATAACATTAACAGATCACATTTTCCCACACTAAAGCATATAAAACTAAATTTCTGAAAAATCAAAGAAAAATTGCATCACAGTTTTACCTTACATGCTTAGCATTTGTGTTACATCTATCTAATGTAACTGCTGTTGACAGAAATCCAAGGTAATGAATGTGTCAAAAATGTTTGTGCAACATTTGATTTACAGCATTATTTTGGCATTCTGGATTCAAATTTAATGTTAAAACATACTTTCCATTTTAGAATTTCAGCTATCATTAAGGAAACAAACAAAAAACAACTGCACAGTAAAAAGTGAAGCTTCATTTTCATAATAAGCAAAGAAAATATTTTATTTGGAGTGGGGGGGGTGTTGGACGGGGTGTTATGAATGCAGAACATGAATTCTAGTCTCTAGTCCAAGGATCACTGGGTGAGTTGAGTATTCTTCAACTTTGTCCACAATGATGCTATTTTGTTCCTGTGAATAAAGCCTGTTTTATGTTTAGTTTTCATGTGGTTAGTCAGAATATGTAATGAGAAATATTTCAAACTAAACAATTATTTTGATAGTTTGACATCTATAAAGCAAGAAAAATTATTAATAATTTTTTTTTACAAGAGGGGAATTCACAGGTCGTACTGCTTCTTTTGACTGGGGTAATGTAATCAATAGCATAGGAATGCAGCCAGACGCCCGGGGACAGGGGTGGTAGTGACTTCCAGTTGCCCCTTGATTGCAATTTTGATTGCAAAGCTGCTGGCAGCTACTTCTCTTGTCTCCCAAACAAGTCAGCCCTCAGGATGGTTGGCTATTTGCCCCACCTTAGTTATGTCACTGAATTTGATACTCCCAGTTAATCTCCAAGTTAACACCATTTTATTGTATTAGTAAATTGAGACTCACGCTTAATATTAGCCAAACTACTTAGAAGATTTTACAAGTGAGAGGCAGCTACATTTAATTATAATACAGTAGAGTGAATTACTGTAGCATAAAGAAAAATGAAACATTTAGAGGGCTTGTGCCAGTGTAACAGTCAAAAAGGACAAAAATGTTAAAGGGCCTGTATTTAGTATGTTATAAAAGCACAAGGCTGAAATGTCATTCCTATTAGAATGCCAAACAAAACTAACTGTATATAATTAATGGTTTTGGAGATCTGTACAATATATCCCTCCACTACAAAAAAAAAACACCCTTTCAGCAGCAATTTGTGTCCAAATAGCCATTTTGTACCCCATTTCAAATGTATGAGCTAAATGTGGAATCCTGAACAGCTGGACCTCATATTTTCCAATTAGGCCAGATGCTGCAAAGACAGCAAGAGAGATGGCATCCTTGTACTATGGCTGAGAGCAACTGAAGTCACTGGTGCTTAGCAGAATACAGATGTCCAATTGCAGGGCCAGAGCTGTATTTTTTTAAATTTTTAGTGGCAGTGCACCAGGAAGTTTAAAATTGTTGCTTTTCCTCCTTCAGTAAATAACATTTATGACCAAGGCTTTCCTTTATCTTTCCTTGTCTTTCCTCTTTCCAAGAGTAAGTCTCATGAGGAACTTCAATTACTATGACATTTGCTGAGAGGGAAACAGAAGTGCACAGGCAGTCCAGCAAACTGAGGTATGTTGGGGACAATTTTTGATACAGATGGTAGAGAGGCCAACTAGTGGGGAAGCTCTTTTTGACTTGCTGCTCACAAATAGGGAAGAACTGGTTGAGAATGTGAAGGTGGAAGGTAACTTGAGTGACAGTGATCAAGATCCTAAGAGGAGAAAGGAAGTAGAACATCAGAATAAAGACACTGGACTTAAGCAGGTTTTAGCAAACTCAGGGAACCGGTGGGTAACATCCCCTAGGAGGCAAATCTGAAGGAAAGAGGAGTCCAGTAGAGCTGGCTGTACTTTAAGGATAAACTGTTAAGGGTGCAGGAACAAACTATTCCTATGCAATGGAAGAATGGGAACTGCAACAGAATGCCATCAAGCCAGGTTGGCCATCTCTTCAATGATCTGAAACTCAAAAAGGAATTCCACAAAAAGATGAAACTAGGGAAGAGTATTAGGTATCACAGACATGGAGGGAGAAAAATTAGGAAGCTCAAGGCATAATTTGAGATGATGAGCACAGTTGAAAGCCATGATAAGGAAGGAGATAAACAGTTTACAGTAGTGGAAGAACAGGTTAGCGATTACTTATATTGCTAAAGGAAGCTAAATTACTTTAAAGTCAACAAACAAGATGGGATACACCTTAGGGGACTGAAGGAATTATCTGAGGTAATTTCACCCTCCTTGAAAATTCATGGAGGATGTGTGAGGTCCCAGATGACTGGAAAAGGGCAAATATAGTGTCCATCTTTAGTGCCCATCCTTGAGGAAGAGAAGAGGATTTGAGGAATTATAGACCAGTCAGCCTGACCTCAATACCTGGAAAGATCACAGAGCAAGTCCCCAGAGTCTACTGTGAAGCACCAAGAGAAGAACATGATGATCAGGAACAGCCAGCATGAATTCACTAAGAGCAAGTCATATCTGACCAACCTGGTTCCCTTCTCTGATAAGGTGACAGGTTCTATGGATGGCCGAGAGCTGTGGATGGAATATACCTTGACTTTAGCAAGGCTTTTGATACTGTCTCACATGACAACCTCATTAACAAGCTAAAGAAATACAGGATAGAAAAATATGGTATGATGGACACAAAACTGGTTAGATCATTGTGCTCAATCAGTAGTCATCAATGACTCAGTGTCTAGTTGGCATTGAGTGGGGTTTTCCAGGGGTCTGTTCTGGATATTGTTCAACATCTTCATTAATAATTGGGATGATATGATTGAGTGCATACTTAGCAAAGTTGTGGATGACACCAAGTTGGGTGGCATTGCAGACACCCTGGAGGGTAGAACTAGGATCTAGAATAACCTTGATAAACTAGAGAAATTGTCAGAAATCAATCAGATGAAATTCAGTAAGGACAAGGTCAAGTCCTGTACTTGGGAGAAAATCACTGCATGCACAAATACAGACTGGAGCATGATTGATTAGGCTGAAGTACTGGAGAAAAGGACCTGGTGGTTACTGTGGACCAGAATCTGAATATAAATCAACAGCATGCTCTTGTGACAAAAAAAAAGCCAATGATATACTGCAAGGGTAGGTAACGTTTTTTGGCCAAAGTGCTGAAAAACACAATGCCTACCTTGGAAGATGCCGGAGTGCCGGCACATCAGAAAAACAAAATGAGGGCAGGGGGTACATGGCAGGATGCCCTGCTTGTGCCCCTTGCCCCCCACCCAAAGCCCCTGCCCTCCAGCCC
>NW_017728909.1:39031853-39035452 GCF_001723895.1 Crocodylus porosus
GCCCTCCAGCCCTGTGCCCCCCCTCCAGCCCTGCTGCCCTTTGTCCCCTACCCAAAGCCCTTCCCCCCAGCCCAGGCTTTGTGACTGTCAGCAGCTACCCCAGCTCTGGGTAGCTGCTGCAGGCTGAGGTGCTCCCAGCAGAGCTTGCAGCATCCCAGCTGCCTGCTGGGAGCAGCCTGGCTTGCAGCAGCTACCCAGAGCTGGGGCCGGCTACAGCTGGGAGGCTGCAAACAGCTGCACCTGGCTCCAGAGGCCAGGCATCAACTCTGTACTGGTGTATGCACACATGCCTCAGAGCAGGCAGTGGGGGAAGGGCCTGAGGCAGCACAACCCTGTCTCTCCCACACTCCCAGCACTGAGGTGAGCGTGCAGTCATTGCCAGCATGGAGCTGATGCCAGAGCTGTGGAGCCCGGCACAGCTGTTTGCAGCCTGCCCACTACTTGCTGCAGCTGCTCAGAGCCCAGGCTGGCTACAAACAGTTGCACTTGGCTCCAGAGTCCAATCACCAGCTCTGTGCCAGGAGTGGGGGAGAGACCGGTTTGCACTGCCTCAGACCCCTCCCCCACTGCCCACTCCAAGGCATGCATGCACATACTGGTATAGAGCTGATGCCTGGGCTCTGGAGCCCAGCGCAGCTGTTTGCAGCCTCTGAGCTGCAGCCAGCCCCAGCTCTGGGTAGCTGCTGCCAGCCAGGAGCCCAGGCTGCTCCCAGGAGGCATCTGGGACACTGCAAGCCCTGCTGGGAGCAGTCTGGACTCCATTGCTGGCAGCAGCTACCCAGAGCTGGGACTCGTGTGCCATGCTCGGCACACATGCCACGGGTTGCAGACCCCTATTATACTGGGTTTTATCAACAGGCGGTAATAAAACTTGAACTGGTAAGGCCTAGGCTAGAGTATTGTGTCCAGTTTTGGGGGGCCCCCACTTCAAGAAAGATGTGGACAGATTGGAAACAATCCAGCAAAGAGTAATAAAAATTAAAGTCCTGGAAAGCATGACATATGAGGAAAAGCTGAAAGAGCTTGGGTTATTTGATCAGGAACAGAAAAAACTAAAGAAGGATTTGAGAACAGTCTTCAAATTCCTGAAGGCCAATTACAAAGAGGATGGAAATAGCCTTTTCTCTGTAGCTGTAAGGGACAGAACTAGGAGCAATCGCCTCAAGCTACACCAGAGGAAATTTAGGTTGCAGGTTAGAGGGAACTTTCTGACTATAAGAGTAGTCAAGCTTTGGAATTGGTTACCTAGAGAAGTTGTAGACTTGCCATCCCTGGAAACATGGGTAACTGGTGCCTCCCAAGTCTGGGGGAGCACCAGATTGACAACAGGGGAGGTCCCCCAGTGGCTGATCACCAACCAGGGGGGAGGAATTGGTTTCCAGTTTCATGGCTGGCATTTCCAGGGGGTGCATGGCTGATTTCAGGGGGTGCATCCCCTACACACCGCCAATGCCTGGAAATTTTGAGGAACAGGTTAGACAAACACTTGGCTGGGATGGTTTAGTAAATGCATAATGGGGATACAAAAATGATTCTGTCCTAAGTAGGGGGCTCTGCCCTAAGCAGCAGCCGCTGCTTCATCCTCTATTGAATAAGGAATATTGATCGTTAACAATTTTGCATGTGAAAGCAATCAAAACATCTCTTTATACATAATCAGTTATTATAAAAGTTATTTTATGATTTTACATTAAAACTGCAAAGATACTATGCTAAATCCATAATTAATATGCAAGTATTGTATGTAAGACAAAGTAAACATTTCCTGCAGAAAGAAAAAATTCTGCTTTCAGAAGGTATGTCTTTGTCCTGATGGCCAGTAACTACTGAGAAATTTGAATCATGTTCTCATCAAATCACAGGATAAGGGCTTTATTCAAAGCATGGAAAAGGGATTCTTATGCCATAAGTCATGATATATGCTACAGTTTTTATGCAGCGGATACAGGTTATATACACCAAGAAATAAAATAAATACATCTTACTAGGATGCTGCACAAACTTCTTTATATACATTTTTACCATCAAACAACCCTCCATTATTCTATATACACTATTTTTGATCATCCAAAATAGGATAATTAAAAAAACACAGACTTTTTAATGCAGTATCTTTTACATGCTCAACAATATATCAAACGGGCAATGCTTAAAAAACCCCCCTCTTTCATCAGAATTTAAAAAACAAAAATAGAACAGTAGATGCATTGGTATTTTATTATTCAGAGTTACAGTAGATTAGAAGGGAAGCAAAGCCAGCTACAGGTGTGGAATGGAGTCAACTTCAGACATTCCTTGTGTTCATACTCTAAAATATACTACTGAACAATGACAACCATCTAATTATATTTCAAACAAAGAAAAAACTCTATAAAACTACATGAAAAAACCATATAAAGACCTAGGTTGTATTAGAATTAAAAACATCTTGGGCGCGTCCAGACATGGACATTCAGTTCCCTGGGGACAACTATCAGCAGCACACCTTGCACCAGTGCTATCCCCTGGAGGATATCCAAGGGTCAAAAAAAACTCACAGAAAAAAACAGAGCAGTGCATGCTTGGGCAGCATGCCCTTGAAGCATGGGCATATACCACAACCAGTGGCGCCCCTGAATGGCTTTTTGATGACCCCGATTGTGCAGTAACTCATTACTACTCTACAGTAGGGGTGTGCAAAGTGGGCTTTATTCGATTTGGATTTAACCCGAATCAGGGACAGTGATTCTATTCGTTGATTCGGATCACTGTCCCTGATTCAATTTGGCTGAATCCAAATCTGAAGATTCGATGCTGATTCAGAGAATTAGCGATTCAGACACAGACACAGCTTTAAAAGTTTTTTCTATATACCTTGTGGTGGCAGGCATGGCTCATGAATGCTGTGATGCTGGGGTGCATGGAGAGTCCCACGGGCATAGTGCAGATAAGAGAAAATCCTGTCCTGGAGTGGTATAACTTTGAGCCGCATAATGAGTGTTTAAAACCAATTTAAGGTCTTAACATGCAGTCAGTCCGGTGGTTAAGAATTCTGGGAGCCACCCAAAATTACTGCATAACAAAGCCTCTGAGGAGCAGGATTGAAGTGCTAGTGCTGCCAAGCCTGCAGCTGAAGGGTACACCCAGCTTTAAAGAGATCTACCTATGCCAGGAGATTCATGAGAGTGAGATCCTTCCTGCTTGTGTCAATGTGCTGTATAACATAGGCCATGAGGTTGAGGAACTTTGTTGCTTCTACCACATCTTTAGTGGAAAGGATTTTGGAGCACAGCCACAAAGTGAGCTACGTGATAGTGTGCCAAGGGCCTCACACTACCTTATTCCAGCTTTGCACTCCCTTATTGATTGTTCTCTTCACTCTTGAGCCAAGAACTCTTGTACATACTTGATGCAAAATCTGATCATCTCATGAGACTGAATCACTCGACTTCATATGGCAGATTTCATAGACATCAGGGCTGGAAGGGACCTTGGGAGATCATCGAGTCCAACCCCCTGCCCAAAGGGCAGGAAGTCAGCTGGGGTTATAGGATCCCAGCAAGATAAGCATCCAATTTACTCTTGAAGGTGTTCAATGCTTGAACCACCTCCGCTGGCAG
>NW_017728909.1:39036433-39059171 GCF_001723895.1 Crocodylus porosus
CACTCTCCTCCCTTTCTTGAAGATCGGCACCACATTGGCCTTCTTCCAGTCTTCGGGCACTTCACCAGAGCGCCAGGAGTTTTCAAAGATCCGTGTCAGGGACTGGGCATAATGGTTTAAGAAGAATGGTAAGGTAAACATCAGATACTTAGCATTGACATTACAGCCAGGAGCTGATAGGTTTGCCAGAGTCACTCGATCAGGAGTATTTGAAGCTGAAAATTACTTAGACAAGAACAGATCAAACTATGGTAGAAAAAATTCTGACATAGGCAAGGATCTTGCTAACAGAGAAAATGGTAGAGTATGTTGGAAAAGTATAAGCAATTCAAAGAAATAAATATGACTTAGTGATACTTCTAATTTAGGAAAGATCGACTTGTGGATGGCCACAATGGCATAAATGTATTTTAGCTAGGGTATATCCAATATTAACAGATGAAAGGAAAAGCCAGGATATTTCTTTTTAAAACAAAATACAACCAAAGACTGCATGTTTCTTGGACTCTGTTCAAACTTACTCCAAAGCCAGGTGTGGGCAGGAATTGAGAAGGTGGACACAAAGAAGATAGCAAAGAGCTTTTGGGAGGTAGCAGAACTAAACTACATTTTATTCAAAAGGACTTCTTGTTTCAAAAAATTACAAAGATTCAGAAATTTCCCTAGGAATAAAAAAATCATTGAGAATAGTTAATACTATAATAGCAGTAAACCCCTTGCAATGTCTATCTCAAGATTCTAGTGATATCCAAGATAAATACAGAGAGAGCAAAAGCAAGCAAGTATAGGGGGTATGGACTGAAGCTGTAACCTGTGAAACAAAGGCCATGAAAAATGTAACAGTTACACTTGAAAGAAGATTTACAATAAAACAAAATAATTCATAAGATCAGAATTCTAATGACCAGACAGATGGAGCAATCTGTGTAAGAATGAATGAACACCAATCTGACATCAGCTGCAGAAAGGGAAAAAATGGTCTATGGCAGAACACTTCAACCTTCCTGGACACTTCATCACTGACCTCAGGATTGCTGTTCTCAGCAAAATATTAAAAACCATCTTGAATAGGAAACTGCAGAAGAAGAACACATCCACAGACTAGATTTAAGTAAACAGGGACTGCAGTCTTATCCCATTACTGGGATTAGCTTTTGTGATATTTTGGTTCCTATGGGTTCTTTGTTTGTTTGCACCTCCTAGCACTGTCTCCCTCCCTCCTTTCTTTCACTCCTCTCCTCCCAGCTTTTGTATTCATCTTGCTAACTCCACTTTATCCAGTGCTCTTTGCATGTTTTGGGAGGGTGGTACTTTATCATATTCACTTCTCCAGTGAAAAGGTTTAATTTCTGCCCTCTCCTCCATTCTCACCTGCCAGGACTTGTTGTAAACTTAGAAAAAGGGAGGGTGAATTTTAAACAGAGGATGGTGGAATACCTTCAACCCAGAGTAGTTATTTTACAGGGCTCCTCCTCCCCTACCCTGTCCCTTTCCCCTCGGGGTTAATCTTGTTATGCAATTCCCAGTTACCAATTTGTTTCCCAGTTTTAGATCTTTTAGTCCAGTTTCTGACGTCCCTTCAGTCCTTAACAAAATCAACTTAAATCAATACTTTAGTCTAACAAAAGGACCAAAAAAATAATCAATTTATCAATTATCCACATCTGTATCTTGTCACCCACAGAGGCCTGCAATTCACTCTTAGCTGAACTTAATTAAAGGAAAACGTGAGTCTACTTATAATGGAGCATCCATTACTTCACATCCTCACCAGAGAAATCAAGGCAACTCAGTAAAGTCTGTCAATTTTCTGTTGACAGAGTTTCTCTCACAGTCAATTAATACTCAAAGATCCACTAATTCATGAATTCATAGAGATAAGCAACCTGATCTGAGGCAAATAAATTACTAATCACAGTCTGTCAATTTAGGAATGCATGCAGAAAAGTTTATCAATTCATGAACTTCGACAGAGAGGTAACTATTTAGATGCTGAAGTCTGCCCCTTCCAGGTTAGGAAGTAGCCAGTCCTGGCCACTCTTTAGTTTTTTACTTTACTTAATAATAAACAAAGCAAGAAGAAATTACCATGGCTTCTGGCTCACCATGCATACTGGTGCATTGCTCCATGTGGCCTCTGTCTCCAGTCCTCTCAGTGCTGCCTGGCTGCTTCAAGTTTCTCTGCCAGTGCCTTTTGCAGCACGCCCTGGCTCTGCACTTCCCTGAGGTTCTTCTCCATGTCTCCATGTGGTTCTGCAGTCATCTCCTGCTCAGAGCTGTGGGCTCCCCTCCCAGGGGGACCCGAGAGCCAGACCTCACACCTTCATTTTTGCGGAAACTCTTTGGCTCAATAAAGCCCCATCATGGGAACACGCAACTCTGGGCTCTGTGTCACAGTTCTCCACCAGGTGTTTCTCCTTAATGAACCTGGCTCAGCATCCTTGCCCCAACCCCCACGTGCCAAGCCCTGAGGTCCAGCCCAAGAATTAACCCACATGGGTCAACTGCCTCCAGGTGGAACAGCTAAGTGTCAGAGCATGCTGTTATACATCCTGTCACTGCATCTGATGAAGTGAGCTTGAGTTCATGAAAGCTTATGCTCTATATCTCTCTCCTAATTAGTCTGTAAGAAATACATCTACCCTGCCTTCTCCCTTGAATCTGAGTGGGACAACCCTATCACTGGATAGGGATCAAGTATTCCAAATAGTGATTGAAAAAGCAAATTCCTAACAAACAGCAGCAAGAGTTGATCTATTAGTATTTGAAAACACAATTGCATACAAAAAAGGCAATTTGTGATGAACATGTACTGTAAATCATGTTTAAGAAAGTTTCACTACACACAAAGGAAAGTCATTCAGTTTGACATGTGAAGTTGCCATAAACATTTCTGCAATTCAAGCTGGTGTACCCCCTCTAGTGGACAACAAGAAAACTATGAAAAGAGAGAGGTAGCTAACTGTTGGTCTGAAATCAAGCAAAAGGTAGGCTAAGCTAACTACAGTTCATTTATAATGAGTACCTCTACCCGCTTTCTGCCTAACTATGCAAAGTTACAGAAGAAAACCAAGTGAATGGAACAAAACCACAAAATAAGACAGATTCAAATAGTCAAATGCCTTTTAACATTTAATTGCTGAATTATGTTGTCTGTTTTAAATATGCCCCATATTAATAAGTGTTTAGAATTCTAAATTAAACAGATTTAATATAAAGGTTTTGGAAAGAATGAGTAATTCATTCTGTATCACTATAGCCCTTAGGAGCCTTAATCCTGGACCAGGACCCCACAGAGTTAAGTGCTGCGCAAACACAGAATTACAAGTTGGTCTCTCCCCCAAAACAGTTGACAATTTGCATGCAAAACAAGACACAACCAGTTGCTGAAAGCAAATTTAAAATGAGGATATGGAAACAATACTGTTCTGTGTGATGGGTCATGATACCAGTGGCCTGTTGTCAAAATTTTGTTGACATCATGGCAAAGGAGAGTTGCAGAAGGATTCAAGGAGAATAATGAAGAGGGCTTTGTAGTTTTATGAGGAACCTTTCTTAGCTTAAGCAGCAAAATAGGGAAAAATCATAAAGCTGCTTATTTGAAAACTTAACAAGTAGGTAATGGAAGCTCACATCATGAGGAGAGGCATCAGAGGAAGGTGTCAAACTCAGTACTGAGTGAAAGATTCTCCATAATTTAAGGGTAGACAGGGAAAGGCCTTGTAAGAGAGGAATTTGGAGAAACTGGAACTAGAAAAGATATATAAAAAGGGATGACATTGTCAAAAGTCTTGTCTGAGAGAATAATTTTTAGAAGGAGTATGAAAGGATAGGAACAGAATAATTTTTGCATTCACCAAGGCTAGAGTAATCAAGCAGTAATCAAGATGCTAGATGATGAGAGTTTGAACAAGAGCTTTAGTTGCATATGTGATACAAAATGCCATATCTTAAAGATATTAATTGGAAATAATCTGCAAGATTTAGGCATAGGCTGGATGGAAAGATCTGGAGAACTCTGCATCAAATACGACACCCAAGATACTGGCTTAAGTAACAGGCAAGAAGGAGGTGAAATTGTAATAACCTGAAAAAAATTCTGTTAGATAATCTAATACAGCAATAAATACTAAAGTTTTGTTGTTTACTAACACATCATTGTATAAACTGTCTTTGTACACAACTACAAGTTATTTTAATAATACTAAGAAGACTATGCAAACTGCATAGATTGTTGAGATCTAAAACATCACTGACTTCTTTTCTCACATAACCTTCAAAATCAGTCTCAGCATAGGTTGTGAATAATCTCAGCCCCTGGACTTGATATGTTCACACTGATAAAATTGGTCTTTCCATCAGTTCAAAAAAGAAAACACAAAGAGCCAAACCTAATATACAATTACTCTGAGAAAAATCAGGGATAAAACAAAACCAGTGTAGGCTACACAAATATAGATGTTGTGGCTACACACATCCTAGGTAACTATTTGCACAAGGTAAACAGGCATTGTATGTCTTCGTATTTATGTCCTCTGTTAAACAAACCACAGTACAATATAAGAGGTAACAACCCTATGGATTTGTCAATGCGGCAAAGGACAGGTGAGTCTATAGCTAGTTGAGAACCCTACCATCCCCAGTCAGGAACTGAAACTAGACCCAACAATCTCAACATTCCTCTGCCCCCTAACAAACAGGTGGGAGGTAGCAAAATTTCCTCTACTGCTACCAGGTACTCTATTAGCTAAGGAGGCAAAGAGAATAATTCTCATTCTCTTGGTGACCTCTCTGCTAGTCAATGGGGGATCCACAGGATGGGGATTCTTTTTTGCCTCTTTAAACACTTAAGCGAGCCCATATATAAAAGACTATATTAAGATTTTATGGATGCAAATTAAAGCACTTGCGCATTAACAAAAATTGTGCAATCTGATTTGTTTCTGTTGTCTATATGTATTGTGATACAGTTTTTAATTACATGGTCACATGCTAATATTTTCACAGAATTCCTGCTTCATTCAATACACAGGAGAGTTGTCTAGTAAACTAAACTTAATTGAAAAATGTTATCAGCTTGTGTAGATGATGCTGCTTAATTTTACCTAATGGTTTGAACAAGAATAAGTTTCAAGCAGATTGATTCTTGAACATGTCAAAGATATTGACTTGACATTGCTGAGTGACATGTACTAGTTCAAAGTGGACTATTTTATAATAGCTATAAAAGCTGTTCCTTGCTTTGAGCTAGACCAGCAGGCAGCAAACTTTTTGCAGTGGTGGGTGCAAATATAACCTGACTTAGGTCTGAGACAGACCAGTGCTAGGACCCAGATGCTGCCACCACCACCTCCTATTTTCCCCACCTCCTGGAAATGGCATGGGTGAGACTCCCCGCAGCTTTAAATGTTTTTTCTACATACGTTGAGGTACCAGGTGTGGCTTATGAATGCTGTGATGGTGGGGCAGATGAAGCATCCCACAGAAGCGCAGGAGGGCTCCCCACATGCTCGGTGGCAAACCCAGAAGTAGACTGGAAGTACTTCTGGTCCACTTCAGGGTCTACCGAGGAGCACGCAGGGGCCCCCACATGCCTCCCCAGCTTGGCAATCAGCTGCAAGGGGACCCCAGGTTCCCCCCCAGATCCAGGAGGCACCAGCTGCCAAGACAGGAAGTTGTGGAGGGCTCCCCATCTGCTCCCCGGCGGACCCAGAAGTGGACTTGGAAGTGCTTCTGTTCCACTTCTGGGTCTGTTACTGAGCATGCTGGGGACCGCCCCCACATTCCCATGAGATGCTCCATCTGCCCCACCATCTCACCATTCACAAGCCACCTGCTACCTTGAGGTATATAGAAAAAACATTTAAAGCCGTGTCTACGTCCGAATCACCGAATCTCTCCGAATCAATTCAGAGGGTTCTGATTCAATTTGGAGAGATTAAAAATTAGAGAGATTAGATTCAGATTTAGAGATTCAGCCACTGAATTGGGCTGAATCTCTACCAAATCAAATCAGGGACTGAAGCTTCACATAGCCCTAGTGGACACCCTGCACTGTGGCACAGGCAAAATTCCCCACTGCCAAAGCTGCCCATTGGTCTTCTGTGGCATAGTGCAGGCAATGCCTGTCCCTCTCCTGTCCCCCAAATACTGAACACAACTGAAGCCTCTGAGTCCAAGGACCAGATCCCACTTTTTGCCCATAGGTTGCTGGCCCTTGAGCGACAGGATCAAATTAGAAGTTTGCAAAGAACAGATAACAACTAAACGGATCATTATAATTTATTCTGAAATAAGTATTCTACTCCAACTTCATGTTTTAAAAGATATTTTTTCACAAGTTAAAAGGTACTGCACTTAAGGGCGAAGGAATGCAGCACACATGTGACAGAATCGGAGGCATTATGTTGGTGGAAAGCAAAGCCAGGTATTGTGACTCTGGTGTCACAAGAACAATTCTGCTGAAGTGAAATACCTACTATCTAAAATGCATTACCACCCTTCTTCCCCTCTCCAAGGCCACACCTACTTGCTGGCAGGTGTGAAGACGAGGTAAGGCCCTTTTCAAGTTCAACCCATCCAATCATATGCTATTTGATGCACTGTGTTATATATACCACTCCATCTCCAGTAATACAACTCTTAAGCATTGGTCAGTAAGGAACTGCAAAATATGAAACAGCTAACCTGGTAAAAGTAGATGCATACATATTCAAGACTGTCTTCCCTTTTACAACTGCTCTAATAGGAAATGTGGAATGTACTGGACTCATTGATATTTACTTCTTTTTTCTAAGAAGGGAGGAACACCTGAATAATAAACATCAGAAGGGACTTGTTACAAAGAGCAAACAGCCAGAGATGCCATCTGTGACTCAGTAGTGAAGAATGGGAATCAGGCAGTATATAAGGCAAAGAATTAGAGAGTATTGTCCTGTGTGGAAGTCCAAGACAAGAACTGTAATAAGACCTAATCTTGCTCTTGCAAGATGAAAGGGAATTCTCCAGATACCACAGTCCATGTGTGAACTAAACACTCAATTAGTACAATTTAAGGCCCGAGATGGAAGGTGAAGATAGCATCAAGCACATGGTCTTCTCAGAGACTTTCTGATGCTAGTTGGTAATGTGCCTAAAGAAAGGAGAAGACTAAAAGCAGATATCAGCTTGTCAAGTATGTCTAATACGGGAGCAGATTCATGAAACTGTAACACTTTCCAAGTTGACAGCTTCTATAGTAAAACTTTATGTAAGGGTTACTTTTACTGCCCTTGATCTTTTTTTATTTCTTGTTTTATTATAAACAAATAGTTGTTTTATTATAAACAAATAGTTGTTTTGTTTTGCTTTGTTTTGTTTTGTTTGTTAATGACTGGCTCAAGTTAATATTACCCTTAGTGACACATTATAGATTAATTCTCCCAGAATAAATACTTTGCATCTTGATCATTATTCAACTGTGTTTTTGGGCTGTGCAAAATTCCACCGAGTAGATTCATAGATGTTGGGTTGGGAGGGACCTAAGTAGATCATCAAGTCTGACCCCCTGCCCTGAGCAGGAGAGAATATTGGGTTCATATGACCCCACCTAGGTAATTACCAAGCCTACTCTTAAAGACCCCCAAGGCAGGAGGCAGCACCACTTCCCTTGGAAGTTGGTTCCAGACCCTAGCCACCCTGACTATGAAGTAGTGCCTTCTAATGTCCAGCCTGAACCTACTCTCAAACAATTTATGACTGTTATTCCTTGTTAATCCGAGAGGTGTTTGAAGGAACAGGGACTCTCCCATTCCCTGCTGGTCCCCCCGGTAAATTTATAGACAGCCACCAGGTCCCCTCTCAGCCTTCTCTTGTGACAGCTGAACAGGTTCAGGTCCCATAGCCTCTCCTCGTAGGGTCTGCCCTGCTGTCCCTGGTTCATGCGCACGGCCCTCCTCTGGACCCTTTTGATGCTGGCCACATCCCTCCTGAAGTGTGATGCCCGAAACTGGACACAGAACTCCAACTGTGGCCTGACCAATGTCACATAGAGGGGGAGGATCACCTCCTTGGCCCTGCTCATGATGCATCTGTGGATGCATGACAAGGTGCAGTTAGCTTTACTGACCACGTCCTCACACTGGTGGCCCATGTTCATTTTGGAATCAATAATGACTCCAAGGTCCCTTTCTGTCACTGTGCTTACAAGAAGGGAGTTCCCCAGCCTAAAGATATGGTTCCAAAGCTGTTTTGAGCTCGAAACAGCAAAATCAAAATAAAACTAAAAGCATCAAAACAGCTTTGAAATGAAATAAGGGCACTCAAAATGTTTCGAGTTTTGGAGCAGCCTGGTGGTGGGAGGCAGGAGAAAGCCAGCGCTGTGCTCTGAGTGGTTCCACAGCCCCATGTAGCTCAGCCCAGCGGGGAGCACAGCCCTGGCTCTCCCCACCTTCTGCCACCGGGCTGCGCTGCAAGCGGCTCTGCAGCCCCACGGTGGGAGGCAGAGTGCAGTGCCGGCTCTGTCCATCTCCTGCCACCAGGACCTGCTCCAATCAGCTCTGCCAGCCCCAAGGAGTGCAGCTCAGTGGTGGAAGGTGGAGTGCAGCACTAGCTCTGCCTGCCTCCCACTGCCAGGCTGTGCTCCTATTGGTTCCACCAGCCCCACGGGGCACCACGCAGCAGTGGGAGGCAGGCAGAACCGGCACTGCACTCTACCTCCTGCCGCCAGGCTGAGCTCCATGGGACTGGTGGGGAGAGCCAGGGAGGTGGGAAGAGTTGGGGTTGCACTCTGCCTCCCACCACCGGGCTGAGCTCCATGGAGCCCGGTGCTGGGCAGCACTGGGCTGAGCTCCATGGAGCGTAATGAAGCCTGCACCCAGGGCCGGTTCCAGATGGCAGTAGCAGCCCTCCTGCCATCCGACACAGATCTGGAGGCCTGCAGCCCTGGGAGGAGTCTGGCACAGCCACACAGCCCTCCCAGGGATGCGAGCCCGTGGATCTTCATGCTGGATGACAGGAGGCTGCTGCTGCCAGCAAGTGTCACAAATTTTGCTTTCAAGACTTTGAGGTGCAGTTTCTGAGAAACTTCTGCACCCATCTCCTTGGATCTTGGCAGCCTTCATGCCCTCAGAGGGGGCTACCATTCCTGCAGTTTGCATCCAAATCAGGCAACAAATGACAACATTTTAGGTATTTTCAGATTCTCCATTATAGCCTATGGGCAAAACATTGAAAAAGTGAAACAGTTTTGATTAAATTAAATAGGACAGTGCTTCGAAACAAAATGAAATGACAACACAAAACACTGTCCCTTCAAAAGGTGAAATAGATGTTGAAAGGAAATGATGGTGTTTCACACAGCCCTACTGTTTTTATGTGCCTCATATGACTATGTATGAAAATGGCATTTTCTTGGGACTTTATACTAAAAAGTTATCCTACCAATATTAACTACTATTATACTGTAATTCCCTATCCTGTGAATACATTTATAGTGATATGAAGGTGTTTTTACCAGTAAAGCTTCTTTCCATGGGGAAAAAAATAAACAAACTCTACTTTTGTATGGTACCTTTATACATTTTCACTAGGGGGTGTATTGCCTCAACTGCCCTTCCCCCCCCACCCAACCACAAACAAAGCAAAAAATACAATACCCATTAATAAAAGATGTATACAGGAAAACAATAGTAGGCAGACCAGGCATTGAGATCTACTCCTTTTGTGAATTCAGGCATACTTAAATAATGTACAACAGTAATGACAACAGAATGTTTTGACAGCTCAAGTTCTATGACTTAGGTCAGACCTATGAGAGTGTACCACAAAGGAAAGAAAACTAGAATCCCAGGAAGAATGATCATCATTAAAATAAAGTTTAAGGAGAGATTTGAAGGAGCAAAGTGATATAGCACAAGAAAAAGGAGGTCAGTTTAGTTTTGAATGCCAGCAAAAAAAACCCCCATGAAATAAAGAGTTGGAGAAGGCAAGAAAGGGCTCATTAAAGTAGGAGGCATCGGTTAAAGGCAAGAGGTAGAGTTTATGATAGAAAACAATGTCTTGGATTCACACTGCAAAGAGATTAAGTGAACAATAAAAGTTAATTTCACACGTCAAGAAAAAGAAAGCAAGTGAATAAATTCAATAGTGTGTTTGGAGAGGTAAATGGATGTAACATGGCTGTAACAGTACAAGGAAGTTGGGGTTTTTTTAAATTTATTTACCTCAAGATTGTAAAAAGAGGTTACAATGGACAAGGTAAGACATACCAGTGAAAGAATAAGTTTTTGTAACAGAGTAAGAAAAGAGAGCTGGAGGTTTAGAGATGCTTCAGTGAAAGGTGGTAGGATTTTGAGATAACAGGATGTTTGTAGACAACACTTTAAAGCAGATTTAAAGTGAGTTAAATGCCTTTTGCACCACTTTAATGGCATTAGTGTTTGCACATTCAGTCACATATTGCGCGTTAATTCCAGCTGCTGTAGTACTTTTGGTGGCATAACACGCCTTAAATAACTTTGGGACGCAGCAAAGTAAAACACCTCCCAGGAGTTTTAGTTTCTAAACTCTATAGCCACAGAAGGAAGCACCAGGCCCCATGCAGCTCAGAGGCTGTGCAGGCAGCCCAACAGCAGCCCAG
Source organism: Crocodylus porosus (assembly GCF_001723895.1). Classification (NCBI taxonomy): domain Eukaryota; kingdom Metazoa; phylum Chordata; order Crocodylia; family Crocodylidae; genus Crocodylus; species Crocodylus porosus. Next base: position 39,047,052 of record NW_017728909.1, read on the forward strand.
GAAGGCAGGCTTCACAGAAGGGAAAAAGAAAAGTGGTGAGCCTGATATTTTTTTTATTTTCCCCTGGAGCCTGCCTGCCTGCCTGAGCTGCGCAGGGACCTGGTGCTTCCCTCTGCAGCTGCAGTGCCCCCTGGGACTGCCTGAGCCAGCTGCCTGTGGGCGGATGCCGCCTGGCAGGGGCCGCTGCTGCTGCAGAGGGAAGCATCAGCCCCAGGTCCTGCAGCTCAGGGACCGCTCTGCCCGGCAGCAGCTCTCTCTCCCCTCCCCTCCCCGCTGCTGGAGAGGCAGGTAAGGATTGGGCTTCGATATGGGTGTACACAACATGGGGTTTACTTTGCCCTAAATTGAAGCTGTGTTTTTAAAAAAACACAGCTTCAATTTAGGGAGTATCAACCCCCCCGTGACATGTACAAACCCCCATAGTTTCCGAACAGAACCCCCAGCTGCAAACCCGAGAGATGTGAGCGACAGAGAATTCTGGAAGAAAGGCAAACTCAGAATCATGTGAGTTCAGCTGCAGAAAGCATTCATAAGGAGTTAATCAACCAACTTCAAAAATCTGGTGTGTCCAAAAAAAAAAAAAAAAAACTCTAATTTTTTTAAAGGGTGGTTCATTTTCTCTGTCCTCAACTCCTAGTCTGCTGACAGTAGATGGAAATGTAAATCAGCTATGCATAGATGTTTATTTGGAACTAACTTTAAGAAATAAAAAGATTTCAAGCAAAAAAAGATAAATGGTTAAGAAATCCACTCAAGTATATTTGTAGACAGAAGGCTTATTGGAGTTTTCAAAAAGATAGAATCCCTCTTGAGGAAACCAGGATGCTTTTTAAAGGTTTCTAATGATGGTACTATATTGTTTTCACAACACCATTTTAAACCAAAGCCTTTAAAACCTATTAAAGACCTCTTTCCTCCTCCCATAATTGCCAGCCAAGAGAGCACTGCACAGCAGGAGAAGAGAAGTTTGCCCTTTGAAAAGCTTTTTAAATGAACATGTTACAAATACATTGCTATAATTTAAAAGTCCTTTGACTGTACTTCCCACATTCTTAAGGGATTTCTGTCATCGACCCAAACAGAGAATATGGCAATGCAAGGTCTGTCGCTCTGTGATGGAGCATTTCGGGCAGAGTTAAAATTGGCCTTTTCCTGTTTTGCTTCCAGGAATGGGACAAGTAGAGATGTATAATTTTTTCTCTTGCTGTATCACAAAACAGTTCCCAGTTTTTAATAATAAAACAAAAAAGGGAACAGGACAGGAACAATTCCTGTCTTATATCTGGTGTCATAGGTATGCCAAGTTTTGCATGTGGAAACTGTAGTCATGTTACAAACTTCTAAGTACAAATTTGCATTTAATGAAATTGAGAAATCTAGCCATTAATAGGATGAATAAGCCACCTTCTCTGTTTTACTCCACAGTGTCATCCAGAAGTAAAACATCCTTTTATGACTACCAATGAAAGTATCTTTAGCATTTTCATTATTTTAAAACTCATCTTAACTCACTGCAATTAATAACAAGCAACAAAGTGATGCCTGAACAACATTCCTTTTAGAGAATAAGTTCACTATTTCTTAGGCCTCGTACATTCAGTTTTAATTGGGAAAGTGGCTTCTCTGCCAGGAGGAGTCACAAGTGTACAGATGTTCAGGCTTTCCTTCTCAAGGGAACAACGGCTATTCCAAGAGAAAAATAACCTGGGTACAACTAGGGCTAAATCACTCCCAATAAAGTTTCTCCTGCAGGAGTGAATGTCTGTACATGTTGCGGCTTCTCTCAGTAGAGAACACAGTCCTCCAGCATCTCTTCCTTCCCTCCACGGACAGACAGTATGTCACTCCCTGGGCTCTGCTGTCCCCTTCACAATCCCCACATTGTGCTGCAGGGAAACAGGCTGACCATGGTCTGTCAGGGCTGCCCTATGCACTGCTGCCAAGCAGACTAAGAAAGCCTACAGAGCACAAAGCAACCTCCTGGCTGTGCAGGGTCAGCACAGCAAGCGCTTCACTCCTCAGAGCCTCAGCATTTGAATGTCTGTATTACTTTGTCTACCAGGGGAACAAAACAGAGAGATTTCTCTCAAATCATCTGAATATGTGTATGTAGCCTTAGACTGCAATGCTTTATGCCAGGGCAGATCCAGAATCACAGGGGTGGAGATGTGGCTATACTCCTTCAGCAGTGTCATCCATGTACAGTGAGAAGAGTTCATTGCACAGGTGCCAAACAGCCAAAGTGGGGTGTGATCGCAGCACCTTGCTATAATCTGGATGCCAGCAAGTTCCCAGAGCTCTCCGGCATGTCAGGACAGATTGTGCCAGAGCACCACATGTGCCAGGAGTTGTGTGAGCTCACCAGCCCACTCTCCCTGCTTTCTATTCTGGAGCCTGCTATTGTATGCTCTCCTTCCCTGGTCCTTCCTCACCCAATTCAGCAGCCAGGGAAAAGAGGAGAAGGACAGTGGCACTCTGTCCCTAGGCACTATGAAAGCAGGACTGAGCATCACTGCTGCTGCTACTGCCACTCATTTCCTTACTTTCCCCTGCTGGTGAATTCAAGGAGTTTGGGGGGGGGGAAACTGGAAGGGGAAGAGCAAACAGCAACAGGCTTCAGAGCTACTTGAAAATAACATCTCCAGGCAGATCAGCCACTGAGCCCTTACACTGCACTCACTGTTTGTCAAGGAACTGAGTAAACAATCCCTGCTAACATGGGAAAGTCAAGATCAGAAGTTTGTACATATTGCATATAGGAGTGCAAAATATCAGCATTATGGCTCCTGACTGTACTTTTTAGGGCACTACAACATACTTTATTTAACTTAAAATGATGTAATTTAATTAAAATGCATAGTCCCATAGTGTTAACTAATGCCATGCACATGAAAGCATGAAAAAACTTTGTAATTAAAATTTTGCCGCCAACCAGTGCAGGTACATAGCTGCAAACTGCCAGCACAAACTGGCATTGTATATGAAAAACAAGTAAGAATATTTGTTCAGATTATGTTATGGAGCTATTCTGGAGCAAATGTGGTCTTGATATTTTCTGAAATTCCAGAGACTGCAACTACATATTTTAAGATGCAACCTTGACCTCTACATATAAAATATAAAATACTGATATGTGTATTACAGGTGTACAAGTTCAGTGTAAGCTTTGGCCTCCAGATTTTCTCCCATCCTCCTATTTCTATTTCTTTATACTTGTTATCAAGAAAATAAGTGAAATTATTGCAGTTATTCCTGGCAGGCAGCAGAGGGGGCTCACTTCTTTAAAAAGGATCCATTTGGATTATTTTTCAGAGTCGTTAGCTGCATGATCTAACTAAAGTAGAGAGAATAGACAAACAAATCACATCTCAAAATACACAGATAAAATGCCAGGGTCCAAAAATTCACAAGAGGTTACTTTATATTCTAATCTGATAGACCTTGTGAATGAAATTGAAAATATTTAGATGTAATATAATAGCAAAAATAAAGGTGTACAGTCTCACTATGAGAAAAGTGAAGAATCAATCAAAATTTAGTTAGGGAGGATGGAAGAAGAAGGGGGGGGGAAAAATTGCATGGACCTAAGAATCAATTTTTTGTTTTGGTCTTGTCCACAGACTCATAAAATGACCCAGGAATCTTTTCAATTGGGAAAGGTGAGAAGAGCAAGCAGAGTACTGGTCCTAATTTTTTCAAGAGCGTTCTGCAGGGGACAAAAAAATTAAGAAGAAAAAAGGCACCACATATAGTTTTACTGCTAGGCTTTAAATAATCATAGAATGTACAGCATCACTTCATTACCAAATGAAAAGCACATGAATCAGAGTGAAATGCATGAGGACATAACCAGGACCAAATCAGATTCAGCTGCCTATCTGAAAATTCATAGATATTCTGCTGGGAATTTTGATGTCACATAAATAATCTATCTTAGATGCATATATGGCTGCAACTACCATATAATTTGAGCATACTATAGTTTTTAATGCATTTATTCTTCATAGGATACCTATGAAGCAGAGAAATACTACTATCCCTACTTTACAGAGTGGAATCTGTGGCCCAAAGAGATTGTAATGGCAAACTTGATGATTCCTGTGGGAGTCAGGTACCTAAATGCCTGCTAGCACCTGACTTATCAACCTGGAGACTTAGACTTGTAAAAACAAATGAGATAACATGAAAATGTGTACATGATTTCAGAGGAAGCACAAAAATCAAATCAGTCCCAATGGGATGCAATTAAAGGTACCCTTGTTTCCTCCCTCTTTCTTTCCTAACAAATACTAATGGAAAGTTTAATTACTATGCCACATGCCAGACAATTTTATCTTGACATTTTTCCTCCTTTTCATTGTACTAAACATATACAGTGTTGATATTACATGACATAAACATTAATAAAAAGACCAAAATCAAGGTGTTCTCCATATATATGTGGATATACATATATATCTTCTTCCTTGTTTGTCCATGGGTGGGGAAAAGAGGAGGGATCCCGTACAGGTATTTCTCACTTTTTGGTAAGGTAGTAAAATAGGGTGAGCATACCACAGCCCAGGGTGCTGATTTACAGGGAGTGCCAGAATGCTAATCCTTAGGAAGCTGTCCATAGGCAGCAGCAGCCTGGATGGAGAAAGCCCATGCAGCAGCAGCAGCAGCAGCACCCCCCAAGTAGAAGGACATTCCCTCCAGCTCTGGTGTTTTGCCCAGGGCACCAAAACTGTTATTCACCTGTTTGCATTAAGGACCCTAAGCACCAGAATTAACAAACTATGGTGCAAGCTTGATTAATTCTGATAAGGATATGTCAACTACATCAGGCATAGACACGTTGCCTGTTCTGCCACCCCTCTGTCCTCTGTTCTCTCTGGAAAGTGATACATATGCTACTGGCAGAATGTAGGTGCAGGAAAGAAAAGCAGACAGAATGCATCAAATAAAAAAGGTATCAGCATTTTAAAACACCTTCAAAAGTGTAGTACAAGCAGCTGCTTTTAAAGCAAAATAAGTCTATGAAAACCAAGATAGTCCCAACAAAATCAAAATGCCTGGTCATAAGCTGACAGCAATTTGTCATTGAAAATATTTAAAAGTTTTTGTCTTATGCAAAAAAAATTGACACCAACTTTAATCTCAGTTTGAGATGTCCCTAATATATGCTTATTTTTATTTTTAAACCAATGTTTATACATTCGCTTGAATTGCATTTAGCTATATTAATAGTAATTATTAAAAATTGTGTAAAACTAAGTCAGGTTATTTTGTTAATAGGAAATATACCACCAGCAGATTGGAATATATTTTGTTATAACTGAATCTATATGTGCTTTATTTTTAGTTTTAAATTAAAATATAATTGTATTTAAGTCATTTCAATATTAGCCACTCAAACTTCAATGAAACATAAGTGCAGAAAGGCAGTTTACAACTAACTACAGTACCATGTATTAAAATAGACTAGCTAGAATTCTCACCATAGTATTAAGCAAGTTTTCCTCAGCAAAAATCAATATGAATAACACCCTAATGAGCAAGGAGTAGCCAACTGTTAAAGATTCCAATTAAATACAAAAGGCAGAAGTTGTTGCCACCTGGAAAGCTAGCTTGCTTGAACATGATGCATTCAAAAAAGATATTCATAGAGGAACTAAAATTTACAAAGCATTGCTTAAGAGTTTTGGAAATTTGAACTGTTTCACATTTTGAATAATATATGTTGTTTTCTAAACTGGCTAGAACAAAAACAGACAGTTAAATCTTTCTTTTTGCTTCATTTTTCTGTATAAAATGCACTCCATTTTGAGCAGTACAAAAATAGATACTATATTGAACCTATTCCTTCTGTAGCACACTGAAGTATTTTATGTAGTTCTTTATCTGTTCTTTTCCTGTGGCAAAATGGTGGGTGGAAGGGCAAACTAAAAATGTTAGTTTTTATGTCTGAATATACTTTCCTATAAATTAATGTTCCTTGATGGGTGCACTTAAAATGGTAATGATAGGAAATTGCATCTCCAATACTTGCTGAATCCAGCTCATATAATTTTCCCTTCAATCCCATTCAATGTCTATATGCATCTACTAAAAGAAAACAGTAAGACAACATGGAGTAAATTGCCTAAAGTATTCAGATTACACACAACTCTACTTCTCTCTCACCCTGTTTTGCCATTTTTTATAGAATCATAAAAAATTAGGGTTGGAAGGGACCTCAGGAGGTCATATAGTTCAAAGCCCCGCTCAAAGCAGAACCCTCCCCAACTAGATCATCCCAGCCAAGGCTTTGTCTGGCTGGGTCATAAAAAACTCCAAGGATGGAGAGTCCAAGACCTCTCTGGGTAGCCTGTTCCACTGCTTTACTACCTTCCTCATGAGAAAGTTCTTCCTAATATCTAACTAAAACTTTCCTTGCTGCAACTTGAGACCTTTGCTCCTTGATCAGTCATCAGCCACAACTGAGAACAGCCTGGCTCCACTGTCACAATAAAATTCTAGTTTTTGAATGAGATCCTGTCATGGATAATGAACAGTCTGCTGACTCAGACCAGGATCAAGAAAGAAGTTATGCTGGTACCCAAAGGAAAACACTTTAAGGAGTATGAATTCATGCTACAGTCTTCTCTAATTTAAAGTATATATCCACAATTGGTACAGTGTGCTAAAATTTTGAAGTGTTTCTTGATCTTGCTAATGCAACATTCTCACATAGGAGAGTCTACAATATGATTTCTTCATAACTTTATCAGACATTTTAACAAATGGAGACAGTTTTTGCAGAGCTCAGCCTTAGACTATGGAATGGATATTAAAAGGAAAGTCAGGACCATAAACCTCATTATAATGTCCTCAATGTAAAAGAGTGGTCTCATTTTTGCCTTACTTAAAGAATTAAATAATATTTTAAAAACTCCCTCCCAAAAGAAAAGCACAGCACTACACATATGCAGTGGGAAGAAGAAAAGACAGACAGACCTATACATTACAGATACTATTCATATTGTGTACCTCTACCTAACCCAGGAGGTACACAATCCCACCAGAGGAAATGCCTTGCTGGACTTCGTCCTTGCCACAGGTGATGACCTGGTGAGGGATCTGCAGGTGCTCAGTTACCTAGGCATTAGTGACCATCCTCTGCTGGAATTTACTATCTGGTGCAGGGTGGCAAAATCAAGCAGTAAGGCAAAAGTCCTTGACTTCAGGAGGGCCAACTTCAGTGATCTAAGGAGATTAGTAAGAGAGACATTAGGGACTCGGAGCCTCAATGAGATGGGAGTCCAGAACGGGTGGTTGTTCCTTAAGGAGACTATCCTCTGAGCTCAGAGGGAGTCAGTCCCAACATGAACCAAATGGGGCAAGAGTCCTACAAAGCCCCCTTGGCTTATTAAAGGCATCCAGGAGGGCCTGAGGGCAAAAAAGGTGGCATACAATCAGTGGAAGTAAGGGGCCATCACCCAGGAGGATTATACCTGTTCCTCATGATTGCAAGGAGGTGGTTAGGAAAGCCAAGGCAGAGATAGAACTAGGGCTGGCAACCAGAATTAAGGATAATAAAAAGTCCTTTTTCAAATACATAGGGAGTAAGAAGAAGGCACCAGGTAATGTGGGACCCCTATAGGACAGGCTTGGCAATCTTGTAATTGCAGCAAAGGAAAAAGTTGATCTCTTCAATGAGTTCTTTGCTTCCATATTTCTGAGCAGAAACCAGGACAACTCCCCCACTAGGATTATGGACAGGCTCAGGGGACATGATGCCATGCCTAGGGTCAGGGACGATCTAGTTAGGGAACTTCTGGAGGGGCTGGAACGTGTTTAAATCAGCAGGTCTGGATGCTCTACATCCAAGGGTACTTAGGGAATTGATGGAGGTCATAACAAGGCCCCTGGCATGGCTGTATGAGGGCTCGTGGTGCTCTGGCCAGGTCCCAGAGGACTGGAAAAGGGCCTGTGCTATTCAACATCTTTATCAGCAACGTGGAGGTGGGTGTGGAAAGCACACTGTCCATATTTGCTGATGATACAAAGATGTGGGGAGAAGTGGGCACACTGAAGGGGAGGGACAGAATCCAACCAGATCTAGACAGGTTACAGAGGTGGGCAGATGAGAACAGAATAGAATTCAGTGCAGACAAGTGCAGGGTGCTGCATCTAGGGAGAAGGATTCTGCAACACACCTATAAGCTGAGGAACACCCTTCTCAACAACACAGTGGTTGAAAGGGATCTTGAAGTCATTGTTGACTCCAGAATAGACATGAACCGCCAATGCAAGGAAGTGGTCAGTAAGACTAAGCGCGCCTTGTCGTGCATCTACAGAAGCATCGCAAGCAGGTCCAGGGAGGTGATGTTCCCCCTCTATGTGGCACTGGTCAGGCCACGGTTGGAGTACTGCATCCAGTTCTGGCCGCTGCATTTCAAGAGGAATGTGGCTAACCTTGCGAGGGTCCAGAGGAGGGCCATTGGCATAGTCAGGGGGCAGCAGGCCAGGCCCTACAAAGATAGACTTAAGGGCCTGAATCTATTCAGCCTCCACAAGGGAAGACTAAGAGGGGATCTGGTGGCCATCTATAAACTCACCGGGGGGGACCAGCAGAAAACAGGTGAGGCTCTGTTCCCCCAGGCACCACCTGGGAAAACAAAGAATACCAGTCACAAATTGATTGAGAGTAGGTTCAGGCTTGATATCAGGAGGTACTACTTTACGGTTAGGGCTGCCAGGCTCTGGAATGGGCTCCCAAGGGAGGTGGTGCTCTCCCCTAACTCAGGGATCTTTAAGAGGAGGTTGGATAGATATCTGGCTGGGGTATTATGATACCAGCACTCATTCCTGCCCAGGGCAAGGGGTTGGACTTGATGATCCCTTCCAACCCTAGAAACTATGAAACTATTGCTCAGTGCATTATTGGAAGTTGCTCAGAAAAGATGTTGTGGTGTAAATTATAGTAATCCATACAATAAAGAAAATTACAGAACAGGATATTCTAGTTCAGAGGTAGACAATTAAATGTAATCATCCAGCAAACTGTAAGGCCTGATACAGAGGGAGATAAAAAATACAACAAAGGATTGGGTCATTCAAGTAAGCGGGACCAGATGAACTTCATCCCAGGGTACTGAAGGAACTGGCAGAGGAGATCTCAGAGGCCTTGATAATGATCTTCATGAAGTCATGGGAGATGGGTGAGGTACCAGAATACCAACACAGTCCCCCCTTTAAATAAAATGTAAATAGGAGGATCTAGGGAACTACAGACTAGTTAGCCTCACCCCAATACCTGGGTAGTTACAGGAACATATCCTAAGGAATGCCATTTGCAAGCGTCTGAAGGAGGAAAGGCTTATCACAAGAAGCCCACATGGATTTATGAAAAACAAAATCATATTAAACAAAGCTGATTTCCTTCTTTGACAAAGTAACTACTTGAGTGAATGAAGGGAATGCTGTGGATATACTGTATCTGGACTTCAGCAAGCCTTCTGACAGGTTCCCATGTGACCTTCTCATAAACAAATGGGAGAAATGTTGGCTAGGAAAAATAATCAAAAACACAAATATAAAATAGGTGACACTGGGCTGGATGGCACCACTATGGAAAAGGACTTGGAAGTCTTGGTAGACCATAGACTCAATATGAGTCTGAAGTGTGATGCAGTCACACAAAAGACTAATGCATCTTTGGGAAGCAGTAGGTGCAATACGTATAAGGTGATTGCGCCCCTCTGCTCAGCACTGCTTAGGCCTCATCTGCAGTATTGTGTGCAGTTCTGGGCTTCACATTTTAAAAAGGACATGCAAGAGTTACAGAGGGTCCAGAGGTGGCTAAAGGTGATAAAGGTGTTGGTAAGCAAATCATATGAAGAGAGGCTGGAGGAGCTAGGCATGTTGAGCTTGCACAAAGGGCACTTAAGAGAGGACATGAGAGCACACTTCAAATACTTGAAGGGCTGCCTTAAAGAAGATGGAAAGCACCTTTTTTCTCTTGATGCAGAGAGGAGGACATAGGCCAATGGCTTGAAGCTGCAGCAAAGTACGATTAGAGTGGCTTTCCACAAAACTTCTTCACTGTTAGAATCGTAAGGCAGTGGAACAGACTGCTTAGGGAAGTTCTAGACTCTCCATAACTGGAGGTGTTAAAAAAGAGGTTGGACAAAGGTTGATCAGGGATGATCTAGGCATAGCTATGCCTGTGTTCTCTTGAGAATATACTGACAACATTTTACAGAAATAGGATATTAGCTGCTATGGTTCCTCTGCTTTACCTGTGGCAGGTTAGGGTGCTACGTCTGTGTTATGGTAGGGTTGACAGCAGTCTTATGTAACTTTTAGATTATGGATTGTATAGGATGGTTTGTACACGAATGATATGCCTCAGGCAGGGGGCTGGACTAAATGACCTTTGGAGGTCCCTTCCAGCCTACTTGTGATTCTATGATGACCAGAAAGTTATAGAAAAAAGTATTTCCTTATCTATAAGATTCCTTCTTCCCCTCCCTATCCTGTGCCCCTCACCCCTTAAAATGAGATATCTATTTGTTTGGATATTATTCAAGGTTATGCAATTCTAAAAAACAGATGTCTTCAGTGAAGCACAATCAGCTGTACTGCCACAGCCGTGTCACGACTTGTGGCAGTACAGCTGATCCTTGGTTGTTGTGCCCCAACTTAGAGCATATCTGCAAGTGGGAGAAAACCCCCTCTTGCAGATGCATCTCCTTTGTTGGGAATCCCCTGCAGGGGAATCTCCCCCTGCTCATCTACAAGCATAGAGTGGGAGGAACTCAAATAAGGCCTCCCCCCCCCCATGTCCATAGATGCACCCGGGGAAATCCCTTGCAGAGTGATTTCCCTGGTCATCATGATTCTAATGTTAACTACAAGTTCAGAACAGGGGAGCATGAATCCATTTGAAACAGATTTTCCTGTATGTCTGTAAGCACAGGAGGGACTCAGACAGGGGACCCCCAACTCTGCATTTGCATATGTGCATGGGGAAATCTCTCTGCAATGGATTTCCCCTGGTGTATCCATGAACTTGGAGGGAGGGGACCCTGATTTTCCTTTCATGTGGTGCAACAAAGGGAAAGGACATCTATTCATTAAGCATTTGTGCCACCATAAAAAAAATGATGATAGCACAAATGAGAAGTCAGGCGATGTCTGTTTCTACTGTAATACAGTAAAGAACTGTCCTCTTTACCCAAAATCTCCTATCAGGAATACAGTTTTCCTCCTTGATGGAGTTAAATTGCCACAGCATCATACTAATCCCAGGAGCTATTTTTCAATACTGAAACTTCAGAAACCAGGAAGAACATTGAAAAATAAGGAACTTCATTATAGACTGCATAACAATTTATTCAATAGAACATTTCAATAGAAATTATAACTATAAACTTAATTTTTCAAATAATATTTTAGGAAAAATCATTCAGGAGTAGCTGAGGAACTCTTTATTTGAAATAAAAATTAGAAAGTGAGGAAATTAATTTCTTTTCTGTCTCATATATGGAAATTCACTAATCTGGCTCTTGCTGGTGGAAAATCCTGAGCAGTAAAAGCCAAATTCTAGAAAAAGGAAAATCTTCAAAGAGTAGCCAATATGAACTGCCTTAGCAATGACAACCAGAAGTATATTTAATTTGCTTACTGCAGAGTCACCATGATACTAATGGTGACTATTATTGTGCAATAACTCTGAAGAACCAGGAGTTAGGAGGACGCACATAACAGATGCATCCACACTAGCATGCACATGGCTCTTGCCCCACCTCAAACCCCTTTGAGGCAGGGCAACAGGCATGGGTGGGAACAAAAAATGTTCCCCACGCTGCAAATTTGCAGTGCAGGGAGAAAATAAGACCCCTGGATATCCAGGGGTCTAAAAAAAATCGATGTTTAAAAAAGCAGAGCAAGGCACAGTCAGGGACCACAACCAAAGGCTGGGTCCTCCACAGAGATGCTCTGGCTGCCAGAGTGTCTCTATGGTTGCCCCTTGCCCCTCGGCCATGTGTTTCAGCACCAGGGCTCCAGTGCCAGTGAGTAAGGGGTTGGGGAGCTGGAAGAGGGAGGAGGAGACCATGGGGGGGACCCTCAGTGGCCCCACCCATTCTCCCA